>NC_142488.1:3669957-3980222 GCF_049115385.1 Moschus berezovskii | reverse complement strand
GTTGATTTCAGTCGCTCAGTCATGTCTGACTCTTTGTGACCCCATGAACCGCAGCACGCCAGGCCTCCCTGTCCATCTCCAACTCCCGGAGTCCACCCATACCCATGTCCATTGAGTAGGTGATGCCATCCAACCATCTAATCCCTGTCGTCCCCTTCTCTTCCTGCCCTCAGTCTTTCCCAGCATCAGGGTCTTTTTAAATGAGTCAGCTCTTTGTATCAGGTGGCCAAATTATTGGAGTTTCAGCTTCAACATCAGTCCTTCCAGTGAACACCCAGGACTGATCTCTTTTAGGATAGACTGGTTGGACCTCCTTGCAGTCCAAGGGACTCTCAAGAATCTTCTCCAGCACCACAGTGCAAAAGCATCAATTCTTCAGCGATCAGCTTTCTTTATAGTCCAACTCTCACATCCATACATGACCACTGGAAAAACCATAGCCTTGACTAGATGGATCTTTGTTGGCAAAGTAATGTGTCTGCATTTTAATATGCTGTCTAGGTGGGTGATAACTTTCCTTCTAAGGAGTAAGCTTCGGTGCTTACCAAAGGTCCCCTGAGTGGTCTAGGACTGCCTCATCTCTCCCATCTCCCTTAAACATTTTTCCTGGTCTCTTGTCTTTTCCAGTTGCATGATCTATTGGGTACCCATGATGCTCCTTTCTTCCCATCAGTTGGCACCAATCAATGACTTTTACTTTTGAAAATTGTCTGATGAGGAACTTTTATGCAAAGCTTTAGGTAACTCTGCACCTGCTGCTGCTGCTGCTGCTATGTCACTTCAGTCGTGTCCGACTCTGTGTGACCCCATAGACGGCAGCCCACCAGGCTCCCCCATCCCTGGGATTCTCCAGGCAAGAACACTGGAGTGGGTTGCCATTTCCTTCTCCACCTGCATCAGCATCAAATTCTTTGCTTCCAGGGTTTGAGCTGCAGAATACCAGCAGCAAGTCGGACAGCACAGACCGCGTGCTTTGTAAACACCATCAGGGCGCTTTCTTTAGTAAATACTGTTCCCTTTTGTTGTATGTATGTCTGTGCTCAGTTGATAAATTGTGCCTGACTCTTGTGACCTCATGGATTGTAGCCCGCCAGGCTCCTCTGTCTTTGGGATTCCCCATGCAAGAACACTGGAGTGGGTTTCCATTTCCCCCTCTGGGGCGTCTTCTCAACCCAGGAGTAAAAGCTTCATCCTTGTGTCTCCTGCATTAGTAGGTATATTCTTTACCACTGCATCCCCTGGAAGACTGCATGCTGCAAAATCCTCCCCACCCCTTGCAACCCCACAGCAGATGAACGCTGCTTAACCCCATGCTTGAGTTGTTTTCAGGTGTTACTTAGGATAGCTCAGATTCTATTTGAAGTTGTCTGACTAACCAATTCCATCTCTCCCATGACATCTGACAGGAACCTTATATCACCATATACAACTACCATCTGTGGTTTATTCTCTCTTGTAAACACACTCGCTGGATTCACACTGTTTGTCCTAAACAGCGTTATCTTCTCCTTTGTACACTTGATTTTCTTCATAGTTGAATTTACATGTTGTGTGCATTTTCCAGTAGAAGTTTGTCCACTACACATATATGCATTAATGAATTTATTGATCAGTTTAGGAATCCAGTAACATCAGGAAGAACAGAAGATAGTCACAGTTGGAAAACCTGGGTTCTGGATCATGATTTTCTGGGAGAGAAGGAATGATGATTTCGAGGAAAAGGTCTATTATCTTCATATGTGTTTTTGGGACATATTACTGCTTCGATGCTGCTCGTATTCTTAAGCCTGAAAGGAAAGTAAAACATTGTTGAGTTGCCTAAGGTTAATATGATATTGCCCAGAGCAGGAATGATAAAACAGAAGCAGTTTTTCTTGGAAACAGTGGAAAATTTTCCTACAATATGCGTTTCACAGAAGTTCATCTGTGTGTACCCCTGTGGCGTTGCATAGAATTACCACCTGGGGAAAATTGTTGTGAAGTAGTCTAGTATCAGGTCTTATGTTGAGAGGTACTAAGTTATGTATTCACAGCTCTGAAATGTAGGAGATTATAAACTATGTGAAATGTGCCAGTTACATCTTCTGCAGTCTCATGTATCATCATGAATGTGTTGTGGCGGTAAGGTCCTTCATTCACAGTGGGATTCCCCAGAGATCATCATAACTCACAGCTCAGGGCTTCACACAGACTCCTTTGTCCTGAAAGCGTCTCACTGTGGAGTCTAGACCGTGTCAGTCTTTAGATACTGAATCCAAAGACTTAAGGAAGTCTGAGCCTTTGGCACGTGGCAATGTGAAGTGTTTTCTATTCCCATTCTTTATTAAAATTGATTTTTATTGACGTAGAGTTGATGTGCAATGTCGTATTAGTTTCAGGTATAGTGGAAAATGATTCATTTATAACTTTGTTATTGCTGAGTCACTCAGATGTGTCTTAAACTTTGTGTTCTATGGAGTATATCTTGGCAGACTCCTCTGTTCATTGCATTTTCCAGGCAAGAATACTGGATGGGGTTTCCATTTCCTACTCCAAGTGATCTTCCTGACCCAGGGATAAAACCCACCTCTCCTGTGTTTCCTGCATTGGCAGGCAGTTTCTTGACCTCTGAGTCACCTTGGAAGCCCTCATTTATAAATATATATATATATCAATGTCTATCTATCTATATATATATATTTATATGCAGGTAAATGTATACCTTTTTAATAAATTCTTCTTCTTTTATGTTATTAGAAGCCACTGAGTGTTGTTCTCTGTGCTATCCAGTAGATCTTTTTTTGTTTATTTCATATATTTTAGTGTGCATCTGGTCATCTGAAACTCCTAATTTACCATTTGCCTGCTTCCCCTTTGGTTACCATTAATTTTATCCATGTTTGAGAGTCTGTTTCTGGTTTATTATTATTATTATTTATCTTTATTGATCTCTTTTATTTCTTTTTTTTTTTAAATTTTACAATATTGTATTGATTTTGCCATACATTGACATGAATCTGCCTTGGGTGCACACGTGTTCCCCATCTTGAAATCCCCTCCCACCTGCCTCCCCATACCATCCCTCTGGTTCATCCCAGTGCACCAACCCCCAATAATAATGGTTCATTTGCATCATACTTTAGACTCCACATAGACGTGATAGCATATATTTGCGTTTCTCTTTCTGACTTACTTCGCTCAGTAAGATCATGTCTAGGTCCATCCATGTTGCTGCACGCGGCGTTACTTCATTCTTTTTCGTGACGGGGTAATATGACATTGTGTATGTATCCCACTCTTAAAGCAGTTAAAAAACCCTCCCCCAAAGTGTTAACCTACAGAAAGGAAACAGCCTTGTCATTTGTCACATGTCTACTCACCCAGCTGATGCTCTCTGTTCTCATGGAGGACAGTTGTCTGAAAGAGAAAGAACAAGGGGACAGATGACCACTGACATGCCTCTATGTCAAGGGGTTATTTCAAAGCAGCTTTTGTAAGAGATGTCTCTGTGAAAGGGAAATGTGACTTCAATGTCCTACTGATGTGTTTTCATTTCGGATACCTGCTGTCCTCTGGGGCTTTACCTGTTTCGATGACATTATCTATGTTTTCATTTGGAATCCCCCTTTCACTGTTCAGTTCCTGATACTTCTGAAGTTCTTCTTGAGTGAAGCTGTCTCCTCTGCCTGGATTTCATAGCAAACAGGGCAGAAGAGGTGTGTATTAGAATCCTTTATAGGTTATAGAGTGTCAGCCGGCTCATACCTGTAGCGTCCAGTAAGACTCACCAACACCATTGCCTCCACCATCGCCTAAACCCTGCTCTGCAGGTAGCTTTCCATAGCTGTGCCCGAGTGTGCACACAGGTCTTCATATTTTTCCATGGGGCAGAGTCCACATAGCTAGCAAGTCACCACGTTCCTCTTCTCACAACTACTTAGTGAGCTGCAGGTCATTCAACTGTGAGCTTAAGCATGCCCCAGTGAGATGCAACTCTTCATGGTCCATTGAAGAAGTTCATGGCGAGTCTGAGCCTCAGAATTCCTCCCAACTCTAACTCTTTCTGTTCGCTTTGTGTACATTCTAGAATTCCATCCCTGGGGTTTTCAGGAACCCTCATGAAATGAAAGGAGAGGGTTATTATTTGGAATTATCACAAGCACTCTGATCCCATTGAGATGGTTCAGGATCGTATGTATGTTCCTTACCCCACCCCTGATGTGTTCAGCCTGCCTTTTGTCTGTGAAATATTTTAGTCAAAGAATAAGTTTAATCAGAGAATTGAGAATGTCAGATAGCAAAGGAAAAAAGACAAATAGATGAAATAATAATGTAGTCATGAAGCAAAGATAAGGACCTGCAGATCCTCCGCAAGGGCAATAGATATTATTCTGGGTCATACCCTGTGCGCTGTTTTATACACACTGAAACCCCCACCCAGTAGACAAGTTTACTACATGATGACCAGACTGCAGCCATGACAGAAGCTGCCACCGTTTAGAGAACTGACATCCAGGAGATGGGAACATAGCGGTCCTGGAACTGAAGATTAACTGTAGTGAATACATCAGGATAACGCTGGTCAACCGCTCATGGTTAACTTCAAAATGACTGTCAGATCTGACTGCTGTTTTTGCAAGGAGCCCCCTCCCTCTGTCTGTAAAAGCTCTTGCCCCACTGGTTGCCAGTTGTGGGGTTGGGTAGTCAGCCTTTGGACAGAAATCCACTCTCCCACCTAGTTGTTGGCATATGAACGAAGCAGACATTGCTTCCTATGAAGCTGGGCTCTTAGTTGGCTTTTGAAAGGAGGGCAGCAGGAACCCGCTTTTGGTAACAACATTGCACACACTTCTCAGGTATTTTTTCAGGCTTTGTCATCCTCAAATACAAGACAGAACAGCCATCCACCTCCAATGTCCATAAAATAGCAGAAAGGATAAAGGGATGTCAGAGAACCAGGGGACTGCGTGGATGGCAGAATGACTGACATGCCTGTCCACACTTCTTCTACAGGATTCAGTATCATAGAGAGGTATTTGCAGAGCTTTGCGTTCAGGTTCAGGCAGTATTTTAAATATTGTGAGGAAGAAGAAAGCGTTGTTGTAGAGAAGAATGCAGCCGTGGCCAGGACCTGTGCGTCAGCTAAACTCAGATTTAAGCTTGGTTCACTTTGGCATCAGGACCTGGCAACTCTGTTGTGTGATCCTTGGCGAGAAAGTCATGGAGCTTCCTGGAATATCTCATTGGAATCTGGGACAAGAGTATCTCCTATTTAAAAATGCCATCTGATAGAAGTCCCAGTGGATACATCTCCTCATTTTTCTAGCAAACTTTCTAAATCCCTGCCTCGTTTCACGTGAAGTCTGAATTCTCCGTGTGAACACACGTCTGTCCCAGGGTTCTTCCTATGAGGTGCTGTGGTTAGTTGCTCAGTCCTATCTGACTCTTTCTGATCCCATGAACTCTTTCCTGCCAGCCTCCTCTGTCCATGGGATTCTCCAAGCAAGAATACTGGAGTGGATTCCCATGCTCTCCTCCAGGGATTTCTTGACCCTGGGAGAGAATCCAAGTGTCGTACATTGCAGGTGGGTTCTTTCCTGTCTGAGCAGCAGTGAAGCCATAATATAAGGTATGTGTGTCCTTCTCAAATTAGTATGAAAATACTGATCATATGAACATATCTGCTTTGTATTGGACAAACGACAGTACGTACCAACACCTTCAGTTATTTTTGTGATCTTCTCTCCATCATCGTTTTCAAAATAAGTTACCAGCATGTTGTCTGATACATGAATGATTTGAAAAACATTTGTACCCGCGACTGTGACAGAAAAAGAGAAAATCAAGCCTCAATATGACGAACTCCTTTTCTTTTCATTTGAGTGCATTTTTCCTCACATGCTATCATCTGTCTTCCCTCGGATGATGAACCTTATCTCACTGACATTTCTAGTTGTGTGTTTCTAGAACCAGTTAAGACAGCTAGTGAGCTAGGAAAGCTTTCTCCACACCCCCTTCTTCTGAAGATAATTAAGTCTTCCAGTCTTCTAGACTGAGCAGTCTGTGCACGAGGCAAAGTTTCTTATTGCAGCTGTAGGAGGTGTTGAACCTCAGCCATCTCAAACCAGATCCCAAAACCTGACTGTTAAATTTTCAGGAATTGTGACCCAGTATGGAGGTGCAATAATGGTTAGAAAGATATTCTAATAATTTGAATCAATCATAGTAAAATAAAAGGTAATGCCCAGTCCAGAGTTATTTCCTAGTGGAAGAGCTAAAAAAAGACGTACAAATTAGTCTGATGCAAAATGTTCAACATATATTCTCTGCAGTGTTTGCAGATTAGATCCTGTGGCTGTGCATCTACAGTTGCAATTAGAAAAGATTCACCAGACAGAGATTAGAATCCTCCATTACGTTTTCTCCATGAAAGTGAAATATATGGACACTTGAACACTTAATATATTACAGTATTGATATTAATATTTGAGAGTAATTTTCTGTTATTTTCAACTACAGAGATAGAATCTCTGTTAATGCCCCTTTCAAATTATATATTGATATTTGTATTTGAGAATTCTTTCTCCTTATTTTAAGCTATAGAGATAGAAGTCTATGGTAAAGTCCCTTTCAGTCTGTAAAAATTAGTTTAAACCTTTGGGCTCTTATTTTAGCTGTTGTCATTTTTGGGCTTTAAGTTAATCATGTTCTACTTTCTAAACTTGCTAATGAAGAACTTTGAATATTTAAAGAATTTCTTTAGTTTCTGCAAATTTGATTATGTAGGTCAAATAAAAGAAAACAGAATTGAGAGAGTTGTTACAATCCTAAGTAAGTCTACGCACTTCTCCATGCCCAAGGAACACGAGGAGTCAATGTTCTGGGTATTTTTCTCAGAGACCATGAATGGCCACATTCCAACCTGGGACCTCATCCTGGTGTTGTGGGGCAGAATTGATTGGTGAAAAATTAAATCGCTTTTCCAAGGTTGCATTGGTAATCAGTAGAGGAAATGGTCAACCCATCCAGACATCTAGTTCTCTTGAATGGAACCGAGACTATCCATCTGAACATGTTCCATGGTTTTCTGGAAGACCGCTCATCTGAAAAGCTGGAATACTCACATTCTATGACGTAAACATCTCCTTCTTGTCTCTGTAGCACTTCTGTGAATTTCTCGCATCTCCCGTCTTCCCTGAAAACCAAACAGACAAGACATTCCTTCCTCACCTTTCACTCCCCAGGGCTTGAGGACGTCCTTCCGTGAATAGAGTTCGCACACCCAGCTTCACAGCCAGGACTCACGCCTCTGACTGCACATTGGAGCCTGGACCCCATGTCAGAAGCCAAGAGACTCCTTGTTCTCAGTTGGGTCAGGTTGTGCTTACTTGGCATAAAATGTAAGGGAGAGGTATTCACAGTTGTCAATACATTCAATCTGACGATAGTAACACCTCAGTGGGCCCCCTTCCACAATCTTCTCCTTGTTATCTGCAGCTGCGTAAATGGTGCGCCACTGTCCTGTAACCTAACAAGGAAAGTGTCCATTAACGTCAGTCAGTATCTTTTCTGGTTCATCACCAATACACAACACTATCTTGGCTTTGCATTTACCACAGAAGAGAAGTAAATTGAATCTTATTAAGCACACGACTGGAAAGGGTCAGTTTTCATTCCAGTGCCAAAGAATACTGAAACTACTGCACAATTGCATTCATCTCACACGCTAGTAAAGTAATGCTTAAAATTCTCCAAGCCAGGCTTCAGCTGAACCATGAACTTCCAGATGTCCAAGCTGGTTTTAGAAAAGGCAGAGGAACCAGAGATCAAATTGCCAACATCCTCTGGATCATCGAAAAAGCAAGAGAGTTCCATAAAAACATCTATTTCTCCTTTGTTGTGTATGCCAAAGCCTTTGACAGTGGGGATCACAATAAACTGTGGAAAATTCTTCAAGAGATGGGAATACCAGACCACCTGACCTTCTTGAGAAACCAGTATGAAGGTCAGAAAGCAACAGTTAGAACTGTACATGGAACAACAGACTGGTTCCAAACAGGAAAAGGAGTACGTCAAGGCTGTATATTGTCCCCCTGCTTATTTAACTTCTATGCAGAGTACATCATGAGGAACGCTAGGCTGGAGGAAGCACAGCTAGAATCAAGATTTCTGGGAGAAATATCAGTAACCTCAGATATGCAGATGACACTACCCTTATGGCAGAAAGTGAAGAACAACTAAAGAGCCTCTTGATGACAGTTAAAGAGGAGAGTGAAAAAGTTGGCTTAAAGCTCAACACTCAGAAAACTAAGATCGTAGCATCCGATCCCACCACTTCATGGCAAATAGATGGAAAGACAGTGAAAAAAGTGTCAGATTTTATTTTCTGGGCTCCAAAATCACTGCAGATGCTGATTGCAGCCATGAAATTAAAAGCCGCTTACTCCTTGGAAGGAAAGTTATGACCAACCTAGACAGCATATTAAAAAGCAGAGACATTACTTTGCCAACAAAGGTCCGTCTATTCAAGGCTATGGTTTTTCCAGAAGTCATGCATGCATGTGAGAGTTGGACTATAAAGAAAGCTGAGCACGGAAGAATTGATGCTTTTGAACTGTGGTGCTGGAGAAGACTTGAGAGTCCCTTGAACTGTAAGGAGATCCAACCAGTCCATCCTAAAGGAGATCCGTCCAGGGTGTTCATTGGAAGTACTGATGTTGAAGCTGAAACTCCAATACTTTGCCCACGTGATGTGAAGAACTGACTCATTGGAAAAGACCCTGATGCTGGTCAAGATTGAAGACAGGAGGAGAAGGGGATGACAGAGGATGAGATGGTGGGATGGTATCACCGACTCGATGGATATGGGTTTGAGTAAACTCCAGGAGTTGGTGATGGACAGGGAAGCTGGCTGTGCTGCAGTCCATTGGGTCGCAAAGAGTTGGACACGACTGAGCAACTGAACTATCTGAAGCAAAGAAGAGTTCTACTTCCTGCCTTGCTGAAATACACGACATGACATCATGATTTATGTTGGAACAGAAAGCGTAGAATTCAGCGTTTTTACACAGAATTTGGAGTTTTTTGTCATCACTAAAACAATGCCAGTAAAAACTGTGACAGTTCATAACTTTCTGAATGTTTGCATGTTAGGTTCTTGTTGTTTTGTTTTACGTAGAGACCAGAAGAAAGATTCCAAGAAAAATACCAAGAGCAGATAGAGCGTTGTATTGCGTTCATGTAGATACGTCAACCATGATATGTGTACAGTCTGGTCGTACATATTAAACAAGAATATCTCTGTCGTGTGCACACACAACCTCTGACATATAACCTCTGCACACACACTTGCCCAGGAAAACAGGCAAGACCTTCTAGCAGATTAACTCATTCTGGGTACCTTTGAGTGGTCTATCTCAGTTGCAGTTTCCTGGGCCACACAAACCAGACCAAAGACGAGAGTCACGAACACAGCCTTCATCTTGGGACTCTTGTTGTCCTTCTGCTAGAGAAGCTGAGGATGTCCTGGTTTTTGGAGAGCTTGTGAATTGGTTTCACGTTTTATAAGGTACATCTCTTGGCAGAATCCATATTGATCAAACAGTGGTTGATCTTAATATCTTGGATACATAGATATTGTCTTCGGACATCCTGGTTGGCAGCTGAACTTTTTGGCATTCTGTGCCTCTTATATACACCTCCTGTGTTATTCCTTTCAAATTGAAGAGGTCTGTTTAAGTTTATTTTGTAAAACTAAATATGGCCCTGTTTCAGAAGATAAAATATGTGGTGTCTCTACTAGAAATCAGTTTTCAGGGAATTCCTCCGAGGGGTCTATGTTTTTACATGTTAAAATTGAAGTACAGCTGATGTACAATATATATTTTTTTGTTACAGGTGTACCATATAGGTATTCATAATTTCTCCTTTTGAAGTTATAAAAATATTGTCTTTCACCCCCCCCATGTTGAATAATCTTTATTTTTCAAATAATCTTTGTCCATTATTTATTCTATGCATAGTACTGTGTTCCTCTTATTTCACTCCTCCTGAGTGTGTGTTTCTGACTTCTTTCCCATAGCATATTTGTTTGAATAAGCATCTATATATTTTTATAGACTCTGTTCCCATTGCCCCTGCATAGTATCATCAGGATATGTCCCATTTTTATCCATTCCAATGTTGATGGATACATGTTCATAGACCAGTCTTTATAAGGAACTGAGCCATGTTGTCTTGTGGGTAGACTTAGGTGTGGAACTGCTGGATCTCAGTGCCTTCTTATTTTCGATTCCTGCCAACAGGAGATGAGAATTTCCATTGCTCCATCCTTGCCAGGACTCAGTATGGTCTGCTGTTTTCATTTCAGAGATTGTATTAAGTGTGTGATGGTATCCAGTCACAGTAGGAACTTTCATTTCCTGAAAGAATCAAGTGGTGGGCTTGCCATTTGTCTGTTTTCTCTGTCAAGTGTCTCTGCAAATCGTTTCTTCATTCCTGAGTGAATTATGTTTGTTTGTTTGAAATTTGTAGGTTTTCAATATAGTCTGGATCAAGTCCTTTTTCAGATGGAGATGTGCCAGTATTTTTCCCCACTCACTGGCTTCTCTTGTGCTTTCTTAAGGATGTCTCTCAAAGATGTAAATATTTTGATTGAGGCTTAGTTACTAGCGTGCTGTTCCCAGTGTGGGATCTTGGTTGGCATACATTCTAATCAGTAACCACCTAATCTTGGTCACAGAGTATCCACCTGTGTTTTTACCTATAGAGTCTTTCTTGCTTTCGGTCTTACATATAGGTCTACGAGTCTCTCTGTGTCAGTTGTAAAACAAGGAGCAATGAAGGGGTTTAAGCTGGTCTTTTTTTTTTTTTCCATTTGGCATGTGAATTCCCAATTTCTCCAACAGTCTTCTCTATATTATTATTATTTTCTACTGAATATCTTTTGTAAATATTCAGTTCAGTTCAGTCGCTCGGTCGTGTCGGACTCTTTGAGACCCCATGAACCGCAGCACGTCAAACCTCCCTGTCCATCACCAACTCCCGGGGTCCAACCAACCCCATGTCCATTGAGTCGGTGATGCCATCCAGCCATCTCGTCCTCTGTCATCCCCTTCTGCTCCCGCCCTCAATCTTTCCCAGCATCAGGGTCTTTTCCAATGAGTTAGCTCTTCGCATCACGTGGCTAAAGTACGGGAGTTTCAGCTTCAACATCAGTCCTTCCAATAAATACCCAGGACTGATCTCCTTTAGAATGGACTGATTGGATCTCTTTGCAGCCCAAGGGACTCTCAAGAGTCTCCCCCAACACCACATTTTGTAAGTATATCCACAATCTCTCTGTCTGTCCCTTCCACAGGAGCAGATTTGTTTGTATCTTGGCTTGTGTTTCCCCATTCTTGGTGCCTTTTTTTTTTTGACAAGGTTAAAGATAGTTGGAACATGAAGATCATATGACTAGCCTTCAGCAACTTTGTGTCCTAAACAAAGTGTTCATGTTTCAGAAGCTTGTGAAAATAGAATTTCTCATCCATTTATGAATCATTAGAATATTATATGTTTCTGTTGATTTTCACAAAGAATATCTAAAATAGCAAGACATTAGTTTTGTTACATTTTGGAGCCAAAACAAATTATCACTGGGTAAATGCTGGGTGCATTCAATATTACAGTAATCCAGGCCTATGCCCCAACGAGTAATGCTGAAGAAGCCGAAGTTAATCAGTTCTATGAAGACCTACAAGACCTTTTAGAACTAACACCCAAAAAAGATGTCCTTTTCATTATAGGGGACTGGAATGCAAAAGTAGGAAGTCAAGAAACACCTGGAGTAACTGGCAAATTTGGCCTTGGAGCACGGAATGAAGCAGGGCAAAGGCTAATAGAGTTTTGTCAAGAGAATGCACTGGTCATAGCAAACACCCTCTTCCAACAGCACAAGAGAAGACTCTACACATGGACATCACCAGATGGTCAACACCGAAATCAGATTGATTATATTCTTTGCAACCAAAGATGGAGAAGCTGTATACAGTTAGCGAAAACAAGACCAGGAGCTGACTGTGGCTCAGATCATGAACTCCTTATTGCGAAGTTCAGACTTAAATTGAAGAAAGTAGGGAAAACCACTAGACCATTCAGATATGACCTCAATCAAATCCCTTATGATTATACAGTGGAAGTGAGAAATAGATTTAAGGGACTAGATCTGATAGATAGAGTGCCTGATGAACTCTGGACGGAGGTTCGTGACATTGTACAGGAGACAGGGACCAAGACCATCCCCATGGAAAAGAAATGCAGAAGAGCGAAATGGCTGTCTGAGGAGGCCTTACAAATAGCTGTGAAAAGAAGAGAGGCGAAAAGCAAAGGAGAAAAGGAAAGATATAAGCATCTGAATGCAGAGTTCCAAAGAATAGCAAGGAGAGATAAGAAAGACTTCCTCAGTGATCAATGCAAAGAAATAGAGGAAAAAAACAGAATAGGAAAAACAAGAGATCTCTTCAAGAAAATTAGAGATTCCAAGGGAACATTTCATGCAAAGATGGGCTCGATAAAGGACAGAAATGGTATGGACCTAACAGAAGCAGAAGATATTAAGAAGAGGTGGCAGGAATACACAGAAGAACTGTACAAAAAAGATCTTCACGACCAAGATAGTCACGATAACGTGATCACTGACCTAGAGCCAGACATCTTGGAATGTGAAGTCAAGTGGGCCTTAGAAAGCATCACTACGAACAAAGCTAGTGGAGGTGATGGAATTCCAGTTGAGCTATTTCAAGTCTTGAAAGATGATGCTGTGAAAGTGCTGCACTCAATATGCCAGCAGATTTGGAAAACTCAGCAGTGGCCACAGGACTGGAAGAGGTCAGTCTTCATTCCAATCCCAAAGAAAGGCAATGCCAAAGAATGCTCAAACTACTGCACAATTGCACTCATCTCACACGCTGGTAAAGTCATGCTCAAAATTCTCCAAGCCAGGCTTCAGCAGTATGTAAACCGTGAACTCCCAGATGTTCAAGCAGGTTTTAGAAAAGGCAGAGGCACCAGAGATCAAATTGCCAACATCCGCTGGATCATGGAGAAAGCAAGAGAGTTTCAGAAAAACATCTATTTCTGCTTTATTGACTATGCCAAAGCCTTTGACTGTGTCGATCACAATAAACTGTGGAACATTCTGAAAGAGATGGGAATCCCAGACCACCTGACTTGCCTCTTGAGAAACCTGTATGCAGGTCAGGAAGCAACTGTTAGAACTGGACATGGAACAACAGACTGGTTCCAAATAGGAAAAGGTGTACGTCAAGGTTGTATATTGTCACCTTGCTTATTTAACTTATATGCAGAGTACATCATGAGGAACGCTGGGCTGGAAGAAGCACAAGGTGGAATCAAGATTGCCGGGAGAAATATCAATAACCTCAGATATGCAGATGACACTACCCTTATGGCAGAAAGTGAAGAGGAACTCAAAAGCCTCTTGATGAAAGTGAAAGAGGAGAGTGAAAAGGTTGGCTTGAAACTCAACATTCAGAAAACAAAGATCATGGCATCTGGTCCCATCACTTCATGGGAAATAGATGGAAAAACAGTGGAAACAGTGTCAGACTTTGTTTTTTTGGGCTCCAAAATCACTGCAGATGCTGATTGCAGCCATGAAATTAAGAGACGCTTGCTCCTTGGAAGGAAAGTTATGACCAACCTTGATAGCATATTAAAAAGCAGAGACATTACTTTGCCAACCAAGGTCCGTCTAGTCAAGGCAATGGTTTTTCCCGTGGTCATGTATGGATGTGAGAGTTGGACTGTGAAGAAGGCTGACCGCCGAAGAATCGATGCTTTTGAACTGTGGTGTTGGAGAAGACTCTTGAGAGTCCCTTATACTGCAAGGAGATCCAACCAGTCCATTCTAGAGGAGATCAATCCTGGATGTTCATTGGAGGGACTGATGCTAAAGCTGAAACTGCAATACTTTGGCCACCTCATGGGACGAGTTGACTCACTGGAAAAGACTCTGATGCTGGGAAAGGTTGGGGGCGGGAGGAGAAGGGGACGACGGAGAATGAGATGGCTGGGTGGCATCACCGACTCTGTGGACATGAGTTTGAGTGAACTCCGGGAGTTGGTGATGGACAGGGAGGCCTGGCGTGCTGTGATTCATGGGGTCGCGGAGAGTCGGACACGACTGAGCGACTGAACTGAACTGAACTGAAATGCTGGGTGCAGAGTTCTCAACAGAAGCAGATATCAATTTCAAACATAATACTTTAATTGACTGAAGTTCTACTGTTTTTTTTTTTTTTTGGTATGCATTTTTCTGTTTAGTGATAATTACCTGAAGACCTCCTATGGTTTATAGAAAGATGTAATGAACAGCATTTTGACTATGACTAATAGGACTATAGTTAGGCCTGGACATGGAACAACACACTGGTTCCAAATAGGAAAAGGAGTACGTCAAGGCTGTATATTGTCACCCTGCTTATTTAACTTATATGCAGAGTACATCATGAGGAACGCTGGGTGGAGGAAGCACAAGCTGGAATCAAGATTGCCGAGAGAAATATCAATAACCTCAGATATGCAGATGACACTACCCTTATGGCAGAAAGTGAAGAGGAACTCAGAAGCCTCTTGATGAAAGTGAAAGAGGAGAGTGAAAAAGTTGACTTAAAGCTCAACATTAAGATCATGGCATCTGGTCCCATCACTTCATGGGAAATAGATGGGGAAACAGTGGAAACAGTGTCAGACTTTATTTTGGGGCTCCAAAATCACTGCAGATGCTAATTGCAGCCATGAAATTAAAAGACGCTTCCTCCTTGGAAGGAAAATTATGACCAACCTAGATAGCATATGAAAAATCAGAGACATTACTTTGATAACAAAGGTCCGTCTAGTCAAGGCTATGGTTTTTCCAGTGGTCATGTATGGATGTGAGAGTTGGACCATAAAGAAAGCTGAGCGCCAAGGAATTGATGCTTTTGAACTGCAGTGTTGGAGAAGACTCTTGAGAGTCCCTTGGACTGCAAGGAGATCCAACCAGTCCATCCTAAAGAATATCAGTCCTGGGTGTTCATTGGAAGGACTGATGCTAAGGCTGAAACTCCCAATACTTTGCCACCTCATGCGAAGAGTTGACTCACTGGGAAAGACTCTGATGCTGGGAGAAATTGGGGGCAGGAGGAGAAGGGGACAACAGAGAATGAAATGGCTGGATGGCATCACCGATTTGATGGACGTGAGTTTGAGTGAACTCTGGGAGTTGGTGATGGACAGGGAGGCCTGCTGTAATTCATGGGGTTGCAAAGAGTCGGACACGACTGAGCGACTGTACTGAACTGACAGCATGTGGGAGCTTTGCCGACAGGGAATTCAGTCTGTGTCCCCTGTGTTGGCAGGTGGATTCTGAACCATTGGACCCGTAGAGAAGTCCCTCTGCTCAATTTTTTCTTTCTTAGTTTTAATTCTTGTTGTTGATGGCTTCCTTGGATGAGACCTGAGTGAGCATAGCTTCATTCCTTCCCGGGCTATTAGCAGTTGCCCTCCGGTCTTCCCCAGTAGCAATATTGGACACCTTCCAACCTGGGGAGCTCATCGTTCAGTGTCATATCTGTCTGCCTTTTTATACAGTTCGTGGTTTTCTTACAGCAAGAATACTGACGTGGTTTGCCACTCATTCCTCCAGTGGATCACATTCTGTCAGAACTCTTCACTATGACAAATATGTCTAGGGTGACCCTGTACCAAATGGCTCCTAACTTTCCTGAGTTATGCCAGCCCCTTCACCACACAAGGCAGTGATCCATGAAGTGGGTATACCTTAGTCATCAACCACTATTGTTCCATTTTTTGTCAACAACTCCAATCAGAGGACACAAATACCTTGACCTTGGAGAACTGTGTGTGGTTGCCATATGCATTCAAAGTGCATGTGGCTTAGAGAGAGCCCCGGCAGGATACATGACCAGTGCCCTATTCTGTCTTTCCACAGCATTTCAGGTGCATCCAGCCTTCCACATTCTCAGGAGCCTAGAAGAGTTCTCCAGAGTATTCTACGGCTGCTTCATTGTTTGCATCTCCCTTAAACATGTTTCCTGGTCTCTATCTGGTCGAGTGACTTGGCCGATTGGATACCCTAGATGCGCCTTTTTTCCCCATTAGTTGGCACCAATAAGTGACTATTATTTTGAAAAATATCTGATGAGGAACTTTTATGCAGAGCTTTAGGTATCTCAGCACCTGCATCAGCAGCAAGGCCTCTACTTCTGGGGTCTGAGTTGCAGCGTAGCTCCCCGCCCCAGTCGGACACCACAGACCCCGTGCATTGTAAACACCATCAGGGCTCCTTCTTTAGTAAACACTGTTCACTTTTGTTGTGTGTGTGCGTGCGTGCACTCAGTTGTTAAATTGTGTCTGATCTTCCGCCTCCATGGACTGTAGCCTGCCAGGCTCCTCTGTCCATGGGATTCTCCAAGCAAGAACACTGGAGTGGGGTTCCATTTCCTTCTGCAGGGCATCTTCTTGACCCAAGGATCGAACCTGCATCTCCTGCATCTCCTACATCGTTAGGTGTATTTCTTTTTTACCACTGCGCCTCTTGGAAGGCATGTAAAACTGCATTCTGCAACGTGCTTACCACGTCCTGCAACCCAACAGAAGATGAACGCTGCTTGACACCATCATTGAGTTGTTTTCAGGTTCCCCTTAGGATAGCTCAGATTAAGCTGTCTGACTGTAGCTGCTGCTAAATCGCTTCCATTGTGTCCGACTCTGTGCCACCCCATAGACGGCAGCCCACCAGGCTCCCCTGTTTGTGGGATTCTCCGGGGAAGAACACTGGAGTGGGTTGCCATTTCCTTCTCCAATGTGTGAAAGTGAAAAGTGAAAGTGAAGTTGCTCATTCATGTCCGACTCTTAGCGACCCCACGGACTGCAGCCTACCAGGCTCCTCTGTCCATGGGATTTTCCAGGCAAGTTTACTGGTGTGGGGTACCATTTCCTACTCCAAGGATCTTCCCAAGCCAGGGATAAACCCACGTCTCCTGTGTCTCCTACATTGGCAGGCAGATTCTAGAAGGCTGAGTCACCTGGGAAGCCCTTAGTTACATATATGTGAAAGTAAAATTAAACCTTTTTTCATTCGTCTTCTTATAAGATATAAGTCACTGAGTATAGTTCTCTGTTCTTTCCAGTTGGTCTTCCTTGTTTATTTTGTATATTTTAGTGTGTATCTGCTCATCTCAGACTCCTAATTTACCCATTTCCTGCTTCCCCTTTGGTAACCATTAATATTATCTGTGGAACATTCTAAAATTGATGGGAATAACAGACCACCTGACCTGCCTCTTGAGAAACCTGTATTCAGGTCAGGAAGCAACAGTCAGAACTGGACATGGAACAACAGACTGGTTCCAAATAGGAAAAGGAGTACGTCAAGGCTGTATATTGTCACCTTGCTTAAATAACTTATATGCAGAGTACAGTGAAGAGGAACTAAAAAGCCACTTGATGAAAGTGAAAGAGGAGAGTGAAAAGGTTGGCTTGAAACTCAACAATCAGAAAACAAAGATCATGGCATCTGGTACCGTCACTTTATGGGAAATAGATGGAAAAACAGTGGAAACAGTGTCAGACTTTATTTTTTTGGGCTCCAAAATCACTGCAGATGCTGATTGCAGCCATGAAATTAAAAGACGCTTGCTCCTTGGAAGGAAAGTTATGACCAACCTTGATAGCATATTAAAAAGCAGAGACATTACTTTGCCAACCAAGGTCCGTCTAGTCAAGGCTATGGTTTTTCCAGTGGTTACGTATGGATGTGAGAGTTGGACTTTGAAGAAAGCTGATCGCCGAAGAATCGATGCTTTTGAACTGTGGTGTTGGAGAAGACTCTTGAGAGTCCCTTGTACCGCACGGAGATCCAACCAGTCCATTCTAAAGGAGATCAATCCTGGATGTTCATTGGAAGGACTGATGCTAAAGCTGAAACTCCAATCCTTTGGCCACCTCATGTGACGAGTTGACTCACTGGAAAAGACTCTGATGCTGGGAAAGGCTGGGGGCGGGAGGAGAAGGGGACGGCAGAGAATGAGATGGCTGGATGGCATCACCGACTCTGTGAACATGAGTTTGAGTGTACTCCGGGAGTTGGTGATGGACAGGGAGGCCTGGTGTGCTGTGATTCATGGGGTCGCTAAGAGTCGGACACAACTGAGCGACTGAACTGAACTGAACTGAATATTATCTGTATTTGACAGTCTGTTTCTGTTTTATTAATGGTTCATTTGAATCATATTTTAGATTCCACATGAAAGTTATATCATATGATATTTGCCTTTCTCTTTATGACTTGCCTTACTTAATAAGAGCTTTTCTAAATCCATCCATGTTGCTGCAAATGGATTATTTCATTCTTTTTCATGGCTGAGTAATATTCCTTTGTGTATGTTTCCAATTCTTAAAGCAGTACACCCCACCAACCCCAAAGTGTTAACCTATTGAGAAAAAAACTGTGCTATATATGTCATATTTCTACTTACCGAAGTGCTGTTCACTGTTGTTATGGAGGACAGTTGTCTGTGAAAGTGAATCAGTAAGGGGATAAATGATGATTGACATGCCTGTATTTCAAAGGATTGCTTAAAAACAGCTTTTATCAAAGATGTCTCGACTAA
Source organism: Moschus berezovskii (assembly GCF_049115385.1). NCBI lineage: Eukaryota > Metazoa > Chordata > Mammalia > Artiodactyla > Moschidae > Moschus > Moschus berezovskii. Next base: position 3,961,563 of record NC_142488.1, on the reverse strand, counting down.
TAGGAAATTTGAATTGATTGTCCAAGTGATACATTTTCATTTCAGATACCTGTTGTCTTCTGCGGCTTTACCTTTTTCGATGAGATTATCTATATTTTCAATTGGAATCCCCCTTTGTTGGTTCAGCTCCTTATACTCTGAAGTTCATCTTCAGTGAAACTGTGTAATTTACCTGCATTTCATAGCAAACAGGGCGGAAGACGTGTGCGTTAGAATCCTTTATAGGTTATAGAGTGTCACCTGGCTCATGTTGTAGTGATCGGTAAGTCTCACCAACACCACTGCCTTCCACCGTCACCTAAACCCTGCTCTCCAGTTAGTTTTTGACAGACGTGCACGAGTGTGCACACAGGTCTTCAGATGTGTCCGTGGCGGTAGAGTCCACACAGTTAACATATTTTCACATTCCAGTTCAGAGGACAGCTAATCATTCAGCCGAGACCTTAGGCATCCCCCTGTGAGATGCAGTCTTTCATGGCACATCGCAGAAGGTCATGGCGGGTCTGAGACTCAGAATTCTACCCAACTCTATCTCTTCCTGTCCACTTTGTCGACATTCTAGAAATCCATCCCTGGTGTTTTCATGAACCCTTATGAAATGAATGGGTGTGGATCCTTGAGATGGAACAGGACCCTCTGTTCCTTGCCTCACCCACCCTGTTTTTGGCCTGCTTTTTGCCTGTGATATATTTTAGTCAAAGAATAACTTGAATCATAGAAAGGAGAATGTGGGAAAGCAAACAAAAACAGTTGAAAGAAGGGGGCGATCCTAAGATGGCAAAGGAATATGAAGGGGAGACCACTTTCTCCCCAACAAATTCATCGAAAGATCATTTGAACGCTGAGCAAATTCTACAAAACAACTTCCGAATGCTGGCAGAGGACACCAGGCACCCAGAAAAGCAGCCCGTTGTCTTCAAAAGGAGATGTTTTATCTTCAGTGTCATATGGATGAAGAAGTCTTGAAGATACTGTAAGAATAAGACTGAAAACCAGAGGCAGGAGGCATAAATCCAAAGCCTGAGAACTCCAGAGAACTCCTGACTCTAGGGAACAGTGATCGACAAGAGCTCATCCAAAAGTCTCCATACCTACCCTGAAACCAAGACCTACCCAAGAGCCAACGAGCTCCAGAGCAAGACATACCATACTAATTCTCCAGCAATGCAGGAACATAGCCCTGAGCATTAATATACAGGCTGCCCAAAGTCACACCAAACCCAGTTCAGTTCAGTTCAGTTCAGTCGCTCAGTCGTGTCCGACTCTTTGCAACCCCATGAACTGCAACATGCCAGGCCTCCCTGTGCATGACCAACTCCCAGAGTCCACCCAAACCCATATCCATTGAGTTGGTGATGCCATAGAGCCATCTCATCCTCTGTCGTCCCCTTCTCCTCCTGCCCTAAATCACTACTGGACACTTCATTGCACTCCAGAGAGAAGAGATCAAGCTCCACCCACCAGAACACCAAAGCAAGTTTCCCTAACCAGGAAACCCTGATAAGTCACTCATCCAACCCCACTCAAAGGGAGGAACCTCCACAATAAAGAGGAACCACAAACTTCCAGAGGAACCACAAACTTCCAGCATACAGAAGAAGGCCACCCCAAACACAGCAATCTAAACAAGATGAAAAGGCAGAGAAATATTCAGCAGTTTGTAAAGGAACATGGTAAATGCCTACCAAACCAAACAAAAGAGGAAAAGATAGGGCGTCTACCTGAAAAAGAATTCAGAATAATGATAGTAAAAATGATCCAAAATCCTGAAAACAAAATGGATTTACAGATAAATAGCCTGGAGATAAGGATTGAGAAGATGCAAGAAATGTTTAACAAAGACCTAGAAGAAATTAAAAAAGAGTCAGTCAATAGTGAATAATGCAATAACTGAAATCAAAAACACTCTGGAGGGAACCAACAGTAGAATAACTGAGGCAGAAGATAGGATAAGTGAGGTGGAACATAAACTGATGGAAATAAATGAAGCATAGAGGAAAAAAGAAATAATTAAAAGAAGGGAGGAAAACCTCAGAGACCTCTGGGACAATGTCAAAAGCCCCAACATTCGAATTATAGGAGTCCCAGAAGAAGAAGACAAAAAGAAAGGCCATGACAAAATACTCGAGGAGATAATAGTTGAAAAGTTCCCTAAAATGGGGAAGGAAATAGCCACCCAAGTCCAAGAAACCCAGAGAATCCCAACCAGGAGAAACACAAGGCAAAACACTGCAAGACACATATTAATCAAGTTATCAAAGAGAAAACACAAAGAACAAATATTAAAGCAGCAAGGAAAAAACAACAAATAAGACAAAAAGGGATTCCTGTAAGGATAACAGCTGACCTTTCAATAGAAACTCTTCAGGCCAGAAGGGAATGTCAGGACACACTCTGATGGTCAACTCTGTCTCAATGACATTTCTAGTTGTGTGTTGTTAGAATCTTTAAGACAACTAGTTAAGTAAGAAAGCTCTCTCCATACACCCCTCTCCTGAATATCATTAAGGCTTGCAGTCTTCTAAACTTAGCAGTCTGTGAACGATAGCAAAGTTGCTTGTTGCAACTATAGTATGTGTTGAACCTCAGTCATCTCATGCCATCTCACAAGAGCTGACTGTTACATTTTTCAGGAATTTTGTGGCCCAATTTGCAAGTACAGTCATGGTTACAATGGAATTCTAAATACTTAGATGAATCTTAGTAAAAATGAACGTTACTACATAATCCAGAGTTATTTCCTAGCATAAGAGGCAACAAAAGAGGTACAAGTTAGTCTATTGCGTAATGTTGGCTAATATACTCTTTAATGATTGCAGATTAGATCCTATGGCTGCATGTCCACAGTTAAAATTAAAATTAGTTGCATCAGACCAAGATTAGAGTGCTCCGTTGTATATTTGATCAATGAAATCCATGAATATTTGATCACTTAATGTAATGTTACAGTTTTGATATTAATATTTGAGTATCATTTCCTGTTATTTTCAACTACATAGATAGAAATCTATGTTAGAGACCCTTTCAACTTAAGTATTGATATTGTATTTAAGAAATATTTCTTTTTATTTCAAACTATAGAGATAGAAGTCTATGCCAAAGTCACTTTCAAATTATGGAAGAATTAGTTTGAAATTTTTGCTCTTGTTTTGAAGTGAAGTGTAAATCACTCCGTCGTGTCTGACGGTTTGCGACCCTTGGGCTGTCACCCATCAGACTCCTCTGTCCGTGGGATTCTCCAGGCAAGAATACTAGAGTGGGTAGCCATTTTCTTCTGCACAGTACTTCCCAGCCCAGGGATCAAACCTGGATCTCCTGCATTGCAGAGCTCTAACTTTAGCTGTTCTCATTTTGGGGCTTGAAATTAATTATGTTCTACTTACTATACTTGGTAATAAAGAACTTTTAATATTCAAAGAATTTCTTCAGTTTAAGCAAGTTTTATCGTGTAGGTGAAATAAAAGTTAGAAAAAAAATTTATACGAGTCATTAGAATCTTAAGTACGTTTACGCACTTCACCATGCCCAGGGAACATGTATAGTCACCGTTCTGAGGCTTTTTCTCAGAGACCATCAATGGCCATATTTCACCCTTGGACCTCATCCTGGTGTTGTGGGACAGAATTGATTCCTGAAAGATTAAATAGTCTTTCCAGGATTGCATTGGTAATGAGCAGTGGAAACAGTCCATCCATCCAGACATCTAGTTGTCTTTGATGGAACCGAGGCTATCCAACTGAACGCATTCCTTGGTTTTGGGAAGACAACCCATTGGAAAAACTGGAATACTCACACTGTATTATGTAAACATCTCCTTCTTGTCTCGTTGCCACTTCTGTGAGCAACGGGCATGTCCCATCAATACTGAAAAACCAACAGAGAAGACATTCCTTCCTTGCCATCCATTTCCCAGCACTTGAGGATACCCTTCTGTGAATAGAGTTTGCACCCTCAACTTCATAGCCATGACTCACGACTTTCACTGCACGTTGAAGCCTGGACCTCATGTCTAAAGTCAACAGTCTCCTTTCTTTCCGTTGAGGAGAACTGTGCTTACTTGACATGAAATGTAATGAAGAGGTATTCACAGTCGCTGATACCTTCTATCCGACGATAATAACCCCTCAGTGGGCCCCCATCCACCATCTTCTCCTTGTTATCTGCAGCTGCATAAACGGTGCGCCAGTCTCCGTGAATCTAAGAAGGAAGGTCTCCATAAGCATCAGTCAGTATCTTTTCTCGTTGCTCACAGGTACACAGCAGCACCTTTGCTTCTGCCTTTAGCAAGAAAGATAAGTAAGTTCAACCTTAGTAAGCAGAGGTCTACCTGCTACCTTGCTGAAAAACATGACATGAATTCATGATTCCTATTGGAGCAGAAAGCATAGCATTCGGAGATTTTGACATGAGTCAGCCATGGGTGTACATGATTCATTTCAATAAATGGCAAAAACCACTACAATATTGTAAAGTAATTAGCCTCCAATGAAAATAAAGAAATTTTAAAAATATGTCAGCAGGAAAAAAAATAGAATTTGGAGATTTTTTGAAATAGAACTGGTCATGACAGTTCATGACTCTCTGAGTGATAGCAATTTTTTTTTTAACCTATGGACAAGTAAGATGAAGAAAAAAATAATGAGTGGACAGAGAAAGGGTTGTATTTTGCTCATGTAGTGACATGGATCACAGTATGTATACAATCCAGTCATACATATAAATGAGCCTATTGCTTACATGTACACAAAACAACCACACACACACACAGACACACATACACTCAAACAAGCAAGATCTTCTAGGAGATCACCTCATTCTTCATACCTTTCAGGGGGCTATCTCAGCTGGAGTTTCCTGGGCAGCACAAATCAGACCAAAGAGGAGCGTCATGAACACAACCTTCATCTTGGGACTCTCTTCTAGAGAAGCTGAGTGTGTCTCGGTTGTTGGAGAGGTTATGAATTGGTTGCACTTTTTATAGGATTTGTCTTTTGGCAGAGTACATAATGATCAAACAGTGGTTAATCACACGACCCTGATTACATAGATGTCATCTTCTGATATCCTGGATGGCAGCTGAGCTTTTCTGGCATTCTGTGGTTCTTTCAAAGATATTGATTTTAAGAGAAGCTACAGTGGATGGTTTAAAGCAGTTTAAAGCAGAAGCTACAGTGTTGATTTAAAACTCAACATTCAGAAAACTAAGATCATGGCATCCGGTCCCATCACTTCATGGCAAATTGAGGGGGAAACAATGGAAACAATGACAGACTTTATTTTTGGGGGGTGTGCTCTAAAATCACTGCAGATGGTGACTACAGCCATGAAATTAAAAAATGCTTTCTCCTTAGAAGAAAAACTGTGACCAACATAGACAGCATATTAAAAAGCAGAGACATTACTTTGCCCACAAAGTTCCATCTAGTCAGAGCTATGTTTTTTCCAGTAGTCATGTATGGATGTAAATGTTGGAGTATAAGGAAAGCTGAGCACCAAATAATTGATGCTTGTGAACTGTGGTGTTGGAGAAGACTCTTGAGAGTTCCATGGACTTCAAGGAGATGCAACCAGTCCATCCTAAAGGAAAGCAGTCCTGGGTGTTCACTGGAAGGACTGATGCTGAAGCTGAAACTCCAATCCTCTGGCCACGTGATACGAAGAGCTGACTCATTGGAAAAGACCCTGATGCTGGGAAAGATTGAAGGCAGGAGGAGAAGGGGACGACAGAGGATGAGATAGTTGGATGGCATCACTGACTCAATGGACATGAGCTTGAGCAAGCTCCGGGAGTTGGCGATGGACAGGGAAGCCTGGCGTGCTGCAGTCCATGGGGTGACAAAGAGTCGGACACAGTTGAGCAACTGAACAGAACAGATCAGTGGATCTGGATGCTGAGCCTTCAGAGCAAATAAGAAATCACAGAACACTTGAGGTATTTCCAAGACAGTGATATCTGTATTCTTGTCTATCGTCAGACAAACAGTCCAAGACACCTATCCTCAACTCCTTTGCTATTTCTTTCACATGGAAGAGGTCTGTTAAGGCTTATTGTTTAAAACTACAGATGGCACTGTCTAGTTTAAGAAGATAAATATGTGTTGTCTACCAGGAATCAGGTATCAGGGCCTTCCTCAGAACTTCCTGGGCAGCACAAACCAAGCCGAAAAGAAGAGTCAGGAATGCAACCTTCACCTTGTCATGCTGATGTTCCTTCTAGAGAAACTGAGAGGTTCCCACTTATTGGAGACTGTCATGTTCATTTGATATGCTATCATACACTATTTCTTTTGCCATCTGACTTATTTCACTTAACATAATGTCTTTAAAGTCTATCCATGTTGCTCAAAGTTTCACATTTTTATGGTTACCAAGTATTCCACTGATTCATGTATGGATATACATAGATACGTGTGTGTTTGTGTATACATATATAGAGAGATGTTCAAGCTGAATGTAGAAAAGGCTGAAGAACAAGAAATCAAGTTGCCATCATTCACTGGATCATCAAAAACCAGGAGAGATCCAGAAAAGCATCTAATTGTGCTTTATTGACTACACTGCAAACTTTGACTACGTGGATCACAACACAATGTAGAAAACTCCCGAAGTGATGGGAATTCCAGACCACCTTACCTGCCTCCTGAGAAATCTGTATACAGGTTAAGAAGCAAGAGTTAGAACCGGATATGGAACAACAGACAGGTTCCACGTTGGGAAAGAGTACATCAAGGCTGTATATTGCCATTCTGTTTATTTAACTTGTATGCAAAGTGCATCATGTGAAATGCTGGGCTGGATGAAGCTCAAGCTGGAGTCCAAATTGCCAGGAGAAATATCAATAACCTCAGATGTGCAGATGACACCACCGTTATGGCAGCAAGTGAAGAGGAACCAACGAGCCTCTTGATGAAAGTGCAAGAGGAGAGTGAAAAAGTTGGCCTAAAAACATTCAGAAAACTAAGATCACAGCATCTGGTCCCATCACTTTATGTCAAATAGATGGGGAAACAGTGAGAGACTTTATTTTCTTGGGCTCCAAAATCACTGCGTATGGTGACTGCAGCCATGAAATTACAAGACACTTTCTTCTTGGAAGAAAAGCAACGACAAACTTATACAGCATATTAAAAAGCAGAGATATTAATTTGCTAAAACGGTGCATCTGGTCAGAGTTATGGTTCTTCCAGTGGTCATGTATGGATGTGAGCATTGGACTATAAAGAGAACTGGGCACCAAAGAATTGATGCTTTTGAACAGTGGTGTTGGAGAAGACTCTTGAGAGTCCCTTGAACTTCAAGGAGACCCAACCTGTCCATCTTAAAGGATATCAGTCCTGAATATTCATCGGAAGAACTGAGACCGAAGCTGAAACTCCAATCCTTTGGCCACCTGATGCAACGAACTGACTCACTGGAAAAGACCCTGATGCTGGGAAAGATTGAAGGCAGGAGAAGAGGACGACAGACAATGAGATGGTTGGATGGCATCACCCACTTAATGGACGAGCTTGAGTAAGCTCCGAGAGTTGATGATAGACGGGGAAGCCTGGCGTGCTGCAGACCATGGGGTCACCACAGAGGATGAGATGGTTGCATGGCTTCACCGACTTGATGCACATGAGTTTGAACAAACCCCGGGAGATGGTGAAGGATCGGATAGTCTTGCTAGCTGCAGTCCATGGGGTTACACAGAGTAGGACACGACGGGGCGAATGAACTGAATTTCTGTATATATACATACATACATATATATATATGTAAGTATATATACATAGTTTCTAAGGCTTCTTTGGTCTTCCCAGGTGCTGCTAGTGGTAAAGAATCCACCTGACAACGCAAGAGATAGGTGCATATTCTATCATGTTGGGAAGATGACTTGGAGAAGGAAATAGTAACCAACTTCAGTATTCTTGCTGGAGAATCCCATGGACAGAGGAGCCTAGCGAGCTACAGTCCTTGGGGTCCCAAGGGTTGGACCGGACTTAGTGACTAAACCATCATCACCATGGTTTCTTTATATATTTTATTTAAATTTAATGAAAAATTTTCATCAGGAGTCAATTTTCATCTTCTGCCTCACTCAAGGATCCTTCCCAAACTCATCCCTCCAATTTAATTTTGCCTTTAGGGTATAACCTACTCTCACTGCAGCGTATGAGATTTCTGCCTTGCATGCAGCCCCTGACACTGAACTCCAGGTTCTTTGAACCATTCTCCTGACTGGTCTCACGTTAGGCGAGCTAGATTAAAGAACCTATGGTCAGTCACTCTCTAAATGACACTTGCTTGGGCAGTTTGCTTCCAGGCTGACACCAGCATATGATGATCACGGTAAAAATAAAAAAGTAAATGCGTGGTTCCTGATTGGAGCCACAAAATACTGAAAGTGAACTAGGCCTGTGTTACTGAACTGAACTCTGTAGCTGAACTGAAAGGTGAGTTTTTAAAACTCTTGGTTGAGATGTAAGTGATATACCCCAAAAGCTCACATATTTCAGATTGTGCAGTTCATAAACTTCGGATGACGAGAGTTGTAAAAACTTTCGCCCAGTTAGTATCTGAGTATATCTGTCAGCTTCAACACTATCCTTGGGCTCCCTGGTCATACCTACTCCTGCCTACCACCTCCCCCAGCCCTGACTTGGGAACCCACCCCTTAGTTTTCTGGCACAATAGATGACTAATTGGTATTCTTTAGAATTTTTCAAACATTGAATCTGTGTGTGTGTTTCTGGCATATTTCCCTCAGCATATTCGTTTGAGTAAATATCTATATTTTGTGTAGATCCGTTCCCATTGGCCCTGCGTAGTTCCTTCAGAGTATGTTCCATGTTTATCCTTTGCAGTGTTCACGGACAAGTTTTTCTAAGGGACTATGGTGCTCTTCTGCTGGGTAGTCACTTAGGGGTGGAGCTGCTGGATCTCAGTGCCTTCTGATTCTTGATTTTTGCCAACAGGAGACGAGGATTGCCGTTGTGATGGAATGAGGTTAGAGTTGTAATTTCCTTTTCCTGAAAGAATAAAGAGGGGTGATTGCCATTTGTCAATTCTCTTTGTGAAGTGTCTCTGCAAGTCATTTGTTCCTTCCTGAGTGAATCAATGTTTTATTTTTTATGAAGTTTGTAGGTTTTTAAGATATTCTGGATATGAGTCCCTTTTCAGATAGAGATGTGGCGATATCTTTTCCCCATCGCTGGCTTCTCTTGTGCTTCCTTAAGGCTGTCCCCCAAAGATGTAAATATTTTGACTGAGGCTTGATTATTAACATTCTGTTCCCAGTGTGGGATCCTGCTTGGTGTATATCCTAATCAGTAACCGTCTGAACTTTGGCCACAGAGTGTCCACCTGTGTTTTACCTCTAGAGTCTTCCTTGCTTTCTGTTTTGCATAGACGCCTACAAGTCTCTCTGTGTTACTTGTAAAACATGTAGCAAATAATGGATTGAAGTTTTTTTCTTTTGTCCTATGAATTTCCAATTTCTTCCACAGTTTTCCCTATACAGTAATTATTTTACTGAATTTCCTTTGTAACTATGTCCAAAATATATTTGTCTGTATATTCCTGTCCCTTCCCCAAGAGCAGATTTGGTTGTGTTTTGGTTTGTGTTTCCCCCACTCCAGATTCCTTCTTTTGGGCAATGATAAAGACAGAGGGTGAAGGTCATATGACTAGCCTTCAGCAAGTTTGTGTCAAAAGCAAACTGTTCACCATTCACAAGCTTGTGAAAGTTGAATTTTCATCCATTTATGGATCATTAGAGTATTGTATATATCTCTTGATTTTCACAAAGGTTCCTGAAATAGCACGATATTAGTTTTGCTACATTTTGGAGCCAAAAGAAATAATCCTTGAGTAAATGCTGCCTGCAGAGTTCTCAACAGAAGCAGATACTCGGTTTCAAACATAAGGCTTTATTTAACATAAGTTCTACTTTGTTTATTTATTTATTTTTTTGTATGTGTTTTTCTGCTTACTTCTATTATCTGAAGAGCTCATGTGATTTAAAGAAAGATGTAATGAACTGCATGGTGACTTTGCCAAATAGGATTGCACATATACCTGTCAGTCGATTAGTGTAGAACTTCAAGTGTGTTTATCTATTATGCACGTGCACGCACAATCACACACACATACACACACACGGGGTAACTATGATGTCAGGACACAGATGTGTTAGACACCTTGTGCCTTATGTAAATCACCAGTGACATTTTTTCTTTGAGTCTACCTTCCTGCTCCTTAACTCCCAGCAAATTTCTAAGAGGTCATATATCCGCACTCGTTTAAACTCGATCCACTTCTTATAGATCCCTCTTCCCCAGGATTTGATATATTGTCAACTGGATAGAGATCCTTGCAAATAATTTTTAGATAAAATTTGTTTAATGGTTCATATTTCCTGCCTGGTTCCTAATGTTGTTTTCATTATTCAAAGAGCACTGTTTCTCTGAGAATTTTTAAAAGTATTTTAGTGGGGTATCTCAGTGGTCACACTTCATATAACTTCTGCTAAGTCTTTTTTTTTTTTTTTCTTTTTTAAATTTTACGACACACACTGGGTGTTACTTGCTGTGTTCTGTCTTTCGCTAGTTGTGGACTCAGGGCTTGTCTTTGTGATGGTTTTCTTGTTCAGGCTCTGGAGCAAGAGCAGAGTTTGCGTAGTGCATGGCCTTTGTTGTCATACAGCATGTGGGATCTTCCAGGATCAAGATTCAGTCTGTGTCCCCTGCATTGGCAGGTGGATCCTGAACCACTGGACCCCTAGGGAAGTTCCTCTGCTCAGTTTGTTCTTTCTTTGTTTTAATTCTTGTTTAAGGTCCCTTCCTTGGGTAAGACCTAAGTGAGCATAACTTCATTCTTTTGAGGGCTATTAGTAGCTGCCCTTAGCACTGCCCCAGTAGCAATATAGGACACCTTCCAACCTGGGGGGCTCATCATTCAGTGTCTTATCTGTTTGCCATTTTATACAGTTCGTGGGTTTCTCACAGGAAAAATACTGGAGTGGTTTGCCATTCTTTCCTCCAGTGGATCACATTCTGTCAGAACTCTACCTTATGACCCGTCTGTCTTGGGGTCATAGCTACATGAAATAGCTCCTAGTTTCACTGAGCTATGCCAGCCCCTTCAGCACACAAGCAGTAATCCATGAACGGGGTATAGCTTAGTCTTCAACCACTATTGTTCCGTTTTCTGTCAACAACTGGACTCAATGGACACCGATATCTTGACCTTAGAGAATGTGGTTTATTCTCTCTTCTCCCAAAGACACTTGCATGATTCATACCATGTGTCCTAAACAAAGTTATCACTTCCTTCATTGTACACTTGATTTTCTACTTAGTTGAATTTACCTCTTTTGTGCATTAGTGAATACAGAACCTTTGTTCACTACACATATGGGCATTAATCAATTTATTGATTAGTTTAGGAATCCAGTAACGTCAGCAAGAGCAGAGGACCTTCATTGATGGAAAGCGATAGGTTCAGAGCCTTGATTACCTGGGAGAGAAGAAATGATGATTTCAAGGAAAAGGTCTCTTCATCTGGATGATTGGGACGCATTAGTGCTTCAATGAGGCTCATGGTCTTACTTCATTTTTTCTTTTAATAATGAAAAAAATATAAAATGTTGTTGAACTGATTAGGCTTAATATGATATTGGCCAGAGCATGAAAGAAAATGTAGAAGCAGTTGCTGATGGAAACAGTAGAGAAATTTTCCTACAGACCCATTTCACAGAATTTCCTCAGTGTGCGTGCCCCTGTGGGGTTGCACAGAATTTCCACCTGGTGAAACCAGCTGTGAGCCGTCCAGTCCCAGCTCTTCTGTTAGAGTTACTACGTTACATCCACATATGCTATGTGACCTGTGCCACTTACATCTTCTGTAATCTCATTTATCATCATGAAGGTGTTTTGGCTGCAAGGTCCTTCATTCATAGTGGGATTCCCCAACGATCATCATAACTCACAGCTCCGGGCTTCACACAGTCTCCTCTGTTGTCCTGAAAGCATCTCACTGTAGAGGCTAGACCAGTGTCAGGGTTTCGATATTGAAATCGAAGCCTAAGGAAGCCCGGGCTTTTGGCTCATGGAAAGGTGAAGCGTTTTGTTGTCCCATACTTTTTCTTTTTTTCTTTTTTATAGTTTATTTATTTTAATTGCAGGCTAATTATTTTACAATATTCTGTTGGTTTTGCCATACATTGACATGAATCCTCCCCGGGTGTACATGTGTTCCCCATCTTGAACCCCCTCCCACCTCCCTCCCCATCCCATCCCTCTGGTTCATCCCAGTGCACCAACCCCGAGCATCCTGTATCATGCATCAAACCTGGACTGGCGATTCATTTCACATATGATAATATACATGTTTCAAGGCCATTCTCCCAAATCATCCCACCCTCACCCTCTCCCACAGAGTCCCAAAGACTGTTCTATACATCTGGGTCTCTTTTGCTGTCTCGTATACAGGGTTATCATTATCATCTTTCTAAATTCCATATATATGCGTTAGTATACTGTATTGGTGTTTTTCTTTCTGGCTTACTTCACTCTGTATAATAGGCTCCAGTTTCATCCACCTCATTAGAACAGATTCAAATGTATTCTTTTTAATGGCTGAGTAACACTTAATTGTGTATATGTACCAAAGCTTTCTTATCCATTCATCTGCAGATGGACATCTACCTAGATGCTTCCATGTCCTGGCTATTATAAACAGTGCTGCGATGAACTTTTTCAATGAATTTGTTTTCTAATTGAGTTGATGAGCAATGTTTGTTCCTTTCAGGTATACAGCAAAGTGATTCATTTATACTTTTTTTGTTGTTTCGTCACTAATTCGGTTCCCACCCTTTTGTGACCATATGGAGTATAGCTTCCCAGACTCCTCTGTCCTATGGGTTTTCCAGAAAAGAATACTGGATGGGATTTCCGTTTCCTACTCCAAGGATCTTCCCGACCCAGGGATAGAACCCGCCTCTGCTGTGTCTCCTGTATTGGCAGGCAGATTCCTGACCCCTGAGGCACCTGGAAAGCCTTCAGTCATAGGCATATATGTAGGTAAATGTATACCATTTAGATTCATCTTCTGAAAGTTATTACAAGACATTGAGTATAGTTCTCTGTACTCTCCATTAGGTCTTTGTCATTTATTTTATATATTTTATTGTGTATGTGCTCATCTCAAACCCCTAATTTGCCCTTTGCCTGCTTCCCCTTTGGTAACCATTAATTTTTTCTTTGTTGAGAGTCTGTTTCTGTTTTATTAATGGCTCATTTACATTGTATTTTAAATCCCACATGAGAGTGATAAAATGATATTTCACTTTCCTTTGTGACTTACTTTACTAAGATCGTGTCTAGGTCCATCCATGTTGCTGCAAATGCCATATTTCACTGTTTTTTCATGGGTGGGCAATACTCCACTGTGTATGTATGAACTCCTCCCCCTACCAAAGTGTTAACCTAGTGAGAAAAAGCTCAGTGATATATGTGGTGTGTTTCTAGTCACCCAACTGATGTTCTCTGTTCTTATGGAGGACAGTTGTCTGTGAAAGAGAATGAATAAGGGGACAGATGACCGTTGACACGCCTCTGTTTCCAAGGATTATTTGAAAACAGCTTTTTAAAAAGATATCTGTGCTAATGGGACTTTTGAATTGAACGTCCCAGTGATGTGTTTTCATTTCGGATACCTGGTGTCCTCTGGGGCTTCACATGTTTCGATGACATTATCTATATTTTCATTTGGAATCCCCCTTCCATTGTTCAGTTCCTGATACTTCTGAAGTTCTTCTTGAGTGAAACTGTTTCCTTTGGCTGGATTTCATTGCACACAGGTCAGAAGAGGTGTGCATTAGAATCCTTCATAGGTTATAGAGTGCCACCTGGCTCGTAGCTGTAGTGATCGGTAAGTCTCACCAACACCGCTGCCCTCCATCATCACCTAAACCCTGCCCTCCAGACAGTTTTCGACAGAGGTGCCTGAGTGTACACACAGGTCTTCAGATGGGCCCGTGGAGGTAGAGTCCACACAGTTAACATGTTCCAGTTCTCGCAGCTGCTGGGTGAACTACAGATCATTCTGCTGTGAGCTTAAGCATGCCCCAGTGAGATGCAGTCTTTCGTGGCACATTGAAGAAGGTCATGGAGAGTCTGAGACTCAGAACTCCTCCCAACTCTAACTCTTCCTGTCCAATTTGTCCGCATCCTAGAAGCCCATCTGGGGTTTTCATGAATACTCATGAAATACATGGGAGAGGTGAATGATTTAGATTTTTCAGAAGCACACTGACCCCAATGAGACAGTGCAGCACCCTGTGTTCCTTGCCCATGTTTTTTTGCATGCCTTTTGTCTGCAAAAGATTTTAGTCAAAGAATAAGTTTAATCGTAGAAATGAGAACTTGGGAAAGCAAGGAAAACAGTCAACGGAGACCAAATGATCATGTATTTGTGAAGCAAAGACAAGAACCTCTATTTCTTTTCCAAGGGCAATAGATAGTATTCTGGGTCATCCTATGAGCTGTCTTATAGACACTGAAACCCCCACCCGGTGAACCAGTTAACTACAGGATGACCAGACTGCAGCCGTGACATAAGCAGCCACGATTCTGAGAACTGACATCAAGGAGATGGAACAAATTGACCCTGGAACTGATCATTGACGGTGCGTGAAACAATCACGAGGACATGAGTCAGAGCACCGAACACCAATTTCAAAGTGACTGTTGGAGTTGACTGTGCTGTTTCTGCAAAGAGCCCCCTCCCTCTGTCTGACTCCCTGAGTGTCATATGTGGGGTGGGGCATTCAGCCTTTGGACAGAATCCACCCTCCTCCCCGTTGTCGGCATCTGAACGAAGGCAGAGTTTCCTTCCTATGAAGCTGGCCTCTTGTTTGGCTTGTTAAGGGTGGGCAGCAGGAACTCACTTTTGGAACTCACTGATACTACTGAGGAAAAACTCACTTTCACTCTGTCATCCTCAAAGACCAGACACAACACCCACTCATCTCCGATGAGGGTATAACATCAGAAAGGATCAAGGGACATGCCAGGGAACCCAGGGGATTGTCCAGATGACAGAATGACTGACATACCAGACCACACTGCCTCTGCAGTCTCAATGTGACCCAGTGGTATTTGCAGAGCTTTGGGTTCAGGTTCAGGGAGTACTTTCATGACTGTGACAAAGAAGAAAGTGTTTGTGGTGGAGATGAATGCAGTCATGGCTGGGACCTGTGAGTTTGCTAAACTCAGATTCAAACTTTGGTTCTTTTTGGTGTCAGGACCTGGCAACTGCGTTAGGGGATACTTGGTGAGAAAGTCATGGAGCTTCCTGGAATGTTTCATTTGAAATCTGGGACAAGTGTATCACATTTTAAAAAGAGCCATTTGATAGAATGCCCAGTGGGTACATTTCCTCATTTTTCTAGCAGACAGACTTTCTATATCCCTGACTCATGTCACATGAAGTCTGAATTCTACATGTGAATACACGTCTGTTGCAGTGTGTTGCATGTAAGGTTCTGTGCTTAGTCTCTCAGTCATGTCCAGCTGTTTGCGACCCCCATGGACTGTAGCCTACCAGGCTCCTCTGTCCATGGGTATTTTTGAGGCAAGAATAGTGGTGTGGGTTCCCATACCCTCCTCCAGTGGATCTTCCCAACCCAGGGATCAAACCCAGGTCTCCTGCACAGCAGGTGGGTTCTTTCCCATCTGAGCCACCAGTCAGGCCGTAATATAAGTGATGTGTGTACATCTGTACTTTCTGCAAAAATAATGACCATATAAACACATCAAGTTTATATTGGATAAGCTGCAATACCTACCGGCACCTTCAGTTATTTTTGTGATCTCTGTCCATCATTGTTTTCAAAATAAGTTACGAACATATTGTCTGGTACATGAATCAGTTGCAAAACATTTGTACCCACGTCTATAGCAGAAGGAAAAAAAAAATCAAACCTCAGTATGATTAACTTCTTTTCATTTGAGCCTGATTTATTCTTCATGTGCTATCATCACCCTACCCTCAGATGGTGGACTCTTATTTCACTAGTGATACGCTTTAGAACCAGTTAAGACAGCTAGTGAACTCGAAAAGCTTTCTCCACACCTCCTTCTCCTGAAGAGAATTAAGACTTCCAGTCTTCTAGACTGAGCACTCTGTGAATGATAGCAAGGTTGCTAATTGCAACTGCAGTAGGTTTGAACCTCAACCATCTCACCCGAGCTCAAAAGAGCTGACTGTTAAATATTCAGGAGTTTTGAGACCCAGTTCGCCAGTACAGTCATGGTTAGAAAGGAACTTTAAAAATATGAATGAATCATATTTTAATTAAAGTTAGTACATCATGCAGAGTTATTTCTTAGTAGAAGAGCTAATAAAAGAGGTACAAATGAGTCTATTGCAAAACGTCAGACACATAAACTCTGAAATGATTGCAGATTAGTTTCTCTGTGTTTCCACAGTTGAAAATAAATGCATCAGACCAAGATCAGAGTGCTCTGTTGTACATTTTGTTCCATCATAATGAAACGTGGACATTTGATCATTGAATATTACAGTATTGATATTAATATTTGAGATTTATTTCCTGTTATTTTAATTACAGATAGAAATCTATGTTAATTCCCCTTTCAAATTATATATTAATATTCATATTTGAGAATTCTTTCTCCTTATTTTAAGCTATAGAGATAGAAGTCTATGCTAAAGTCCCTTTCAAATTTGACATTTTAGTTTGAAATTTTCACTCTTATTTTATCTGTTGTCATTTTTGGGCTTTAAGTTAATTATGTTCTACTTACCAACTTGCTAATGAAGAACTTTTAATATTTAAAGAATTTCTTTACTTAAAGCAAAATTCATCATGTAGGTCAAGTAAAAGCAAAAACTGTGAAAGGGTCGTTATTACCCTATATAGGTTATTGCACTTCTCCATGCCCGAGGGACATGGGGAGTCAATATTCTGGGGCTTTTTCTCAGAGACCATGAATGGCCACATTCTACCCTGGGACCTCATCCTGGTCTTTTGGGACAGAATTGATTGCTGAAAAATTAAATGTCTTTTCCAAGGTTGCATTCATCATGAGCACAGGAAATAGTTCACCAATCCACACATCTAGCTGTCTTGAGTAAAATGGAGACTATCAATCCGCACATGGTCCATGGTTTGGGGAAGACAACCCATCAGAGAAGCTGGAATACTCGCATTCTATGAGGTAAACGCCTCCTTCTTGTCTCTTTAGCTCTTCTGAGAAAAACTGGCATCTCCTGTCAGTCTTGAAACGCAATCAGACAAGACATTCCTTCCTTGCCATTCACTCCTCAGGGCTTGAGGATGCCCTTCCATGAATAACGTTCACACACACAGCTTCGCAGCCGTGACTCACGCCTCAAACTGCACATTGGAGAACGGACCCCCTGTCAGAAGCCCACAGACTCCTTGTTCTCAGTTGAGGAGAACTGTGCTTACTTGATATAAAATGCAAGTGAGAGGTGTTCGCAGTCATCGTCACATTCAATCTGATGATAGTAACAGCTCAGTGGGCCCCCTTCTACAATCTCCTTGTTACCCGCAGTATGTAAATGGTGCAGCAGCCTCCTGTAACCTAAGAAGGGAGTTCTTCAGAAACGTCAGTCACTCTCTTTTCTGCTTGCACAGTACCTTTGCTTCTGCATTTATCACAGAGGAGAAGTAAATCGAATCTTATTAAGCAAAGATGAGTTCTCCCCGCTACCTTGCTGAATAACGCGACATGAAATCATCTTTCTTATTGGAAGGGAAAGCATCCAATTCAGAGATTTTAGCAGATAATTCAGAGCTATTTGAACTAAATAAACCGATGACAGTAAAGACTGTCCCAGTTCATAACTTTCTGAATTATAGTAATTTTTTTAACATGCAGACAAGATTAAAAAAAAAAAAGGAAAGAGCAGATAGAGAGAGGGTTGTATTACGCTCATGAAGATACATGGACCAAGTTATGTATGCAGTCTCTTCATGCATATAAACATATAAAAGAATATGTGTGTCACATGCACACACAACCTCACACACACACACACACGCAAACACCCACACACTCAAACAAGCAATACCTTCTAGCAGATCAGCTCATTCTGAGTATCTGTGAGGGGTCTATCTCAGCTGGAGTTTCCTGGGCAGCACGAACCAGGACGAGGACAAGACTCAGCAACAGAACCTTCAACTTCTGACTCTCATCATCCTTCTTCTAGAGAATCTGAAGGCGCCCCAGTTACTGGAGAGAATGTGCATTGCTTCCACTTTTTATAGGACCTGTCTCTTGGCAGAGTATATATTGATCTAACAGTGTTTAATCACAAGACATAGGTTACACAGACGCCGTCTTCTGACATCCTGGTTGGCAGCTGAGCATTTTGGCATCCTGTGCTTCTTATACAATTCCTTTGTTATTCCTTTCACATTGAAGAGGTCTTTTTAAGCTTATTTTCTAAAACTAATGATGGCACCTTCTGTTTAAGAAGATAAATATTTGGTGGCTCTACCAGGAATCAGTTGTCAGGGCATTCCTCAGAGGGGTCTATATTATTTTAATACTGAAATTGAAATATTGTTGATGTGCAATATTTTTTGTTACAGGTGTACCATATAGGAATTCATCATTTTATTTCTAGTTTTGAAGTTTTAAAAATATTGGCTTGTTTTATTCCCTATGTGATACCGTCTTTATTTTTCAAATAATCTTTGTCCATTAATTATTTTATGCATGGTATTTTGTACCTCTTATTCCACTCCTTGTGTGTGTTTCTGACTTCTTTCCCTCAGCATGTTTGTTTGAATAAACATCTGTATATTTTATAGACTCCGTTCCCATTGCCCCTGCATAGGATCATCAGGATATGTCCCACTTTCATCCATTCCAGCGTTGATGGATACATGTTCATAGATGAGTCTTTGTAAGGCATTGAGCTGTCTTATCTCGTGGGTAGAGACTTAGGTTTGGAACTGCTGGATCTCAGTGCCTTCTTATTTTCGATTTCTGCCAACAGGAGGTGAGACTTTCCATTTATCCACCCTTGCCCGGACTCTGTTCGTAGTGATGCTTTCTAAGGCCCACTTGACTTCACATTCCAAGATGTCTGGCTCTAGGTCGGTGATCACATTATCGTGACTATCTTGGTCGTGAAGATCTTTTTTGTACAGTTCTTCTGTGTATTCCTGCCACCTCTTCTTAATATCTTCTGCTTCTGTTAGGTACATACCATTTCTGTCCTTTATCGCGCCCATCTTTGCATGAAATGTTCCCTTGGAATCTCTAATTTTCTTGAAGAGGTCTCTTGTTTTTCCTATTCTGTTGTTTTCCTCTATTTCTTTGCATTGATCACTGAGGAAGTCTTTCTTATCTCTCCTTGCTATTCTTTGGAACTCTGCATTCAGATGCTTATATCTTTCCTTTTCTCCTTTGCTTTTTGCCTCCCTTCTTTTTACAGCTATTTGTAAGGCCTCCTCAGACAGCCATTTCGCTCTTTTGCATTTCTTTTCCATGGGGATGGTCTTGGTCCCTGTGTCCTGTACAATGTCACGAACCTCCGTCCAGAGTTCATCAGGCACTCTATCAATCTGTGAAAGTGCTGCACTCAATATGCCAGCAGATTTGGAAAACTCAGCAGTGGCCACAGGACTGGAAGAGGTCAGTCTTCATTCCAATCCCAAAGAAAGGCAATGCCAAAGAATGTTCAAACTACCGCACAATTGCACTCATTTCACACGCTAGTAAAGTCATGCTCAAAATTCTCCAAGCCAGGCTTTAGCAGTATGTAAACCGTGAACTCCCAGATGTTCAAGCAGGTTTTAGAAAAGGCAGAGGCACCAGAGATCAAATTGCCAACATCCGCTGGATCATGGAGAAAGCAAGAGAGTTTCAGAAAAACATCTATTTCTGCTTCATTGACTATGCCAAAGCCTTTGACTGTGTGGATCACAATAAACTGTGGAACATTCTGAAAGAGATGGGAATCCAGGACCACCTGACCTGCCTCTTGAGAAACCTGTATGCAGGTCAGGAAGCAACAGTCAGAACTGGACATGGAACAACCGACTGGTTCCAAATAGGAAAAGGTGTACGTCAAGGTTGTATATTGTCACCTTGCTTATTTAACTTATATGCAGAGTACATCATGAGGAACGCTGGGCTGGAAGAAGCACAAGCTGGAATCAAGATTGCCGGGAGAAATATCAATAACCTCAGATATGCAGATGACACCACCCTTATGGCAGAAAGTGAAGAGGAACTCAAAGGCCTCTTGATGAAAGTGAAAGAGGAGAGTGAAAAGGTTGGCTTGAAGCTCAACATTCAGAAAACGAAGATCATGGCATCTGGTCCCATCACTTCATGGGAAATAGATGGAAAAACAGTGGAAACAGTGTCAGACTTTGTTTTTTGGGGCTCCAACATCACTGCAGATGCTGATTGCAGCCATGAAATTAAAAGACGCTTGCTCCTTGGAAGGAAAGTTATGACCAACCTTGATAGTATATTAAAAAGCAGAGACATTACTTTGCCAACCAAGGTCTGTCTAGTCAAGGCTATGGTTTTTCCCGTGGTCATGTATGGATGTGGGAGTTGGACTGTGAAAAAAGCTGATCGCCGAAGAATCAATGCTTTTGAACTGTGGTGTTGGAGAAGACTCTTGAGAGTCCCTTATACTGCAAGGAGATCCAACCAGTCCATTCTAAAGGAGATCAATCCTTGGTATTCATTGGAGGGACTGATGCTAAAGCTGAAACTCCAATATTTGGCCACCTCATGCGACGAGTTGACTCACTGGAAAAGACTCTGATGCTGGGAAAGGTTGGGGGCGGGAGGAGAAGGGGACGACGGAGAATGAGATGGCTGGATGGCATCACCGACTCTGTGGACATGAGTTTGAGTGAACTCCGGGAGTTGGTGATGGACAGGGAGGCCTGGCGTGCTGTGATTCATGGGGTCGCGGAGAGTCGGACACGACTGAGCGACTGAACTGAACTGAACTGAACTGCCCGGACTCAGTGTGGTCACTTGTTTTCATTTCAGAGATTGTAATAAGTTTGTGAGTGTATCCAAATTTCGGTGGTACTTTTTCCCTTTCCTGAAGGAATAAAGAGGTGGAATTACCGTTTGTTTATTTTCTCTGTAAGTGTCTCTGCAAGTCATTTGTTCATCACTAAGTGAATTAAATTTTTTTTTTCTCTGAAGTTAGTACGGTTTTTCAACACATTCTGCATATGAGCCTCTTTTCAGATGGATGTAGGCCAATAGTTTTCCCCCGTCGCTGGCTTCTCTTGTGTTTCCTTAGGCTTGTCCCTCAAAGATGTAAATATTTTGATTGAAGCTTGGTTGTTCACATTCTGTTTCCAGTGTGGGATCCTGGTGTATATTCTAATCAGTAACCACCTGATCTTTAGTCACAGATTATCTGCCTCTAGGTTTCACCTCTAGAGTCTTTCTTGCTTTTGGTCTTAAATGTAGGTTTATGAGTGTCCACGTAAATTGTCAAACATGGAGCAGTGAAAAGATTGAAGCTCTTTATATCTTTTTTTGAATGTGCATTTCCAATTTCTCCAATAGTTTTCCCTATAAAATTATTATTTTCTTCCGAATTTCCTTTGTATCTGTATCCAAAATCTGTTTCTCTCTATATTCCCTTCCCTTCCTGAAAAGCAGCTTTGTTTGTGTTTTGGTTTGTATTTCTCCATTCATGTTTCTTTCTTTTTTTTTTTTTTTTGGGCAGTGTTAAAGAGAGTTAGAACATGAAGATCACATGAGTGGCCTTCAACAAATTTGTCTCAAAAGCAAAGCATTCACGGTTCACAAGCTTGTGAAGATGGAATTTCTCATCCATTTCTGGATCATTGAAAGAGAAAGTCATTCATTCACATTCAACTCTTTGCGACCCCATAGACTCTCTAGGCCAGAATACTGGAGTGGGTAACCGTTCCCTTCTCCATGGGATCTTCCCAACCCAGGACTCCTGCATTGCAGGCAGATTCTTTAGGAGCTGAGGCACACGGGAAGCCAGAGTAGTGTGTATTTCATTTCACTGAGGGTGTCTGAAAGAGCAAGACATCAGTTTTGCTACGTTTTGGAGCCAAAACACATAACCCTTGAATAAATGCTGGCTGTGGAGAAGGAAATGGCAACCCACTCCAGTGTTCTTGCCTGGAAAATCCCAGGGATCGGGGAGCCTGATGGGGTGCCGTCTATGGGGTTGCAGACGACTGAAGCGACTTAGCAGCAGCAGGAACAGCAGCAGAGTTCTCAACAAAAGGAGATACTCGGTTTCAAACATAAGACTTTAATTGACTTAAGTTACTGTGGTTTTTTTGTACGTGTTTTTATGTTTAGCTGTCATTACCTAAGGAGGTCCTGTGATTTAAAGAAAAATGTAAGGAACAGCATGGTGATTATGACTAATAGTATTGCACACATACCTGGTCAGTCGCTTAGAGTAGAACTTTTATGTGTTTTAATCTCATACACGCACAGACACACATCCACACACGGGGTAATGTGTGAGGGGACAGATGTGTTACTTTACTTGGGTCTTAAAGAAATCACCAGTGACATTTACTCTTTGTCTCTACCTTCCTGGTCCTGAACAATCTGCAGAGTTCTAAGCGTTCCTATGTAAAGACCAATTAAACTCAACACACTTGTCATAGATCCCTCTTCCCCCGTATTTGATATATTTTTAACTGGATGTAAATACTTGAAAATAAAAGTTCAGATAAAATGTTTTTAATGGTTCATATTTCCTGTCTGGTTTCTAATGTTGCTTTCATGATTCAAACTGAAGTTGTTTCTTTTTTTTTTCCGTTAGCTACCACTTCTTATATAGTTTATTTTTTATTTTTATTTTTTATTGGAAGCTAATATCAATAATCTCAGATATGCAGATGACACTACCCTTATGGCAGAAAGTGAAGAGGAACTCAAAAGCCTCTTGATGAAAGTGAAAGAGGAGAGTGAAAAGGTTGGCTTGAAGCTCAACATTTAGAAAACAAATATCATGGCATCTGGTCCCATCACTTCCTGGGAAATAGATGGAAAAGCAGTGGAAACAGTGTCAGACTTTATCTTTTTGGGCTCCAAAATCACTGCAGATGCTGATTGCAGCCATGAAATTAAAAGACGCTTACTCATTGGAAGGAAAGTTATGACAAACATTGATAATATATTAAAAAGCAGAGACATCACTTTGCCAACCAAGGTCCGTCTAGTCAAGGCTCTGGTTTTTCCCGTGGTGACGTATGGATGTGAGAGTTTGACTGTGAGGAAATCTGATCGCTGAAGAATTGATGCTTTTGAACTGTGGTGTTGGAGAAGACTCTTGAGAGTCCCTTGGACTGCAAGGAGATCCAACTAGTCCATTCTAAGGGAGACTGATCCTGGGTGTTCATTGGAAGGACTGATGCTAAAGCTGAAACTGCAATATTTTGGCCACCTCATGCGACGAGTTGACTCACTGGAAAAGACTCTGATTCTGGGAAAGGTTGGGGGCGGGAGGAGAAGGGGACGACGGAGAATGAGATGGCTGGATGGCATCATTGACTCTGTGGACATGAGTTTGAGTGAACTCCGGGAGTTGGTGATGGACAGGGAGTCCTGGCGTGCTGTGATTCATGGGGTCGTGGAGAGTCGGGCACGACTGAGTGACTGAACTGAACTGAACTGAATTATTTTACAATATTATATTGGTTGGTTTTGCCATACATTGACATGAATCCGCCCCGGGTGTACATGAGTTCCCCCTCCTAAACCCCCCTCCGACCTCCCTTTATCCTCCCTCTGGGTCATCCCCGCATACCAGCCCCGAGCATCCTGTAACATGCATCGACCCTGAACTGGTGATTTGTTTTGCATATGACAACATACATGTTTAATGCCATTCTCCCAAATCATCCCATCCCACTCCCACAGAGTCCCAAAGACTGTTCTATACATCTGGGTCTCTTTTGTTGTCTCATATGCAGGATTATAATTTGCATCTTTCTAAATTCCATATATATGCGTTAGTATACTGTATTGTTTTTCTTTCTGGCTTACTTCACTCGGTATATTAGGCTCCAGTTTCATCCACCTCATTAGAACTGATTCAAATGTATTCTTTTTAATGGCTGAGTAATACTCCATTGTGTATATGTACCAAAACTTTCTTATCCATTCGTCTGCAGATGGACATCTAAGTTGCTTCCATGTCCTGGCTATTATAAACAGTGCTGCAGTGAACATTGGAGTACATGTGTCTCTTTCAATTTTGGTTTCCTCGGTGTGTATGCCCAGGAGTGCGATTGCTGGATCATATGGCAGTTCTATTTCCTGTTTTTTGAGGAATCTCCACACTGTTCTCCATAGTGGCTGTACTAGTTTGGATTCCTACCAAGAGTGTAAGAGGGTTCCCTTCTCTGCACACCCTCTCCAGCATTTACTGCTTGTAGACATTTGGATATCAGCCATTCTGCCTGGTGTGAAATGGTATCTCATTGTGGTTTTGATTTGCATTTCTCTGATTATGAGGGATGTTGAGCATTTTTTCATGTGTTTGTTAGCCATCTTTATGTCTTCTTTGGAGAAATGTCTGTTTAGTTCTTTGGCCCATTTTTTGATTGGGTCGTTTATTTTTCTGGAATTGAGCTGCAGGGGCTGCTTGTATATTTTTGAGATTAATCCTTTATCAGTTGCTTCATTTGCTATTATTTTCTCCCATTCTGAAGGCTGTCTTTTCACCTTACTTATAGTTTCCTTTGCTGTGCAGAAGCTTTTGATTTTAATTAGGTCCCATTTGTTTATTTTTGCTTTTATTTCCAATATTCTGGGAGGTGGGTCTTGGAGGATCCTTCTGTGATTTATGTCGGAGAGTGTTTTGCCTACGTTCTCCTCTAGGAGTTTTATACTTTCTGGTCTTACATTTAGCTCTCTAATCCATTTTGAGTTTATTTTTGTGTATGGTGTTAGGAAGTGTTCTAGTTTCATTCTTTTACAAGTGGCTGACCAGTTTTCCCAGCACCACTTGTTAAAGAGACTGTCTTTTCTCCATTTTATATTCTTTCCTCCTTTGTCAAAGATAAGGTGTCCAGAGGTGCGTGGATTTATCTCTGGGCTTTCTATTTTGTTCCATTGATCTATATTTCTGTCTTTATGCCAGTACCATTCTGTCTTGATGACTGTGGCTTTGTAGTAGAGCCTGAAGTCCGGCAGGTTGATTCCCTCAGTTCCATTCTTCTGCCTCAAGATTGCTTTGGCTATTCAAGGTTTTTTGTATTTCCATACAAATTGTGAGATTATTTGTTCTAGTTCTGTGAAAAATATCATTGGTAGCTTGATAGGGATTGCATTGAATGTATAAATTACTTTGGATAGTATACTCATTTTTACAATATTTATTCTTTCAATCCATGAGCATGGTATATTTCTCCATCTATTAGTGTCCTCTTTGATTACTTTCAGTAGTGTTTTATAGTTTTCTATGTTCAAGTCTTTTGTTTCCTTAGGTAGATATATTCCTAAGTATTTAATTCTTTTCGTTGCAACAGTGAATGGAATAGTTTCCTTAATTTCTCTATTTTCTCATTATTAGTGTATAGGAATGCAAGGGATTTCTGCGTGTTGATTTTATATCCTGCAACTTTGCTGTAATCATTGATTAGCTCTAGTAGTTTTCTGCTAGAGTCTTTAGGGTTTTCTGTGTAGAGGCTCATGTCATCAGCGAACAGTGAAAGTTTTAGTTCTTCTTTTCCTTTGTATTTCTGTGTTGTCGGTTGTGATCTCTCCATTTTCATTTCTAATTTTATTGAGTTGGTTCTTCTCCCTTTGTTTCTTGATGAGTCTGGCTAGTGGTTTGTCAATTTTATTTACCTTCTCAAAGAACCAGCTTTTGACTTTGTTGATTTTTGCTATGATCTCTTTTGTTTCTATTGCATTTATCTCTGCCATAATTTTTACGATTTCTTTCATTCTACTGACCCTGGGGTTCTTAATTTCTTCCTTTTCTATTGCTTTAGATGTAGTTAGGTTATTTAGTTGACTTTTTCCTTGTTTCTTGAAGTGTGCCTGTATTGCTATGAACTTCCCCCTTTGCACTGCTTTTACAGTGTCTCACAGGTTTTGGGTTGTTGTGTTTTCATTTTCATCCATTTCTATGCATATTTTGATTTCTCTTTTGATTTCTTCTATGATTTGTTCATTATTCTGCAGCGTGTTGTTCAGCCTCCATATGTTGGCATTTTTAATAGCTTTTCTCCCATAATTTAGATCTAATCTTACTGCATTGTGTTCAGAAAAGATGCTTGGAATGATTTCAATATTTGTGAATTTACCAAGGCTAGATTTATGGCTCAAGATGTGATCTATCCTGGAAAAGGTTCCGTGTGTGCTTTAGAAAAAGTTGAAATTCATTGTTTTGGGGTGAAATGTCCTATAGAGATCTATTAGGTCTAACTGGTCTATTGTATCCTTTAAAGTTTGTGTTTCCTTGTTAATTTTCTATTTAGTTGATCTATCCATAGATGTAAGTGGGGTATTAAAGTCTCCCACTATTATTGTGTTATTGTTAATTTCCCCTTTCATACTTGTTAGTAATTGTCTTACATATTGTGGTGCTCCTAATTTGGAAAACGCAGCAATGGCCACAGGACTGGAAAAGGTCAATCTTCATTCCAGTCCCAAAGAAAGGGAATGCCAAAGAAATCTCAGACTACCGCACAGTTGCACTCATCTCACACGCTGGTAAAGTCATGGTCAAAATTCTCCAAGCTAGGCTTCAGCAATATGTGACTCGTGAACTTCCAGATGTTCAAGCAGGTTTTAGAAAAGGCAGAGGAACCAGAGATCATATTGCCAACATCCGCTGGATCATGGAGAAAGCAAGAGAGTTCCAGAAAAACATCTATTTCTGCTTCATTGACTATGCCAAAGCCTTTGACTGTGGGGATCACAATAAACTGTGGAAAATTCTGAAAGAGATGGGAATACCAGACCACCTGACCTGCCTCTAGAGAAACCTGTATGCAGGTCAGGAAGGAACAGTTAGAACTGGACATGGAACAACAGACTGGTTCCAAATAGGAAAAGGAGTACGTCAAGGTTGTATACTGTCACCCTGCTTATTTAACTTATATGCAGAGTACCTCATGAGGAATGCTGGGCTGGACGAAGCACAAGCTGGAATCAAGATTGCTGGGAGAAATATCAATAACCTCAGATATGCAGATGACACCACCCTTATGGCAGAAAGTGAAGAGGAACTCAAAGGCCTTTGATGAAAGTGAAAGAGGAGAGTGAAAAGGTTGGCTTGAAGCTCAACATTCAGAAAACTAAGATCATGGCATCTAGTCCCGTCACTTCATGGGAAATAGATGGACAAACAGTGGAAACAGTGTCAGATTTTATTTTTGGGGGCTCCAAAATCACTGTGGATGCTGATTGCAGCCATGAAATTAAAAGACTCTTAGTCCTTGGAAGGAAAGTTACCACCAGCCTAGATAGCATATTAAAAATCAGAGACATTACTTTGCCAACCAAGGTCCGTCTAGTCAAGGCTATGGTTTTTCCCGTGATCATGTATGGATGTGAGAGTTGGACTGTGAAGAAAGCATATTGCCGTAGAATTGATGCTTTTGAACTGTGGTGCTGGAGAAGACTCTTGAGAGTCCCTTGGACTGCAAGGAGATCCAACCAGTCCATTCTAAAGGAGATCAATCCTGTGTGTTCATTGGAAGGACTGATGCTAAAGCTGAAACTGCAATACTTTGGCCACCTCATGCGACGAGTTGACTCACTGGAAAAGACTCTGATGCTGGGTGGGATTGGGGGTAGGAGGAGACGGGGACAACAGAGAATGAGGTGGCTGGATGGCATCACTGACTCTGTGGACATGAGTTTGAGTGAACTCCGGGAGTTGGTGATGGACAGGGAGGCCTGGCGTACTGTGGTTCATGGGGTCTCAAAGAGTCGGCCACGACTGAGCGACTGAACTGAACTATGTTGGGTGCATAAATATTTATAATTATTATATCTTCTTCTTGACTTGATCCTTTGATCATTATGTAGTTTCCTTCTTTGTCTTTTTTCGCAGCCTTTGTTTTAAAATCTATTTTATCTGATATGAGTATTGCTACTCCTGCTTTCTTTTGGTCTCTATTTGCGTGGAATATCTTTTTCCAGCCCTTCACTTCCAGTCTGTATGTGTCCCTCGTTTTGAGGTGGGTCTCTTGTAGACAACATATATGGGGGTCTTGTTTTTGTATCCATTCAGCCAGCCTTCGTCTTTTGGTTGGGGCATTTAACCCATTTATGTTTAAGGTAGTTATTGTTCAGTACGATCCCGTAGCCATTTTCTTTATTGCTTTGGGTTCGAGGTTATACACCCTTTCTGTGTTTCCTGTCTAGAGAAGATCCTTTAGCATTTGTTGGAGAACTGGTTTGGTGATGCTGAATTCCCTCAGCTTTTGCTTGTCTGTAAAGCTTTTGATTTCTCCTTCATATTTGAATGAGTTCCTTGCTGGGTACAGTAATCTGGGCTGTAGGTTATTTTCTTTCATCACTTTAAGTATGTCCTGCAATTCCCTCCTGGCCTGAAGAGTTTCTATTGAAAGATCAGCTGTTATCCTTATGGGAAAGATCCTTGTGTGTTCTTTGCTGCTTTTCCCTTGCTGCTTTTAATATTTGTTCTTTGTGTTTGATCTTTGTTAATTTGATTAATACGTGTCTTGGAGTATTTCGCCTTGGGTTTATCCTGTTGGGGACTCTCTGTGTTTCTTCGACTTGGGTGATTATTTCTTTCCCTATTTTAGGGAAGTTTTCAACAATTATCT
This sequence comes from Moschus berezovskii, assembly GCF_049115385.1. Taxonomy (NCBI): domain Eukaryota; kingdom Metazoa; phylum Chordata; class Mammalia; order Artiodactyla; family Moschidae; genus Moschus; species Moschus berezovskii. Next base: position 3,932,720 of record NC_142488.1, on the reverse strand, counting down.
CCTCAAGTATTCTCTCATGGTCATTCTTTTTGTCTTCTTCTTCTGGGACTCCTATGAATCGAATGTTGGAGCTTTTAATGTTCTCCCAGAGGTCTCTAATATTGTCCTCATTTCTTTTAATTCGTTTTTCTTTTTTCCTCTCTGTTTCATTTATTTCTACAATTCTATCTTCTAGCTCGCTTATCCTGTCTTCTGCCTCTGTTATTCTACTGTTTGTTCCCTCCAGAGTGTTTCTGATCTCATCTATTGCATTATTCATTGTATATTGACTCTTTTTTATCTCCTCTAAGTCATTATTAAACCTTTCTTCCACATTCTTAATCCTTTTCTCCAGGTTATTTATCTGTAACTCCAATTTGCTTTCAAGATTTTGAATCATTTTCACCACCAAAATTCGAAATTCTTTATCAGGTACATTCCCTATATCTTCCTCTTTTGTTTGTGTTGGTGGGCATTTATCTTGTTCCTTTACTTGCTGGGTATTTCTCTGCCTCTTCATCTTGCTTATATTGCTTTGCTTGGGGTGGCCTTTCCCTCTTCTGGCCGTTTGTGGAGTTCTCTTCATTATGTAGTTTCCTCACTGTGTGTGGGGTTTGACGGGTGAGTTGTTAAGGTTCCCTGGTTAGGGAAGCTTGTGTCGGTGTTTTGGTGGGTGGAGCTGGATTTCTTCTGTCTTGGGTGCAATAAAATGTCCAGTAATGAGTTATGAGATGTCAGTGGGTTTGCAGTTACTTTGGGCAGCCTGTATATTGAAGCTCAGGGCTATTTTCCTGTGTTGCTGGAGAATTTGTGTGGTATGTCTTGCCCTGGAACTTGTTGACCCTTGGGTGGTGCTTGGTTTCAGTGTAGGTATGGAGACGTTTGATGAGCTCGTATCGATTAATGTTCCTTGGAGTCCGGAGTTCTCTGGTGTTCTCAGGATTCAGGCTTAAGCCTCTTGCCTCTGGTTTTTGGTCTTATTCTTGGAGTAGCCTCTAGACTACTCTGTCACTTCCAAGGTGATTCCCTCTGTTTTAGCTTCTGTTTGCTGGTCTCTTCAGTGTCTAATTTCTGCCCTGACACTAGGGTGTGCGCGGACACTTTTTAAAGACTCAGTTGTTCAGTCCTGTTCTGGGAAGGGAGGAATGCTGCAGAGAAAAACCTCTGGCGTCTGTAGGGAGTGCTCACAGCGTCTCGGCCACACTGTGTTTGACCCCGCTAACAGCGCGTGTGCTGTCCCAGTCTACACTGCACAGGCTCTAGGTTGCTCTGCTGGGAACTGACCTGGGTTGTATGCACTTCCCAGGTCTGAGTGGCTCAGGTGACCAGGTGTTTGGTGAGCACGGTCCCTGTGACTTATCGCCTCCCCAGTCCCTGCCACTCGGTTTTCTGGGAGTACAACCGGTGCACCTTCTCAGGTGGATATCGACCGGCCCGAGCCCAAGAAGTCTTGATTAGCAATGAAGCCTGCCTGCAGTTTGTATCGGATGCCTTTCTGCAGCCGTGGTCGCCCCCTCCGGCTCTGGCTGCCCTCCCTGCCTGTCTCGGTGGGGGAAGGGGGATGGGCCGACCGCAGCAGGCTCACTCTGCTAAGTCCTTTGTTCTGTGAGTGGGGCTGGCAGAGTCTTAGGTTGGATCTTTCCGCCTTTTCGTGGGGAAGCTATCCCAGTCTGCTTTGCTATCCCCAGTTCTCTCAGATTGTTCTCGCGGCATTCAAGCCCAGTCCTCTCTCTATGCAGTTCATCCAGCTCCTCCCTGCCCAGCCCCCGCTTGCTAATGGTGTACGCAGGCATCTGCGCTGCTTCTCCACTGGGAGTTACCATTTGGCGGGTAATCTGTGGTTTTTAAAAAAAATCTTAAAGAAAAAAAGAGGGTTATGTGGCCCTCTGTGGTTCCAGGCCTCGCCACAGATTCACCAGTGAGAGTGTTTCCTGGTGTTTGTAGACTTCTCTCTTTGTAAAGCCTCCCTTCCTGGGACGGAGCTCCGTTCTTACTTCTTTTGTCTCTCTTTTTATCTTTTATGTTTTTTCCTACCTCCTTTCGAAGACAATGGGCTGCTTTTCTGGGTGCCTGATGTCCTCTTCCAGCATTCAGAAGTTGTTTTGTGGACTTTACTCAGCGTTCAAATGATCTTTTGATGAATTTGTGGGGCAGAGAGTGGTCTCGCTATCGTGTTCCTCTACCATCTTGTTCCTTCTCCCGAAGTTGTTTCTGTTAGAATTTTTAAAACAATTTTATGGTGTGTCACAGTGGTCACACTTCTTATAACTTCTGCTCAGTTTTATTTTTTTTAAACGTTAAAACACACACTGGGTGTTTTATGCTGCGCTCTGCTTTTCTCGATTTGCGGGTGGAGTGCTTCTCATGGCGATGGTTCTCCAGCTGGGGCTCCAGATCACAAGTACAGTTGATGTAGTGCGTGGGCTTAGTTGCTGTGCAGCACGGGGGATCTTTCTGGATCAGGGATTCAATCTATGTCCCCTGCATTGGCTGGTGGATTCTGAATCACTGGACCTGAAAGTTAGTTGTTTTGTTTCTTTGCTTTCCTTCTTGTTTTAGGCAGCTTCCTTGGTTGAGACCTAAGTGAGCATCGCTTCATTCTCTCTGGGGCTATTGGGAGTTGGCCTCCACTCTTCCCCAGCACCAATACTGGACACCTTCCAACCTAGGTGGCTCATCTTTCAGTGTCTTATCTGTTTGCCTTTTCACAGGGCTCATGGGGTTCCCACAGCAAGAATACTGGAGTGGTTGGCCATGTGCTCCTCCAGTGGATCTCACGTTCTGTCAGAACTCTTCACTGTGGCCTGTCTGTCTTGGGTGGCCCTGCACGAAGTGGCTCACAGCTTCACTGAGTTATGCCAGCCCCTTACCGCACAAGGCAGTGATCCATGAAGTGTGTATAGTTTAGTCGTCAACCACTACTGTTCTGTTTTCTGTCAACAACTCGAGTTAATGGAGACAAATATCTTGACCTTGAAGATGAGTGGTTGTAATATGCATTCAAAGCACATCTAGCTTACAATGAGCCCTGGCAGCGTATGTGACCAGTGCCCTATTCTGTCTTTTCTGTCACTCCCGAAGCATTTCAGGTGAGCCAAGCCTTCCTTATCCTCTGTTGAGTTCAGTTGATTTCAGTCGCTCAATCATGTCTGACTCTTTGTGACCCCATGAACCGCAGCACGCCAGGCCTCCCTGTCCATCTCCAACTCCCGGAGTCCACCCAAACCCATGTCCATTGAGTAGGTGATGCCATCCAACCATCTAATCCTCTGTCGTCCCCTTCTCCTCCTGCCCTCAGTCTTTGCCAGCATCAGGGTCTTTTTAAATGAGTCAGCTCTTTGTATCAGGTGGCCAAATTATTGGAGTTTCAGCTTCAACATCAGTCCTTCCAGTGAACACCCAGGACTGATCTCTTTTAGGATAGACTGGTTGGACCTCCTTGCAGTCCAAGGGACTCTCAAGAATCTTCTCCAGCACCACAGTGCAAAAGCATCAATTCTTCAGCGATCAGCTTTCTTTATAGTCCAACTCTCACATCCATACATGACCACTGGAAAAACCATAGCCTTGACTAGATGGATCTTTGTTGGCAAAGTAATGTGTCTGCATTTTAATATGCTGTCTAGGTGGGTGATAACTTTCCTTCTAAGGAGTAAGCTTAGGTGCTTACCAAAGGTCCCCTGAGTGGTCTAGGACTGCCTCATCTCTCCCATCTCCCTTAAACATTTTTCCTGGTCTCTTGTCTTTTCCAGTTGCATGATCTATTGGGTACCCATGATGCTCCTTTCTTCCCATCAGTTGGCACCAATCAATGACTTTTACTTTTGAAAATTGTCTGATGAGGAACTTTTATGCAAAGCTTTAGGTAACTCTGCACCTGCTGCTGCTGCTGCTGCTAAGTCACTTCAGTCGTGTCCGACTCTGTGTGACCCCATAGACGGCAGCCCACCAGGCTCCCCCATCCCTGGGATTCTCCAGGCAAGAACACTGGAGTGGGTTGCCATTTCCTTCTCCACCTGCATCAGCATCAAATTCTTTGCTTCCAGGGTTTGAGCTGCAGAATACCAGCAGCAAGTCGGACAGCACAGACCGCGTGCTTTGTAAACACCATCAGGGCGCTTTCTTTAGTAAATACTGTTCCCTTTTGTTGTATGTATGTCTGTGCTCAGTTGATAAATTGTGTCTGACTCTTGTGACCTCATGGATTGTAGCCCGCCAGGCTCCTCTGTCTTTGGGATTCCCCATGCAAGAACACTGGAGTGGGTTTCCATTTCCCCCTCTGGGGCGTCTTCTCAACCCAGGAGTAAAAGCTTCATCCTTGTGTCTCCTGCATTAGTAGGTATATTCTTTACCACTGCATCCCCTGGAAGACTGCATGCTGCAAAATCCTCCCCACCCCTTGCAACCCCACAGCAGATGAACGCTGCTTAACCCCATGCTTGAGTTGTTTTCAGGTGTTACTTAGGATAGCTCAGATTCTATTTGAAGTTGTCTGACTAACCAATTCCATCTCTCCCATGACATCTGACAGGAACCTTATATCACCATATACAACTACCATCTGTGGTTTATTCTCTCTTGTAAACACACTCGCTGGATTCACACTGTGTGTCCTAAACAGCGTTATCTTCTCCTTTGTACACTTGATTTTCTTCATAGTTGAATTTACATGTTGTGTGCATTTTCCAGTAGAAGTTTGTCCACTACACATATATGCATTAATGAATTTATTGATCAGTTTAGGAATCCAGTAACATCAGGAAGAACAGAAGATAGTCACAGTTGGAAAACCTGGGTTCTGGATCATGATTTTCTGGGAGAGAAGGAATGATGATTTCAAGGAAAAGGTCTATTATCTTCATATGTGTTTTTGGGACATATTACTGCTTCGATGCTGCTCGTATTCTTAAGCCTGAAAGGAAAGTAAAACATTGTTGAGTTGCCTAAGGTTAATATGATATTGCCCAGAGCAGGAATGATAAAACAGAAGCAGTTTTTCTTGGAAACAGTGGAAAATTTTCCTACAATATGCGTTTCACAGAAGTTCATCTGTGTGTACCCCTGTGGCGTTGCATAGAATTACCACCTGGGGAAAATTGTTGTGAATTAGTCTAGTATCAGGTCTTATGTTGAGAGGTACTAAGTTATGTATTCACAGCTCTGAAATGTAGGAGATTATAAACTATGTGAAATGTGCCAGTTACATCTTCTGCAGTCTCATGTATCATCATGAATGTGTTGTGGCGGTAAGGTCCTTCATTCACAGTGGGATTCCCCAGAGATCATCATAACTCACAGCTCAGGGCTTCACACAGACTCCTTTGTCCTGAAAGCGTCTCACTGTGGAGTCTAGACCGTGTCAGTCTTTAGATACTGAATCCAAAGACTTAAGGAAGTCTGAGCCTTTGGCACGTGGCAATGTGAAGTGTTTTTTATTCCCATTCTTTATTAAAATTGATTTTTATTGACGTAGAGTTGATGTGCAATGTCGTATTAGTTTCAGGTATAGTGGAAAATGATTCATTTATAACTTTGTTATTGCTGAGTCACTCAGATGTGTCTTAAACTTTGTGTCCTATGGAGTATATCTTGGCAGACTCCTCTGTTCATTGCATTTTCCAGGCAAGAATACTGGATGGGGTTTCCATTTCCTACTCCAAGTGATCTTCCTGACCCAGGGATAAAACCCACCTCTCCTGTGTTTCCTGCATTGGCAGGCAGTTTCTTGACCTCTGAGTCACCTTGGAAGCCCTCATTTATAAATATATCTATCAATATCTATCTATCTATCTATATATTTATATGTAGGTAAATGTATACCTTTTTCATAAATTCTTCTTCTTTTATGTTATTACAAGCCACTGAGTGTTGTTCTCTGTGCTATCCAGTAGATCTTTTTTTGTTTATTTCATATATTTTAGTGTGCATCTGGTCATCTGAAACTCCTAATTTACCATTTGCCTGCTTCCCCTTTGGTTACCATTAATTTTGTCTATGTTTGAGAATCTGTTTCTGGTTTATTATTATTATTATTTATCTTTTTTGATCTCTTTTATTTCTTTTTTTTTTTAATTTTACAATATTGTGTTGATTTTGCCATACATTGACATGAATCTGCCTTGGGTGCACCTGTGTTCCCCATCTTGAAATCCCCTCCCACCTGCCTCCCCATACCATCCCTCTGGTTCTTCCCAGTGCTCCAACCCCCATTAATAATGGTTCATTTGCATCATACTTTAGTCTCCACATAGACGTGATAGCATATATTTGCGTTTCTCTTTCTGACTTACTTCTCTCAGTAAGATCATGTCTAGGTCCATCCATGTTGCTGCACACGGCGTTATTTCATTCTTTTTCGTGACGGGGTAATATGACATTGTGTATGTATCCCACTCTCAAATCAGTTAAAAAACCCTCCCCCAAAGTGTTAACCTACAGAAAGGAAACAGCCTTGTCATTTGTCACATGTCTACTCACCCAGCTGATGCTCTCTGTTCTCATGGAGGACAGTTGTCTGAAAAAGAACAAGGGGACAGATGACCACTGACATGCCTCTATGTCAAGGGGTTATTTCAAAGCAGCTTTTGTAACAGATGTCTCTGTGAAAGGGAAATGTGTCTTCAATGTCCTACTGATGTGTTTTCATTTCGGATACCTGCTGTCCTCTGGGGCTTTACCTGTTTCGATGACATTATCTATGTTTTCATTTGGAATCCCCCTTTCACTGTTCAGTTCCTGATACTTCTGAAGTTCTTCTTGAGTGAAGCTATCTCCTCTGCCTGGATTTCATAGCAAACAGGGCAGAAGAGGTGTGTATTAGAATCCTTTATAGGTTATAGAGTGTCAGCTGGCTCATACCTATAGCGTCCAGTAAGACTCACCAACACCATTTCCCTCCACCATCGCCTAAACCCTGCTCTGCAGGTAGCTTTCCATAGATGTGCCCGAGTGTGCACACAGGTCTTCATATTTTTCCATGGGGCAGAGTCCACATAGCTAACAAATTACCACGTTCCTCTTCTCACAACTACTTAGTGAGCTGCAGATCATTCAACTGTGAGCTTAAGCATGCCCCAGTGAGATGCAACTCTTCATGGTCCATTGAAGAAGTTCATGGCGAGTCTGAGACTCAGAATTCCTCCCAACTCTAACTCTTCCTGTTTGCTTTGTGTACATTCTAGAATTACATCCCCGGGGTTTTCAGGAACCCTCATGAAATGAAAGGAGAGGGTTATTATTTGGAATTATCACAAGCACTCTGATCCCATTGAGATGGTTCAGGATCGTATGTATGTTCCTTACCCCACTCCTGATATGTTCAGCCTGCCTTTTGTCTGTGAAATATTTTAGTCAAAGAATAAGTTTAATCAGAGAATTTAAAATGTCAGATAGCAAAGGAAAAAAGACAAATAGATGAAATAATAATGTAGTCATGAAGCAAAGATAAGGACCTGCAGATCCTCTGCAAGGGCAATAGAGATTATTCTGGGTCATATCCTGTGCGCTGTTTTATACACACTGAAACCCCCACCCAGTAGACAAGTTTACTACATGATGACCAGACTGCAGTCATGACAGAAGCTACCACAGTTTAGAGAACTGACATCCAGGAGATGGGAACATAGCGGCCCTGGAACTGAAGATTAACTGTAGTGAATACATCGGGATAACGCTGGTCAACCGCTCATGGTTAACATCAAAATGACTGTCAGATCTGACTGCTGTTTTTGCAAGGAGCCCCCTCCCTCTGTCTGTAAAAGCTCTTGCCCCACTGGTTGCCAGTTGTGGCGTTGGGTAGTCAGCCTTTGGACAGAAATCCACTCTCCCACCTTGTTGTTGGCATATGAACAAAGCAGACATTGCTTCCTATGAAGCTGGGCTCTTAGTTGGCTTTTGAAAGGAGGGCAGCAGGAACCCGCTTTTGGTAACAACATTGCACACACTTCTCAGGTATTTTTTCAGGCTTTGTCATCCTCAAATACAAGACAGAACAGCCATCCACCTCCAATGTCCATAAAATAGCAGAAAGGATAAAGGGATGTCAGAGAACCAGGGGACTGCGTGGATGGCAGAATGACTGACATGCCTGTCCACACTTCTTCTACAGGATTCAGTATCATAGAGAGGTATTTTCAGAGCTTTGCGTTCAGGTTCAGGCAGTATTTTAAATATTGTGAGGAAGAAGAAAGCGTTGTTGTAGAGAAGAATGCAGCCGTGGCCAGGACCTGTGCGTCAGCTAAACTCAGATTTAAGCTTGGTTCACTTTGGCATCAGGACCTGGCAACTCTGTTGTGTGATCCTTGGCGAGAAAGTCATGGAGCTTCCTGGAATATCTCATTGCAATCTGGGACAAGAGTATCTCCTATTTAAAAATGCCATCTGATAGAAGTCCCAGTGGATACATCTCCTCATTTTTCTAACAAACTTTCTAAAACCCTGCCTCGTTTCACGTGAAGTCTGAATTCTCCGTGTGAACACACGTCTGTCCCAGGGTTCTTCCTATGAGGTGCTGTGGTTAGTTGCTCAGTCCTATCTGACTCTTTCTGATCCCATGAACTCTTTCCTGCCAGCCTCCTCTGTCCATGGGATTCTCCAAGCAAGAATACTGGAGTGGATTCCCATGCTCTCCTCCAGGGATTTCTTGACCCTGGGAGAGAATCCAAGTGTCGTACATTGCAGGTGGGTTCTTTCCTGTCTGAGCAGCAGTGAAGCCATAATATGAGGTATGTGTGTCCTTCTCAAATTAGTATGAAAATACTGATCATATGAACATATCTGCTTTGTATTGGACAAACGACAGTACGTACCAACACCTTCAGTTATTTTTGTGATCTTCTCTCCATCATCGTTTTCAAAATAAGTTACCAGCATGTTGTCTGATACATGAATGATTTGAAAAACATTTGTACCCGCGACTGTGACAGAAAAAGAGAAAATCAAGCCTCAATATGACGAACTCCTTTTCTTTTCATTTGAGTGCATTTTTCCTCACATGCTATCATCTGTCTTCCCTCGGATGATGAACCTTATCTCACTGACATTTCTAGTTGTGTGTTTCTAGAACCAGTTAAGACAGCTAGTGAGCTAGGAAAGCTTTCTCCACACCCCCTTCTTCTGAAGATAATTAAGGCTTCCAGTCTTCTAGACTGAACAGTCTGTGCACGAGGCAAAGTTTCTTATTGCAGCTGTAGGAGGTGTTGAACCTCAGCCATCTCAAACCAGATCCCAAAACCTGACTGTTAAATTTTCAGGAATTGTGACCCAGTATGGAGGTGCAATAATGGTTAGAAAGGAATTCTAATAATTTGAATCAATCATAGTAAAATAAAAGGTAATGCCCAGTCCAGAGTTATTTCCTAGTGCAAGAGCTAAAAAAAGACGTACAAATTAGTCTGTTGCAACATGTTTCAACATATATTCTCTGCAGTGTTTGCAGATTAGATCCTGTGGCTGTGCATCCACAGTTGCAATTAGAAAAGATTCACCAGACAGAGATTAGAATCCTCCATTACGTTTTCTCCATGAAAGTGAAATATATGGACACTTGAACACTTAATATATTACAGTATTGATATTAATATTTGAGAATCATTTTCTGTTATTTTCAACTACAGAGATAGAATCTCTGTTAATGCCCCTTTCAAATTATATATCGATATTTGTATTTGAGAATTCTTTCTCCTTATTTTAAGCTATAGAGATAGAAGTCTATGGTAAAGTCCCTTTCAAGTCTGTAAAAATTAGTTTAAACCTTTGGGCTCTTATTTTAGCTGTTGTCATTTTTGGGCTTTAAGTTAATCATGTTCTACTTTCTAAACTTGCTAATGAAGAACTTTGAATACTTAAAGAGTTTCTTTAGTTTTTGCCAATTTGATCATGTAGGTCAAATAAAAGAAAAAAAATTTGAGAGAGTTGTTACAATCCTAAGTAAGTCTACACACTTCTCCATGCCCAAGGAACACGAGGAGTCAATGTTCTGGGGATTTTTCTCAGAGACCATGAATGGCCACGTTCCAACCTGGGACTTCATCCTGGTGTTGTGGGGCAGAATTGATTGCTGAAAAATTAAATCGCTTTTCTAAGGTTTCATTGGTAATCAGTAGAGAAAATGGTCAACTCATCCAGACATCTAGTTGTCTTGAATGGAACCGAGACTATCCATCTGAACATGTTCCATGGTTTTCTGGAAGACAGCTCATCTGAAAAGCTGGAATACTCACATTCTATGACGTAAACATCTCCTTCTTGTCTCTTTGACACTTCTGTGAATTTCTTGCATCTCCCGTCTTCCCTGAAAACCAAACAGACAAGACATTCCTTCCTCACCATTCACTCCCCAGGGCTTGAGGACGCCCTTCCGTGAATAGAGTTCGCACACCCAGCTTCACAGCCAGGACTCACGCCTCTGACTGCACATTGGAGACTGGACCCCATGTCAGAAGCCAAGAGACTCCTTGTTCTCAGTTGGGTCAGGTTGTGCTTACTTGGCATAAAATGTAAGGGAGAGGTATTCGCAGTCGTCGGTACATTCAATCTGACGATAGTAACCCCTCAGTGGGCCCCCTTCCACAATCTTCTCCTTGTTATCTGCAGCTGCGTAAATGGTGCGCCACTCTCCTCTAACCTAACAAGGAAGGGGTCCATTAACGTCAGTCAGTATCTTTTCTGGTTCATCACCAATACACAACACTATCTTGGCTTTGCATTTACCACAGAAGAGAAGTAAATTGAATCTTATTAAGCACACGACTGGAAAGGGTCAGTTTTCGTTCCAGTCCCAAAGAATACTCAAACTACCGCACAATTGCATTCATCTCACACGCTAGTAAAGTAATGCTTAAAATTCTCCAAGCCAGGCTTCAGCTGAACCATGAACTTCCAGATGTCCAAGCTGGTTTTTGAAAAGGCAGAGGAACCAGAGATCAAATTGCCAACATCCTCTGGATCATCGAAAAAGCAAGAGAGTTCCAGAAAAACATCTATTTCTCCTTTGTTGTGTATGCCAAAGCCTTTGACAGTGGGGATCACAATAAACTGTGGAAAATTCTTCAAGAGATGGGAATACCAGACCACCTGACCTTCTTGAGAAACCAGTATGAAGGTCAGAAAGCAACAGTTAGAACTGGATATGGAACAACAGACTGGTTCCAAACAGAAAAAGGAGTACATCAAGGCTGTATATTGTCCCCCTGCTTATTTAACTTCTATGCAGATTACATCATGAGGAACGTTGGGCTGGAGGAAGCACAGCTAGAATCAAGATTTCTGGGAGAAATATCAGTAACCTCAGATATGCAGATGACACTACCCTTATGGCAGAAAGTGAAGAAGAACTAAAGAGCCTCTTGATGACAGTTAAAGAGGAGAGTGAAAAAGTTGGCTTAAAGCTCAACATTCAGAAAACTAAGATCATAGCATCCGATCCCACCACTTCATGGCAAATAGATGGAAAGACAGTGGAAAAAGTGTCAGATTTTATTTTCTGGGCTCCAAAATCACTGCAGATGCTGATTGCAGCCATGAAATTAAAAGCCGCTTACTCCTTGGAAGGAAAGTTATGACCAACCTAGACAGCATATTAAAAAGCAGAGACATTACTTTGCCAACAAAGGTCCGTCTATTCAAGGCTATGGTTTTTCCAGAAGTCATGCATGCATGTGAGAGTTGGACTATAAAGAAAGCTGAGCACGGAAGAATTGATGCTTTTGAACTGTGGTGCTGGAGAAGACTTGAGAGTCCCTTGAACTGTAAGGAGATCCAACCAGTCCATCCTAAAGGAGATCCGTCCTGGGTGTTCATTGGAAGGACTGATGTTGAAGCTGAAACTCCAATACTTTGCCCACGTGATGTGAAGAACTGACTCATTGGAAAAGACCTTGATGCTGGCCAAGATTGAAGGCAGGAGGAGAAGGGGATGACAGAGGATGAGATGGTGGGATGGTATCACCGTCTCGATGGATATGGGTTTGAGTAAACTCCAGGAGTTGGTGATGGATAGGGAAGCTGGCTGTGCTGCAGTCCATTGGGTCGCAAAGAGTTGGACACGACTGAGCAAGTGAACTATCTGAAGCAAAGAAGAGTTCTACTTCCTGCCTTGCTGAAATACATGACATGACATCATGATTTATGTTGGAACAGAAAGCGTAGAATTCAGCGTTTTTACACAGAATTTGGAGTTTTTTGTCATCACTAAAACAATGCCAGTAAAAACTGTGACAGTTCATAACTTTCTGAATGTTTGCATGTTAGGTTCTTGTTGTTTTGTTTTACGTAGAGACCAGAAGAAAGATTCCAAGAAAAATACCAAGAGCAGATAGAGCGTTGTATTGCATTCATGTAGATACGTGAACCATGATATGTGTACAGTCTGGTCGTACATATTAAACAAGAATATCTCTGTCATGTGCACACACAACCTCTGACATATAACCTCTACACACACACTTGCTCAGGAAAACAGGCAAGACCTTCTAGCAGATTAACTCATTCTGGGTACCTTTGAGTGGTCTATCTCAGTTGCAGTTTCCTGGGCCACACAAACCAGACCAAAGACGAGAGTCACGAACACAGCCTTCATCTTGGGACTCTTGTTGTCCTTCTGCTAGGGAAGCTGAGGATGTCCTGGTTTTTGGAGAGCTTGTGAATTGGTTTCACGTTTTATAGGGTACATCTCTTGGCAGAATCCATATTGATCAAACAGTGGTTGATCTTAATATCTTGGATACATAGATATTGTCTTCGGACATCCTGGTTGGCAGCTGAACTTTTTGGCATTCTGTGCCTCTTATATACACCTCCTGTGTTATTCCTTTCAAATTGAAGAGGTCTGTTTAAGTTTATTTTGTAAAACTAAAGATGGCCCTGTTTCAGAAGATAAAATATGTGGTGTCTCTACTAGAAATCAGTTTTCAGGGAATTCCTCCGAGGGGTCTATGTTTTCACATGTTAAAATTGAAGTACAGCTGATGTACAATATATATATTTTTTGTTACAGGTGTATCATATAGGTATTCATAATTTCTCCTTTTGAAGTTATAAAAATATTGTCTTTCACCCCCCCATGTTGAATAATCTTTATTTTTCAAATAATCTTTGTCCATTATTTATTCTATGCATAGTACTGTGTTCCTCTTATTTCACTCCTCCTGAGTGTGTGTTTCTGACTTCTTTCCCATAGCATATTTGTTTGAATAAGCATCTATATATTTTTATAGACTCTGTTCCCATTGCCCCTGCATAGTATCATCAGGATATGTCCCATTTTTATCCATTCCAATGTTGATGGATACATGTTCATAGACCAGTCTTTGTAAGGAACTGAGCCTTGTTGTCTTGTGGGTAGACTTAGGTGTGGAACTGCTGGATCTCAGTGCCTTCTTATTTTCGATTCCTGCCAATAGGAGATGAGAATTTCCATTGCACCATCCTTGCCAGGACTCAGTATGGTCAGCTGTTTTCATTTCAGAGATTGTATTAAGTGTGTGATGGTATCCAGTTACAGTAGGAACTTTCATTTCCTGAATGAATCAAGCGGTGGGCTTGCCATTTGTCTGTTTTCTCTGTCAAGTGTCTCTGCAAATCGTTTGTTCATTCCTGAGTGAATTATGCTTGTTTGCTTGAAATTTGTAGGTTTTCAATATAGTCTGGATCAAGTCCTTTTTCAGATGGAGATGTGCCGGTATTTTCCCCCACTCACCGGCTTCTCCTGTGCTTTCTTAAGGGTGTCCTTCAAAGATGTAAATATTTTGATTGAGGCTTAGTTACTAGCGTGCTGTTCCCAGTGTGGGATCTTGGTTGGCATACATTCTAATCAGTAACCACCTAATCTTGGTCACAGAGTATCCACCTGTGTTTTTACCTATAGAGTCTTTCTTGCTTTCGGTCTTACATATAGGTCTACGAGTCTCCCTGTGTCAGTTGTAAAACAAGGAGCAATGAAGGGGTTTAAGCTGGTCTTTTTTTTTTTTTCCATTTGGCATGTGAATTCCCAATTTCTACAACAGTCTTCTCTATACGATTATTATTTTCTACTGAATATCTTTTGTAAATATTCAGTTTAGTTCAGTCGCTCGGTCGTGTCGGATTCTTTGTGAACCCATGAACCGCAACACGCCAAACGTCCCTGTCCATCACCAACTCCCGGGGTCCAACCAACCCCATGTCCATTGAGTCGGTGATGCCATCCAGCCATCTCGTCCTCTGTCGTCCCCTTCTGCTCATGCCCTCAATCTTTCCCAGCATCAGGGTCTTTTCCAATGAGTCAGCTGTTCGCATCACGTGGCTAAAGTACTGGAGTTTCAGCTTCAACATCAGTCCTTCCAATGAATACCCAGGACTGATCTTTAGAATGGACTGATTGGATCTCTTTGCAGCCCAAGGGACTCTCAAGAGTCTCCCCCAACACCACATTTTGTAAGTATATCCACAATGTCTCTGTCTGTCCCTTCCACAGGAGCAGATTTGTTTCTGTCTTGGCTTGTGTTTCCCCATTCTTGGTGCCTTATTTTTGGACAGGGTTAAAGATAGTTGGAACATGAAGATCATATGACTAGCCTTCAGCAACTTTGTGTCCTAAACAAAGTGTTCATGTTTCAGAAGCTTGTGAAAATGGAATTTCTCATCCATTTATGAATCATTAGAATATTATATGTTTCTGTTGATTTTCACAGAGAATATCTAAAATAGCAAGACATTAGTTTCGTTACATTTTGGAGCCAAAATAAATTATCACTGGGTAAATGCTGGGTGCAGAGTTCTCAACAGATGCAGATATCAATTTCAAACATAATGCTTTAATTGACTGAAGTTCTACTGTTTTTTTTTTTTGGTATGCATTTTTCTGTTTAGTGATAATTACCTGAAGACCTCCTATGGTTTATAGAAAGATGTAATGAACAGCATTTTGACTATGACTAATAGTACTATAGCTAGAATTGGACATGGAACAACAGACTGGTTCCAAATAGGAAAAGGAGTGCGTCTGGGCTGCATATTGTCACCTTGCTTATTTAACTTATATGCAGAGTGCATCATGAGGAACGCTGGGCTGGAGGAAGCACAAGCTGGAATCAAGATTGCCAGGAGAAATATCAATAACCTCAGATATGCAGATGACACCACCCTTATGGCAGAAAGTGAAGAAGAACTAAAGAGCCTCTTAATGAAAGTGAAAGAGGAGAGTGAAAAAGTTGGCTTAAAGCTCAACATTAAGATCATGGCATCTGGTCCCATCACTTCATGGGAAATAGATGGGGAAACAGTGGAAACAGTGTCAGACTTTATTTTTGGGCTCCAAAATCACTGTGGATGTTGATTGCAGCCATGAAATTAAAAGACGCTTCCTCCGTGGAAGGAAAATTATGACCAACCTAGATAGCATATTAAAAAGCAGAGACATTACTTTGATAACAAAGGTCCGTCTAGTCAAGGCTGTGGTTTTTCCAGTGGTCATGTATGGATGTGAGAGTTGGACCATAAAGAAAGCTGAGCGCCAAGGCATTGATGCTTTTGAACTGCGGTGTTGGAGAAGACTCTTGAGAGTCCCTTGGACTACAAGGAGATCCAACCAGTCCATCCTAAAGGTATCAGTCCTGGGTGTTCATTGGAAGGACTGATGCTAAGGCTGAAACTCCAATACTTTGCCACCTCATGCGAAGAGTTGACTCACTGGAAAAGACTCTGATGCTGGAGGAATTGGGGGCAGGAGGCGAAGGGGATGACAGAGAATGAGATGGCTGGATGGCATCACCGATTTGATGGACGTGAGTTTGAGTGAACTCTGGGAGTTGGTGATGGACAGGGAGGCCTGCTGTGATTCATGGGGTCGCAAAGAGTCGGACATGACTGAGCGACTGAACTGAACTGACAGCATATGGGAGCTTTGCCGACAGGGAATTCAGTCTGTGTCCCCTGTGTTGGCAGGTGGATTCTGAACCATTGGACCCGTAGAGAAGTCCCTCTGCTCAATTTTTTCTTTCTTAGTTTTAATTCTTGTTGTTGGTGGCTTCCTTGGATGAGACCTGAGTGAGCATAGCTTCATTCCTTCCCGGGCTATTAGCAGTTGCCCTCCGGTCTTCCCCAGTGGCAATATTGGACACCTTCCAACCAGGGGGGCTCATCGTTCAGTGTCATATCTGTCTGCCTTTTTATACAGTTCGTGGTTTTCTTACAGCAAGAATACTGACGTGGTTTGCCACTCATTCCTCCAGTGGATCACGTTCTGTCAGAACTCTTCACTATGACAAATATGTCTAGGGTGACCCTGTACCAAATGGCTCCTAGCTTTCCTGAGTTATGCCAGCCCCTTCACCACACAAGGCAGTGATCCATGAAGTGGGTATACCTTAGTCATCAACCACTATTGTTCCATTTTCTGTCAACAACTCCAATCAAAGGACACAAATACCTTGACCTTGGAGAACCGTGTGTGGTTGTAATATGTATTCAAAGTGCATGTGGCTTAGAGTGAGCCCCGGCAGGGTACATGACCAATGCCCTATTCTGTCTTTCCACAGCATTTCAGGTGCATCCAGCCTTCCACATTCTCAGGAGCCTACCAGAGTTCTCCAGAGTATTCTATGGCTGCTTCATTGTTTGCATCTCCCTTAAACATGTTTCCTGGTCTCTTGTCTGGTCGAGTGACTTGGCCAATGGGATACCCTAGATGCGCCTTTTTTCCCCAACAGTTGGCACCAATAAGTGACTATTATTTTGAAAAATATCTGATGAGGAACTTTTATGCAGAGCTTTAGGTATCTCAGCACCTGCATCAGCAGCAAGACCTCTAATTCTGGGGTCTGAGTTGCAGAGTAGCCCCCCCACCCCGCCCCCAGTCGGACACCACAGACCCTGTGCTTTGTAAACACCATCAGGGCTCTTTCTTTAGTAAACACTGTTCACTTTTGTTGTGTGTGTGCGCACTCAGTTGTTAAATTGTGTCTGATCTTGCGACTCCATGGACTGTAGCCTGCCAGGCCCCTCTGTCCATGGGATTCTCCAAGCAAGAACACTGGAGTGGGTAGCCATTTCCTTCTCCAATGCGTGAAAGTGAAAAGTGAAAGTGAAGTTGCTCATTCATGTCCGACTCTTAGCGACCCCACGGACTGCAGCCTACCAGGCTCCTCCATCCATGGGATTTTCCAGGCACGTTTCCTGGTGTGGGGTACCATTTCCTACTCCAAGGATCTTCCCAAGCCAGGGATAAACCCACCTCTCCTGTGTCTCCTACATTGGCAGGCAGATTCTAGAACGCTGAGTCACCTGGGAAGCCCTTAGTTTCATATATGTGAAGGTAAAAGTAAACCTTTTTCATTCGTCTTCTTATAAGTCACTGAGTATAGTTCTCTGTTCTTTCCAGTTGGTCTTCCTTGTTTATTTTACATATTTTAGTGTGTATCTGCTCATCTCAGACTCCTAATTTACCCATTTCCTGCTTCTCCTTTGGTAATCATTAATATTATTTGTGTTTGACAGTCGGTTTTTGTTTTATTAATGGTTCATTTGAATCATTTTTTAGATTCCACATGAAAGTTATATCATATGATATTTGCCTTTCTCTTTATGACTTGCCTTACTTAATAACAGCTTTTCTAAATCCGTCTATGTTGCTGCAAATGGATTATTTCATTTTTTTTCGTGGCTGAGTAATATTCCTTTGTGTATGTATCCAATTCTTAAAACACTAAACCCCACCAACCCCAAAGTGTTAACCTATTGAGAAAAAAAAAAACTGTGCTATATATGTTATATTTCTACTTATCCAAGTGCTGTTCGCTCTTGTTATGTAGGACAGTTGTCTGTGAAAGAGAATCAGTAAGGGGATAAATGATGATTGACATGCCTGTATTTCAAAGGATTGCTTAAAAACAGGTTTTATCAAAGATGTCTCTACCAATAGGAAATTTGAATTGATTGTCCAAGTGATACATTTTCATTTCAGATACCTGTTGTCTTCTGGGGCTTTACCTTTTTTGATGACATTATCTATATTTTCAATTGGAATCCCCCTTTGTTAGTTCAGCTCCTGATACTTCTGAAGTTCTTCTTCAGCGAAACTGTAATTTGCCTGCATTTCATAGCAAACAGGGCGGAAGACATGTACGTTAGAATCCTTTGTAAGTTATAGAGTGTCACCTGGCTCATGCTTGTAGTGATCGGTAAGTCTCACCAACACCACTGCCTTCCACCGTCACCTAAACCCTGCTCTCCAGTTAGTTTTTGACAGACGTGCACGAGTGTGCACACAGGTCTTCAGATGTGTCCGTGGCGGTAGAGTCCACACAGTTAACATATTTTCACATTCCAGTTCAGAGGACAGCTAATCATTCAGCCGAGACCTTAGGCATCCCCCTGTGAGATGCAGTCTTTCATGGCACATCGCAGAAGGTCATGGCGGGTCTGAGACTCAGAATTCTTCCCAACTCTATCTCTTCCTGTCCACTTTGTCGACATTCTAGAAATCCATCCCTGGTGTTTTCATGAACCCTTATGAAATGAATGGGTGTGGGAACGATGTGGAAGTTTCAAAACCACACAAATCCTTGAGACGGAACAGGACCCTCTGTTCCTTGCCTCACCCACCCTGTTTTTGGCCTGCTTTTTGCCTGTGATATATTTTAGTCAAAGAATAACTAGAATCATAGAAAGGAGAATGTGGGAAAGCAAACAAAAACAGTTAAAAGAAGGGGGCGATCCTAAGACGGCGAAGGAATATGAAGGGGAGACCACTTTCTCCCCAACAAATTCATCGAAAGATCATTTAAACGCTGAGCAAATTCTACAAAACAACTTCCGAATGCTGGCAGAGGACACCAGGCACCCAGAAAAGCAGCCCATTGTCTTCAAAAGGAGATGTTTTATCTTCAGTGTCATATGAATGAAGAAATCTTGAAGATACTGTAAGAATAAGACTGAAAACCAGAGGCAGGAGGCATAAATCCAAAGCCTGAGAACTCCAGAGAACTCCTGACTCCAGGGAACAGTGATAGACAAGAGCTCATCCAAAAGTCTCCATACCTACACTGAAACCAAGACCCATCCAAGAGCCAACGAGCTGCAGAGCAAGACATACCATACTAATTCTCCAGCAATGCAGGAACATAGCCCTGAGCATTAATATACAGGCTGCCCAAAGTCACACCAAACCCAGTTCAGTTCAGTTCAGTTCAGTTCAGTCGCTCAGTCGTGTTCGACTCTTTGCAACACCATGAACCGCAACATGCCAGGCCTCCCTGTCCATGACCAACTCCCAGAGTCCACCCAAACCCATATCCATTGAGTTGGTGATGCCATTGAGCCATCTCATCCTCTGTCGTCCCCTTCTCCTCCTGCTCTAAATCACTACTGGACACTTCATTGCACTCCAGAGAGAAGAAATCAAGCTCCACCCACCAGAACACCAAAGCAAGCTTCCCTAACCAGGAACCCTTGATAAGCCACTCATCCAACCCCATCCAAAGGGAGGAACCTCCACAATAAAGAGGAACCACAAACTTCCAGGATACAGAAGAAGGCCAGCCCAAACACAGCAATCTAAACAAGATGAAAAGGCAGAGAAATATTCAGCAGTTTGTAAAGGAACATGGTAAATGCCTACCAAACCAAACAAAAGAGGAAGAGATAGGGAGTCTACCTGAAAAAGAATTCAGAATAATGATAGTAAAAATGATCCAAAATCCTGAAAACAAAATGGATTTACAGATAAATAGCCTGGAGACAAGGATTGAGAAGATGCAAGAAATGTTTAACGAAGACCTAGAAGAAATAAAAAGAGAGTCAGTCAATAGTGAATAATGCAATAACTGAGATCAAAAACACTCTGGAGGGAACCAACAGTAGAATAACTGAGGCAGAAGATAGGATAAGTGAGGTGGAAGATAAAATGATGGAAATAAGTGAAGTATAGAGGAAAAAAGAAATAATTAAAAGAAGTGAAGAAAACCTCAGAGACCTCTGGGACAATGTCAAAAGCCCCAACATTCGAATTATAGGAGTCCCAGAAGAAGAAGACAAAAAGAAAGGCCATGACAAAATACTCGAGGAGATAATAGTTGAAAAGTTCCCTAAAATGGGGAAGGAAATAGCCACCCAAGTCCAAGAAACCCAGAGAATCCCAAACAGGATAAACACAAGGCAAAACACTGCAAGACACATATTAATCAAGTTATCAAAGAGAAAACACAAAGAACAAATATTAAAGCAGCAAGGAAAAAACAACAAATAAGACAAAAAGAGATTCCTGTAAGGATAACAGCTGACCTTTCAATAGAAACTCTTCAGGCCAGAAGGGAATGTCAGGACACACTCTGATGGTCAACTCTGTCTCAATGACATTTCTAGTTGTGTGTTGTTAGAATCTTTAAGACAACTAGTTAAGTAGGAAAGCTCTCTCCATACACCCCTCTCCTGAATATCATTAAGACTTGCAGTCTTCTAAACTTAGCAGTCTGTGAACGATAGCAAAGTTGCTTGTTGCAACTATAGTATGTGTTGAACCTCAGTCATCTCATGCCATCTCACAAGAGCTGACTGTTACATTTTTCAGGAATTTTGTGTCCCAATTTGCAAGTACAGTCATGGTTACAATGGAATTCTAAATACTTAGATGAATCTTAGTAAAAATGAAGGTTACTACATAATCCAGAGTTATTTCCTAGCATAAGAGCCAACAAAAGAGGTACAAGTTAGTCTATTGCATAATGTTGGCTAATATACTCTTTAATGATTGCAGATTAGATCCTATGGCTGCATGTCCACAGTTAAAATTAAAATTAGTTGCATCAGACCAAGATTAGAGTGCTCCGTTGTATATTTGATCAATGAAATCCATGAATATTTGATCACTTAATGTAATGTTACAGTTTTGATATTAATATTTGAGTATCATTTCCTGTTATTTTCAACTACATAGATAGAAATCTATGTTAGAGACCCTTTCAACTTAAGTATTGATATTGTATTTGAGAAATATTTCTTTTCATTTCAAACTATAGAGATAGAAGTCTATGCCAAAGTCACTTTCAAATTATGGAAGAATTAGTTTGAAATTTTTGCTCTTGTTTTGAAGTGAAGTGAAAATCACTCCGTCGTGTCTGACGGTTTGCAACCCTTGGGCTGTCACCCATCAGACTCCTCTGTCCGTGGGATTCTCCAGGCAAGAATACTAGAGTGGGTAGCCATTTTCTTCTCCACAGTACTTCCCAGCCCAGGGATCAAACCTGGATCTTCTGCATTGCAGAGCTCTAACTTTAGCTGTTCTCATTTTGGGGCTTGAAATTAATTATGTTCTACTTACTACACTTGGTAATAAAGAACTTTTAATATTCAAAGAATTTCTTCAGTTTAAGCAAGTTTTATCGTGTAGGTGAAATAAAAGTTAGAAAAAAAATTTATACGAGTCATTAGAATCTTAAGTACGTTTACGCACTTCACCATGCCCAGGGAACATGTATAGTCACCGTTCTGAGGCTTTTTCTCAGAGACCATCAATGGCCATATTTCACCCTTGGACCTCATCCTGGTGTTGTGGGACAGAATTGATTCCTGAAAGATTAAATAGTCTTTCCAGGATTGCATTGGTAATGAGCAGTGGAAACAGTCCATCCATCCAGACATCTAGTTGTCTTTGATGGAACCGAGGCTATCCAACTGAACGCATTCCTTGGTTTTGGGAAGACAACCCATTGGAAAAACTGGAATACTCACACTGTATATGTAAACATCTCCTTCTTGTCTTGTTGCCACTTCTGTGAGCAACAGGCATGTCCCATCAATACTAAAAAACCAACAGACAAGACATTCCTTCCTCGCCATCCATTTCCCAGTGCTTGAGGATATCCTTCTGTGAATAGAGTTTGCACCCTCAACTTCATAGCCATGACTCACGACTTTCACTGCACGTTGAAGCCTGGACCTCATGTCTAAATTCAACAGTCTCCTTTCTTTCCGTTGAGGAGAACTGTTTTTACTTGACATGAAATGTAATGAAGAGGTATTCACAGTCGCTGATACCTTCTATCCGACGATAATAACCCCTCAGTGGGCCCCCATCCACCATCTTCTCCTTGTTATCTGCAGCTGCATAAACGGTGCGCCAGTCTCCGTGAATCTAAGAAGGAAGGTCTCCATAAGCATCAGTCAGTATCTTTTCTGGTTGCTCACAGGTACACAGCAGCACCTTTGCTTCTGCCTTTAGCAAGAAAGATAAGTAAGTTCAACCTTAGTAAGCAGAGGTCTACCTGCTACCTTGCTGAAAAACATGACATGAATTCATGATTCCTATTGGAGCAGAAAGCATAGCATTCGGAGATTTTGACATGAGTCAGCCATGGGTGTACATGATTCATTTCAATAAATGGCAAAAACCACTACAATATTGTAAAGTAATTAGCCTCCAATGAAAATAAAGAAATTTTAAAAATATGTCAGCAGGAAAAAAAATAGAATTTGGAGATTTTTTGAAATAGAACTGGTCATGACAGTTCATGACTCTTTGAGTGATAGCAATTTTTTTTTTTTTAACCTATGGACAAGTAAGATGAAGAAAAAATTAATGAGTGGACAGAGAAAGGGTTGTATTTTGCTCATGTAGTGACATGGATCACAGTATGTATACAATCCAGTCATACATATAAATGAGCCTATTGCTTACATGTACACAAAACAACCACACACACACACAGACACACATACACTCAAACAAGCAAGATCTTCTAGGAGATCACCTCATTCTTCATACCTTTCAGGGGGCTATCTCAGCTGGAGTTTCCTGGGCAGCACAAATCAGACCAAAGAGGAGCGTCATGAACACAACCTTCATCTTGGGACTCTCATGGTTCTCTTCTAGAGAAGCTGAGTGTGTCTCGGTTGTTGGAGAGGTTATGAATTGGTTGCACTTTTTATAGGATTTGTCTTTTGGCAGAGTACATAATGATCAAACAGTGGTTAATCACACGACCCTGATTACATAGATGTCATCTTCTGATATCCTGGATGGCAGCTGAGCTTTTCTGGCATTCTGTGGTTCTTTCAAAGATATTGATTTTAAGAGAAGCTACAGTGGGTGGTTTAAAGCAGTTTAAAGCAGAAGCTACAGTGTTGATTTAAAACTCAACATTCAGAAAACTAAGATCATGGCATCCGGTCCCATCACTTCATGGCAAATTGAGGGGGAAACAATGGAAACAATGACAGACTTTATTTTTGGGGGGTGTGCTCTAAAATCACTGCAGATGGTGACTACAGCCATGAAATTAAAAAATGCTTTTTCCTTAGAAGAAAAGCTATGACCAACATAGACAGCATATTAAAAAGCAGAGACATTACTTTGCCCACAAAGTTCCATCTAGTCAGAGCTATGTTTTTTCCAGTAGTCATGTATGGATGTAAACGTTGGAGTATAAGGAAAGCTGAGCACCAAATAATTGATGCTTGTGAACTGTGGTGTTGGAGAAGATTCTTGAGAGTTCCATGGACTTCAAGGAGATGCAACCAGTCCATCCTAAAGGAAAGCAGTCCTGGGTGTTCACTGGAAGGACTGATGCTGAAGCTGAAACTCCAATCCTCTGGCCACCTGATACGAAGAGCTGACTCATTGGAAAAGACCCTGATGCTGGGAAAGATTGAAGGCAGGAGGAGAAGGGGACGACAGAGGATGAGATAGTTGGATGGCATCACTGACTCAATGGACATGAGCTTGAGCAAGCTCCGGGAGTTGGCGATGGACAGGGAAGCCTGGCGTGCTGCAGTCCATGGGGTGACAAAGAGTCGGACACAGTTGAGCAACTGAACAGAACAGAGCAGTGGATTTGGATACTGAGCCTTCAGAGCAAATAAGAAATCACAGAACACTTGAGGTATTTCCAAGACAGTGATATCTGTATTCTTGTCTATCCTCAGACAAACAGTCCAAGACACCTATCCTCAACTCCTGTGCTATTTCTTTCACATGGTAGAGGTCTGCTAAGGCTTATTTTTTAAAACTACAGATGGCACTCTCTAGTTTAAGAAGACATATATGTGTTGTCTACCAGGAATCAGGTATCAGGGCCTTCCTCAGAACTTCCTGGGCAGCACAAACCAAGCCGAAAAGAAGAGTCAGGAATGCAACCTTCACCTTGTCACTCTGGTGTTCCTTCTTCTAGAGAAACTGAGGGGGTCCCACTTGTTGGAGAGGTTGTGAATTGGCTGCAGTTTTTCTATTGAAATTCGTT
Source organism: Moschus berezovskii (assembly GCF_049115385.1). NCBI lineage: Eukaryota > Metazoa > Chordata > Mammalia > Artiodactyla > Moschidae > Moschus > Moschus berezovskii. The sequence goes on along the minus strand of NC_142488.1, from coordinate 3,908,532 downwards.
GCTGTAGAATATTTTTTGTTACAGGTATACCATACAGGTGTTCATAATTTTACTGCTATTTTTGAAGTAATAGATATGTAGGCTTTTTAAAATTCCCTGCATTGTACAATATATCTTTATACCTTATTTATTTAATCCATAGTTGTTTGTACTTCTTATTCTACTCCTCCTGTCTTAACCCCCTACTTTTTGTCTAGTGGTCACCGCTAGTTTGTTCTGTGTATCTATGAGTCTGCTCCTGTTTTCATATTCAAGAGTTTATTTTACTTTTATCTTGCCCATATAAGTGGAATACAACCCTTTTTCTATCCATTCTTTTATTTTTTCTTCATCTTATTTGTCTGTAGGTTGAAGAAATAAACTTACCTTGCTACCATCCAGAGAGTCATAAACTGTCATGGTCATTTGAGGTGATATCATACAGTATTTCTTTTGCCATCTGACTTATTTCACTTAACATAATGTCTTTAAAGTCTATCCATGTTGCTCAAAGTTTCACATTTTTATGGTTACCAAGTATTCCACTGATTCATGTATGGATATATATAGATACGTGTGTGTTTGTGTATACATATATAGACAGATGTTCAAGCTGAATGTAGAAAAGGCTGAAGAACAAGAAATCAAGTTGCCAACATTCACTGGATGATCAAAAACCAGGAGAGATCCAGAAAAGCATCTAATTGTGCTTTATTGACTACACTGAAAACTTTGACTACGTGGATCACAACACAATGTAGAAAACTCCCGAAGTGATGGGAATTCCAGACCACCTTACCTGCCTCCTGAGAAATCTGTATACAGGTTAAGAAGCAAGAGTTAGAACCGGATATGGAACAACAGACAGGTTCCACGTTGGGAAAGAGTACATCAAGGCTGTATATTGCCATTCTGTTTATTTAACTTGTATGCAAAGTGCATCATGTGAAATGCTGGGCTGGATGAAGCTCAAGCTGGAATCCAAATTACCAGGAGAAATATCAATAACCTCAGATGTGCAGATGACACCACCGTTATGGCAGAAAGTGAAGAGGAACTGAAGAGCCTCTTGATGAAAGTGCAAGAGGAGAGTGAAAAAGTTGGCCTAAAACTCAACATTCAGAAAACTAAGATCACAGCATCTGGTCCCATCACTTTATGTCAAATAGATGGGGAAACAGTGAGAGACTTTATTTTCTTGGGCTCCAAAATCACTGCGTATGGTGACTGCAGCCATGAAATTAAAAGACACTTTCTTCTTGGAAGAAAAGCAACGACAAACTTATGCAGCATATTAAAAAGCAGAGATATTAATTTGCTAAAACGGTGCATCTGGTCAGAGTTATGGTTCTTCCAGTGGTCATGTATGGATGTGAGCATTGGACTATAAAGAGAACTGGGCACCAAAGAATTGATGCTTTTGAACAGTGGTGTTGGAGAAGACTCTTGAGAGTCCCTTGAACTTCAAGGAGACCCAACGTGTCCATCTTAAAGGATATCAGTCCTGAATATTCATCGGAAGAACTGAGACCGAAGCTGAAACTCCAATCCTTTGGCCACCTGATGCAACGAACTGACTCACTGGAAAAGACCCTGATGCTGGGAAAGATTGAAGGCAGGAGAAGAGGACGACAGACAATGAGATGGTTGGATGGCATCACCCACTTAATGGACGAGCTTGAGTAAGCTCCGAGAGTTGATGATAGACGGGGAAGCCTGGCGTGCTGCAGTCCATGGGGTCACCACAGAGGATGAGATGGTTGCATGGCTTCACCGACTTGATGCACATGAGTTTGAACAAACCCCGTGAGATGGTGAAGGATCGGATAGTCTTGCTAGCTGCAGTCCATGGGGTTACACAGAGTAGGACACGACGGGGCGAATGAACTGAATTTCTGTATATATACATACATACATATATATATATGTAAGTATATATACATAGTTTCTAAGGCTTCTTTGGTCTTCCCAGGTTCTGCTAGTGGTAAAGAAACCACCTGACAACGCAAGAGATAGGTGCATATTCTATCATGTTGGGAAGATGACTTGGAGAAGGAAATAGTAACCAACTTCAGTATTCTTGCTGGAGAATCCCATGGACAGAGGAGCCTAGCGAGCTACAGTCCTTGGGGTCCCAAGGGTTGGACCGGACTTAGTGACTAAACCATCATCACCATGGTTTCTTTATATATTTTATTTAAATTTAATGAAAAATTTTCATCAGGAGTCAATTTTCATCTTCTGCCTCACTCAAGGATCCTTCCCAAACTCATCTCTCCAATTTAATTTTGCCTTTAGGGTATAACCTACTCTCACTGCAGCGTATGAGATTTCTGCCTTGCATGCAGCCCCTGACACTGAACTCCAGGTTCTTTGAACCATTCTCCTGACTGGTCTCACGTTAGGCAAGCTAGATTAAAGAACCTATGGTCAGTCACTCTCTAAATGACACTTGCTTGGGCAGTTTGCTTCCAGGCTGACACCAGCATATGATGATCACGGTAAAAATAAAAAAGTAAATGCGTGGTTCCTGATTGGAGCCACAAAATACTGAAACTGAACTAGGCCTGTGTTACTGAACTGAACTCTGTAGCTGAACTGAAAGGTGAGTTTTTAAAACTCTTGGTTGAGATGTAAGTGATACACCCCAAAAGCTCACATATTTCAGATTGTACAGTTCATAAACTTCGGATGACGAGAGTTGTAAAAACTTTCGCCCAGTTAGTATCTGAGTATATCTGTCAGCTTCAACACTATCCTTGGGCTCCCTGGTCATACCTACTCCTGCCTACCACCTCCCCCAGCCCTGACTTGGGAACCCACCCCTTAGTTTTCTGGCACAATAGATGACTAATTGGTATTCTTTAGAATTTTTCAAACATTGAATCTGTGTGTGTGTTTCTGGCATATTTCCCTCAGCATATTCGTTTGAGTAAATATCTATATTTTGTGTAGATCCGTTCCCATTGGCCCTGCGTAGTACCTTCAGAGTATGTTCCATGTTTATCCTTTGCAGTGTTCACGGACAAGTTTTTCTAAGGGACTAAGGTGCTCTTCTGCTGGGTAGTCACTTAGGGGTGGAGCTGCTGGATCTCAGTGCCTTCTGATTCTTGATTTTTGCCAACAGGAGACGAAGATTGCCGTTGTGATGGAATGAGGTTAGAGTTGTAATTTCCATTTCCTGAAAGAATAAAGAGGGGTGATTGCCATTTGTCAATTCTCTTTGTGAAGTGTCTCTGCAAGTCATTTGTTCCTTCCTGAGTGAATCAATGTTTTATTTTTTATGAAGTTTGTAGGTTTTTAAGATATTCTGGATATGAGTCCCTTTTCAGATAGAGATGTGGCGATATCTTTTCCCCATCGCTGGCTTCTCTTGTGCTTCCTTAAGGCTGTCCCCCAAAAATGTAAATATTTTGACTGAGGCTTGATTATTAACATTCTGTTCCCAGTGTGGGATCCTGCTTGGTGTATATCCTAATCAGTAACCATCTGAACTTTGGCCACAGAGTGTCCACCTGTGTTTTACCTCTAGAGTCTTCCTTGCTTTCTGTTTTGCATAGACGCCTACAAGTCTCTCTGTGTTACTTGTAAAACATGTAGCAAATAATGGATTGAAGTTTTTTTTCTTTTGTCCTATGAATTTCCAATTTCTTCCACAGTTTTCCCTATACAGTAATTATTTTACTGAATTTCCTTTGTAACTATGTCCAAAATATATTTGTCTGTATATTCCTGTCCCTTCCCCAAGAGCAGATTTGGTTGTGTTTTGGTTTGTGTTTCCCCCACTCCAGATTCCTTCTTTTGGGCAATGATAAAGACAGAGGGTGAAGGTCATATGACTAGCCTTCAGCAAGTTTGTGTCAAAAGCAAACTGTTCACCATTCACAAGCTTGTGAAAGTTGAATTTTCATCCATTTATGGATCATTAGAGTATTGTATATATCTCTTGATTTTCACAAAGGTGCCTGAAATAGCACGATATTAGTTTTGCTACATTTTGGAGCCAAAAGAAATAATCCTTGAGTAAATGCTGCCTGCAGAGTTCTCAACAGAAGCAGATACGCGGTTTCAAACATAAGGCTTTATTTAACATAAGTTCTACTTTGTTTATTTATTTATTTTTTTGTATGTGTTTTTCTGCTTACTTCTATTATCTGAAGAGCTCATGTGATTTAAAGAAAGATGTAATGAACTGCATGGTGACTTTGCCAAATAGGATTGCACATATACCTGTCAGTCGATTAGTGTAGAACTTCAAGTGTGTTTATCTATTATGCACGTGCACGCACAATCACACACACATACACACACACACGGGGTAACTATGATGTCAGGACACAGATGTGTTAGACAACTTGTGTCTTATGTAAATCAACAGTGACATTTTTTCGTTGAGTCTACCTTCCTGCTCCTTAACTCCCAGCAAATTTCTAAGAGGTCATACATCCACACTCGTTTAAACTCGATCCACTTCTTATAGATCCCTCTTCCCCAGGATTTGATATATTGTCAACTGGATAGAGATCCTTGGAAATAATTTTTAGATAAAATTTGTTTAATGGTTCATATTTCCTGCCTGGTTCCTAATGTTGTTTTCATTATTCAAAGAGCACTGTTTCTCTGAGAATTTTTAAAAGTATTTTAGTGGGGTATCTCAGTGGTCACACTTCATATAACTTCTGCTAAGTCTTTTTTTTTTTTTTTCTTTTTTAAATTTTACGACACACACTGGGTGTTACTTGCTGTGTTCTGTCTTTCGCTAGTTGTGGACTCAGGGCTTGTCTTTGTGATGGTTTTCTTGTTCAGGCTCTGGAGCAAGAGCAGAGTTTGCGTAGTGCATGGCCTTTGTTGTCATACAGCATGTGGGATCTTCCAGGATCAAGATTCAGTCTGTGTCCCCTGCATTGGCAGGTGGATCCTGAACCACTGGACCCCTAGGGAAGTTCCTCTGCTCAGTTTGTTCTTTCTTTGTTTTAATTCTTGTTTAAGGTCCCTTCCTTGGGTAAGACCTAAGTGAGCATAACTTCATTCTTTTGAGGGCTATTAGTAGCTGCCCTTAGCACTGCCCCAGTAGCAATATAGGACACCTTCCAACCTGGGGGGCTCATCATTCAGTGTCTTATCTGTTTGCCATTTTATACAGTTCGTGGGTTTCTCACAGGAAAAATACTGGAGTGGTTTGCCATTCTTTCCTCCTGTGGATCACATTCTGTCAGAACTCTACCTTATGTCTTGGGTGGCCCTACATGAAATAGCTCCTAGTTTCACTGAGTTATGCCAGCCCCTTCAGCACACAAGCAGTAATCCATGAAGGGGGTATAGCTTAGTCTTCAACCACTATTGTTCCGTTTTCTGTCAACAACTGGACTCAATGGACACCGATATCTTGACCTTAGAGACTGTGGTTTATTCTCTCTTCTCCCAAAGACACTTGCATGATTCATACCATGTGTCCTAAACAAAGTTATCACTTCCTTCATTGTACACTTGATTTTCTACTTAGTTGAATTTACCTCTTTTGTGCATTAGTGAATACAGAACCTTTGTTCACTACACATATGGGCATTAATCAATTTATTGATTAGTTTAGGAATCCAGTAACGTCAGCAAGAGCAGAGGACCTTCATTGATGGAAAGCGATAGGTTCAGAGCCTTGATTACCTGGGAGAGAAGAAATGATGATTTCAAGGAAAAGGTCTCTTCATCTGGATGATTGGGACGCATTAGTGCTTCAATGAGGCTCATGGTCTTACTTCATTTTTTCTTTTAATAATGAAAAAAATATAAAATGTTGTTGAACTGATTAGGCTTAATATGATATTGGCCAGAGCATGAAAGAAAATGTAGAAGCAGTTGCTGATGGAAACAGTAGAGAAATTTTCCTACAGACCCATTTCACAGAATTTCCTCAGTGTGCGTGCCCCTGTGGGGTTGCACAGAATTTCCACCTGGTGAAACCAGCTGTGAGCCGTCCAGTCCCAGCTCTTCTGTTAGAGTTACTACGTTACATCCACATATGCTATGTGACCTGTGCCACTTACATCTTCTGTAATCTCATTTATCATCATGAAGGTGTTTTGGCTGCAAGGTTCTTCATTCATAATGGGATTCCCCAACGATCATCATAACTCACAGCTCGGGGCTTCACACAGTCTCCTCTGTTGTCCTGAAAGCATCTCACTGTAGAGGCTAGACCAGTGTCAGGGTTTCGATATTGAAATCGAAGCCTAAGGAAGCCCGGGCTTTTGGCTCATGGAAAGGTGAAGCGTTTTGTTGCCTCATACTTTTTCTTTTTTTCTTTTTTATAGTTTATTTATTTTAATTGCAGGCTAATTATTTTACAATATTCTGTTGGTTTTGCCATACATTGACATGAATCCTCCCCGGGTGTACATGTGTTCCCCATCTTGAACCCCCTCCCACCTCCCTCCCCATCCCATCCCTCTGGTTCATCCCAGTGCACCAACCCCGAGCATCCTGTATCATGCATCAAACCTGGACTGGCGATTCATTTCACATATGATAATATACATGTTTCAAGGCCATTCTCCCAAATCATCCCACCCTCGGCCTCTCCCACAGAGTCCCAAAGACTGTTCTATACATCTGGGTCTCTTTTGCTGTCTCGTATACAGGGTTATCATTATCATCTTTCTAAATTCCATATATATGCGTTAGTATACTGTATTGGTGTTTTTCTTTCTGGCTTACTTCACTCTGTATAATAGGCTCCAGTTTCATCCACCTCATTGGAACAGATTCAAATGTATTCTTTTTAATGGCTGAGTAACACTTAATTGTGTATATGTACCAAAGCTTTCTTATCCATTCATCTGCAGATGGACATCTACCTAGATGCTTCCATGTCCTGGCTATTATAAACAGTGCTGCGATGAACTTTTTCAATTAATTTGTTTTCTAATTGAGTTGATGAGCAATGTTTGTTCCTTTCAGGTATACAGCAAAGTGATTCATTTATACTTTTGTTGTTGTTTCGTCACTAATTCGGTTCCCACCCTTTTGTGACCATATGGAGTATAGCTTCCCAGACTCCTCTGTCCTATGGGTTTTCCAGAAAAGAATACTGGATGGGATTTCCGTTTCCTACTCCAAGGATCTTCCCGACCCAGGGATAGAACCCGCCTCTGCTGTGTCTCCTGTATTGGCAGGCAGATTCCTGACCCCTGAGGCACCTGGAAAGCCTTCAGTCATAGGCATATATGTAGGTAAATGTATACCATTTAGATTCATCTTCTGAAAGTTATTACAAGACATTGAGTATAGTTCTCTGTACTCTCCATTAGGTCTTTGTCATTTATTTTATATATTTTAGTGTGTATGTGCTCATCTCAAACCCCTAATTTGCCCTTTGCCTGCTTCCCCTTTGGTAACCATTAATTTTTTCTTTGTTGAGAGTCTGTTTCTGTTTTATTAATGGCTCATTTACATTGTATTTTAAATCCCACATGAGAGTGATAAAATGATATTTCACTTTCCTTTGTGACTTACTTTGCTAACATCGTGTCTAGGTCCATCCATGTTGCTGCAAATGCCATATTTCACTGTTTTTTCATGGGTGGGCAATACTCCACTGTGTATGTATGAACTCCTCCCCCTACCAAAGTGTTAACCTAGTGAGAAAAAGCTCAGTGATATATGTGGTGTGTTTCTAGTCACCCAACTGATGTTCTCTGTTCTTATGGAGGACAGTTGTCTGTGAAAGAGAATGAATAAGGGGACAGATGACCGTTGACACGCCTCTGTTTCCAAGGATTATTTGAAAACAGCTTTTTAAAAAGATATCTGTGCCAATGGGACTTTTGAATTGAACGTCCCAGTGATGTGTTTTCATTTCGGATACCTGGTGTCCTCTGGGGCTTCACATGTTTCGATGACATTATCTATATTTTCATTTGGAATCCCCCTTCCATTGTTCAGTTCCTGATACTTCTGAAGTTCTTCTTGAGTGAAACTGTTTCCTTTGGCTGGATTTCATTGCACACAGGTCAGAAGAGGTGTGCATTAGAATCCTTCTTAGGTTATAGAGTGCCACCTGGCTCGTAGCTGTAGTGATCGGTAAGTCTCACCAACACCGCTGCCCTCCATCATCACCTAAACCCTGCCCTCCAGACAGTTTTCGACAGAGGTGCCTGAGTGTACACACAGGTCTTCAGATGGGCCCGTGGAGGTAGAGTCCACACAGTTAACATGTTCCAGTTCTCGCAGCTGCTGGGTGAACTACAGATCATTCCGCTGTGAGCTTAAGCATGCCCCAGTGAGATGCAGTCTTTCGTGGCACATTGAAGAAGGTCATGGAGAGTCTGAGACTCAGAACTCCTCCCAACTCTAACTCTTCCTGTCCAATTTGTCCGCATCCTAGAAGCCCATCTGGGGTTTTCATGAATACTCATGAAATACATGGGAGAGGTGAATGATTTAGATTTTTCAGAAGCACACTGACCCCAATGAGACAGTGCAGCACCCTGTGTTCCTTGCCCATGTTTTTTTGCATGCCTTTTGTCTGCAAAAGATTTTAGTCAAAGAATAAGTTTAATCGTAGAAATGAGAACTTGGGAAAGCAAGGAAAACAGTCAACGGAGACCAAATGATCATGTATTTGTGAAGCAAAGACAAGAACCTCTATTTCTTTTCCAAGGGCAATAGATAGTATTCTGGGTCATCCTATGAGCTGTCTTATAGACACTGAAACCCCCACCTGGTGAACCAGTTAACTACAGGATGACCAGACTGCAGCCGTGACATAAGCAGCCACGATTCTGAGAACTGACATCAAGGAGATGGAACAAATTGACCTTGGAACTGATCATTGACGGTGCGTGAAACAATCACGAGGACATGAGTCAGAGCACCGAACACCAATTTCAAAGTGACTGTTGGAGTTGACTGTGCTGTTTCTGCAAAGAGCCCCCTCCCTCTGTCTGACTCCCTGAGTGTCATATGTGGGGTGGGGCATTCAGCCTTTGGACAGAATCCACCCTCCTCCCCGTTGTCGGCATCTGAACGAAGGCAGAGTTTCCTTTCTATGAAGCTGGCCTCTTGTTTGGCTTGTTAAGGGTGGGCAGCAGGAACTCACTTTTGGAACTCACTGATACTACTGAGGAAAAACTCACTTTCACTCTGTCATCCTCAAAGACCAGACACAACACCCACTCATCTCCGATGAGGGTATAACATCAGAAAGGATCAAGGGACATGCCAGGGAACCCAGGGGATTGTCCAGATGACAGAATGACTGACATACCAGACCACACTGCCTCTGCAGTCTCAATGTGACCCAGTGGTATTTGCAGAGCTTTGGGTTCAGGTTCAGGGAGTACTTTCATGACTGTGACAAAGAAGAAAGTGTTTGTGGTGGAGATGAATGCAGTCATGGCTGGGACCTGTGAGTTTGCTAAACTCAGATTCAAACTTTGGTTCTTTTTGGTGTCAGGACCTGGCAACTGCGTTAGGGGATACTTGGTGAGAAAGTCATGGAGCTTCCTGGAATGTTTCATTTGAAATCTGGGACAAGTGTATCACATTTTAAAAAGAGCCATTTGATAGAATGTCCAGTGGGTACATTTCCTCATTTTTCTAGCAGACAGACTTTCTATATCCCTGACTCATGTCACATGAAGTCTGAATTCTACATGTGAATACACGTCTGTTGCAGTGTGTTGCATGTAAGGTTCTGTGCTTAGTCTCTCAGTCATGTCCAGCTGTTTGCGACCCCCATGGACTGTAGCCTACCAGGCTCCTCTGTCCATGGGTATTTTTGAGGCAAGAATAGTGGTGTGGGTTCCCATACCCTCCTCCAGTGGATCTTCCCAACCCAGGGATCAAACCCAGGTCTCCTGCACAGCAGGTGGGTTCTTTCCCATCTGAGCCACCAGTCAGGCCGTAATATAAGTGATGTGTGTACATCTGTACTTTCTGCAAAAATAATGACCATATAAACACATCAAGTTTATATTGGATAAGCTGCAATACCTACCGGCACCTTCAGTTATTTTTGTGATCTCTGTCCATCATTGTTTTCAAAATAAGTTACGAACATATTGTCTGGTACATGAATCAGTTGCAAAACATTTGTACCCACGTCTATAGCAGAAGGAAAAAAAAATCAAACCTCAGTATGATTAACTTCTTTTCATTTGAGCCTGATTTATTCTTCATGTGCTATCATCACCCTACCCTCAGATGGTGGACTCTTATTTCACTAGTGATATGCTTTAGAACCAGTTAAGACAGCTAGTGAACTCGAAAAGCTTTCTCCACACCTCCTTCTCCTGAAGAGAATTAAGACTTCCAGTCTTCTAGACTGAGCACTCTGTGAATGATAGCAAGGTTGCTTATTGCAACTGCAGTAGGTTTGAACCTCAACCATCTCACCCGAGCTCAAAAGAGCTGACTGTTAAATATTCAGGAGTTTTGAGACCCAGTTCGCCAGTACAGTCATGGTTAGAAAGGAACTTTAAAAATATGAATGAATCATATTTTAATTAAAGTTAGTACATCATGCAGAGTTATTTCTTAGTAGAAGAGCTAATAAAAGAGGTACAAATGAGTCTATTGCAAAACGTCAGACACATAAACTCTGAAATGATTGCAGATTAGTTTCTCTGTGTTTCCACAGTTGAAAATAAATGCATCAGACCAAGATCAGAGTGCTCTGTTGTACATTTTGTTCCATCATAATGAAACGTGGACATTTGATCATTGAATATTACAGTATTGATATTAATATTTGAGATTTATTTCCTGTTATTTTAATTACAGATAGAAATCTATGTTAATTCCCCTTTCAAATTATATATTAATATTCATATTTGAGAATTCTTTCTCCTTATTTTAAGCTATAGAGATAGAAGTCTATGCTAAAGTCCCTTTCAAATTTGACATTTTAGTTTGAAATTTTCACTCTTATTTTATCTGTTGTCATTTTTGGGCTTTAAGTTAATTATGTTCTACTTACCAACTTGCTAATGAAGAACTTTTAATATTTAAAGAATTTCTTTACTTAAAGCAAAATTCATCATGTAGGTCAAGTAAAAGCAAAAACTGTGAAAGGGTCGTTATTACCCTATATAGGTTATTGCACTTCTCCATGCCCGAGGGACATGGGGAGTCAATATTCTGGGGCTTTTTCTCAGAGACCATGAATGGCCACATTCTACCCAGGGACCTCATCCTGGTCTTTTGGGACAGAATTGATTGCTGAAAAATTAAATGTCTTTTCCAAGGTTGCATTCATCATGAGCACAGGAAATAGTTCACCAATCCACACATCTAGCTGTCTTGAGTAAAATGGAGACTATCAATCCGCACATGGTCCATGGTTTGGGGAAGACAACCCATCAGAGAAGCTGGAATACTCGCATTCTATGAGGTAAACGCCTCCTTCTTGTCTCTTTAGCTCTTCTGAGAAAAACTGGCATCTCCTGTCAGTCTTGAAACGCAATCAGACAAGACATTCCTTCCTTGCCATTCACTCCTCAGGGCTTGAGGATGCCCTTCCGTGAATAACGTTCACACACACAGCTTCGCAGCCGTGACTCACGCCTCAAACTGCACATTGGAGACCGGACCCCCTGTCAGAAGCCCACAGACTCCTTGTTCTCAGTTGAGGAGGATTGTGCTTACTTGACATAAAATGCAAGGGAGAGGTGTTCGCAGTCATCGTCACATTCAATCTGATGATAGTAACAGCTCAGTGGGCCCCCTTCTACAATCTCCTTGTTACCCGCAGTATGTAAATGGTGCAGCAGCCTCCTGTAACCTAAGAAGGAAGTTCTTCAGAAACGTCAGTCACTCTCTTTTCTGCTTACACAGTACCTTTGCTTCTGCATTTATCACAGAGGAGAAGTAAATCGAATCTTATTAAGCAAAGATGAGTTCTCCCCGCTACCTTGCTGAATAACGCGACATGAAATCATCTTTCTTATTGGAAGGGAAAGCATCAAATTCAGAGATTTTAGCAGATAATTCAGAGCTATTTGAAATAAATAAACCGATGACAGTAAAGACTGTCCCAGTTCATAACTTTCTGAATTATAGTAATTTTTTTAACATGCAGACAAGATTAAAAAAAAAAAAAAGGAAAGAGCAGATAGAGAGAGGGTTGTATTACGCTCATGAAGATACATGGACCAAGTTATGTATACAGTCTCTTCATGCATATAAACATATAAAAGAATATGTGTGTCACATGCACACACAACCTCACACACACACACACACGCAAACACCCACACACTCAAACAAGCAATACCTTCTAGCAGATCAGCTCATTCTGAGTATCTGTGAGGGGTCTATCTCAGCTGGAGTTTCCTGGGCAGCACGAACCAGGACGAGGACAAGACTCAGCAACAGAACCTTCAAATTCTGACTCTCATCATCCTTCTTCTAGAGAATCTGAAGGCGCCCAAGTTACTGGAGAGAATGTGCATTGGTTCCACTTTTTATAGGACCTGTCTCTTGGCAGAGTATATATTGATCTAACAGTGTTTAATCACAAGACATAGGTTACACAGACGCCGTCTTCTGACATCCTGGTTGGCAGCTGAGCATTTTGGCATCCTGTGCTTCTTATACAATTCCTGTGTTATTCCTTTCACATTGAAGAGGTCTTTCTAAGCTTATTTTCTAAAACTAATGATGGCACCTTCTGTTTAAGAAGATAAATATTTGGTGGCTCTACCAGGAATCAGTTGTCAGGGCATTCCTCAGAGGGGTCTATATTATTTTAATACTGAAATTGAAATATTGTTGATGTGCAATATTTTTTGTTACAGGTATACCATATAGGAATTCATCATTTTATTTCTAGTTTTGAAGTTTTAAAAATATTGGCTTGTTTTATTCCCTATGTGATACCGTCTTTATTTTTCAAATAATCTTTGTCCATTAATTATTTTATGCATGGTATTTTGTACCTCTTATTCCACTCCTTGTGTGTGTTTCTGACTTCTTTCCCTCAGCATGTTTGTTTGAATAAACATCTGTATATTTTATAGACTCCGTTCCCATTGCCCCTGCATAGGATCATCAGGATATGTCCCACTTTCATCCATTCCAGCATTGATGGATACATGTTCATAGATGAGTCTTTGTAAGGCATTGAGCTGTCTTATCTCGTGGGTAGAGACTTAGGTTTGGAACTGCTGGATCTCAGTGCCTTCTTATTTTCGATTTCTGCCAACAGGAGGTGAGACTTTCCATTTATCCACCCTTGCCCGGACTCTGTTCGTAGTGATGCTTTCTAAGGCCCACTTGACTTCATATTCCAAGATGTCTGGCTCTAGGTCGGTGATCACATTATCGTGACTATCTTGGTCGTGAAGATCTTTTTTGTACAGTTCTTCTGTGTATTCCTGCCACCTCTTCTTAATATCTTCTGCTTCTGTTAGGTACATACCATTTCTGTCCTTTATCGCGCCCATCTTTGCATGAAATGTTCCCTTGGAATCTCTAATTTTCTTGAAGAGGTCTCTTGTTTTTCCTATTCTGTTGTTTTCCTCTATTTCTTTGTATTGATCACTGAGGAAGGCTTTCTTATCTCTCCTTGCTATTCTTTGGAACTCTGCATTCAGATGCTTATATCTTTCCTTTTCTCCTTTGCTTTTTGCCTCCCTTCTTTTTACAGCTATTTGTAAGGCCTCCTCAGACAGCCATTTCGCTCTTTTGCATTTCTTTTCCATGGGGATGGTCTTGGTCCCTGTCTCCTGTACAATGTCACGAACCTCCGTCCAGAGTTCATCAGGCACTCTATCAATCTGTGAAAGTGCTGCACTCAATATGCCAGCAGATTTGGAAAACTCAGCAGTGGCCACAGGACTGGAAGAGGTCAGTCTTCATTCCAATCCCAAAGAAAGGCAATGCCAAAGAATGTTCAAACTACCGCACAATTGCACTCATTTCACACGCTAGTAAAGTCATGCTCAAAATTCTCCAAGCCAGGCTTCAGCAGTATGTAAACCGTGAACTCCCAGATGTTCAAGCAGGTTTTAGAAAAGGCAGAGGCACCAGAGATCAAATTGCCAACATCCGCTGGATCATGGAGAAAGCAAGAGAGTTTCAGAAAAACATCTATTTCTGCTTCATTGACTATGCCAAAGCCTTTGACTGTGTGGATCACAATAAACTGTGGAACATTCTGAAAGAGATGGGAATCCAGGACCACCTGACCTGCCTCTTGAGAAACCTGTATGCAGGTCAGGAAGCAACAGTCAGAACTGGACATGGAACAACCGACTGGTTCCAAATAGGAAAAGGTGTACGTCAAGGTTGTATATTGTCACCTTGCTTCTTTAACTTATATGCAGAGTACATCATGAGGAACGCTGGGCTGGAAGAAGCACAAGCTGGAATCAAGATTGCCGGGAGAAATATCAATAACCTCAGATATGCAGATGACACCACCCTTATGGCAGAAAGTGAAGAGGAACTCAAAGGCCTCTTGATGAAAGTGAAAGAGGAGAGTGAAAAGGTTGGCTTGAAGCTCAACATTCAGAAAACGAAGATCATGGCATCTGGTCCCATCACTTCATGGGAAATAGATGGAAAAACAGTGGAAACAGTGTCAGACTTTGTTTTTTGGGGCTCCAACATCACTGCAGATGCTGATTGCAGCCATGAAATTAAAAGACGCTTGCTCCTTGGAAGGAAAGTTATGACCAACCTTGATAGTATATTAAAAAGCAGAGACATTACTTTGCCAACCAAGGTCTGTCTAGTCAAGGCTATGGTTTTTCCCGTGGTCATGTATGGATGTGAGAGTTGGACTGTGAAGAAAGCTGATCGCCGAAGAATCAATGCTTTTGAACTGTGGTGTTGGAGAAGACTCTTGAGAGTCCCTTATACTGCAAGGAGATCCAACCAGTCCATTCTAAAGGAGATCAATCCTGGGTATTCATTGGAGGGACTGATGCTAAAGCTGAAACTCCAATATTTGGCCACCTCATGCGACGAGTTGACTCACTGGAAAAGACTCTGATGCTGGGAAAGGTTGGGGGCGGGAGGAGAAGGGGACGACGGAGAATGAGATGGCTGGATGGCATCACCGACTCTGTGGACTTGAGTTTGAGTGAACTCCGGGAGTTGGTGATGGACAGGGAGGCCTGGCGTGCTGTGATTCATGGGGTCGCGGAGAGTCGGACACGACTGAGCGACTGAACTGAACTGAACTGAACTGCCCGGACTCAGTGTGGTCACTTGTTTTCATTTCAGAGATTGTAATAAGTTTGTGAGTGTATCCAAATTTCGGTGGTACTTTTTCCCTTTCCTGAAGGAATAAAGAGGTGGAATTACCGTTTGTTTATTTTCTCTGTAAGTGTCTCTGCAAGTCATTTGTTCATCACTAAGTGAATTAAATTTTTTTTTTCTCTGAAGTTAGTACGGTTTTTCAACACATTCT
Organism: Moschus berezovskii; assembly: GCF_049115385.1. Classification (NCBI taxonomy): domain Eukaryota; kingdom Metazoa; phylum Chordata; class Mammalia; order Artiodactyla; family Moschidae; genus Moschus; species Moschus berezovskii. The sequence goes on along the minus strand of NC_142488.1, from coordinate 3,893,138 downwards.
GCATATGAGCCTCTTTTCAGATGGATGTAGGCCAATAGTTTTCCCCCGTCGCTGGCTTCTCTTGTGTTTCCTTAGGCTTTTCCCTCAAAGATGTAAATATTTTGATTGAAGCTTGGTTGTTCACATTCTGTTTCCAGTGTGGGATCCTGGTGTATATTCTAATCAGTAACCGCCTAATCTTTAGTCACAGATTATCTGCCTCTAGGTTTCACCTCTAGAGTCTTTCTTGCTTTTGGTCTTAAATGTAGGTTTATGAGTGTCCACGTAAATTGTCAAACATGGAGCAGTGAAAGGATTGAAGCTCTTTATATCTTTTTTTGAATGTGCATTTCCAATTTCTCCAATAGTTTTCCCTATAAAATTATTATTTTCTTCCGAATTTCCTTTGTATCTGTATCCAAAATCTGTTTCTCTCTATATTCCCTTCCCTTCCTGAAAAGCAGCTTTGTTTGTGTTTTGGTTTGTATTTCCCCATTCATGTTTCATTTTTTTTTTTTTTTTTTGGGCAGTGTTAAAGAGAGTTAGAACATGAAGATCACATGAGTGGCCTTCAACAAATTTGTCTCAAAAGCAAAGCATTCACGGTTCACAAGCTTGTGAAGATGGAATTTCTCATCCATTTATGGATCATTGAAAGAGAAAGTCATTCATTCACATTCAACTCTTTGCGACCCCATAGACTCTCTAGGCCAGAATACTGGAGTGGGTAACCGTTCCCTTCTCCATGGGATCTTCCCAACCCAGGACTCCTGCATTGCAGGCAGATTCTTTAGGAGCTGAGGCACACGGGAAGCCAGAGTAGTGTGTATTTCATTTCACTGAGGGTGTCTGAAAGAGCAAGACATCAGTTTTGCTACGTTTTGGAGCCAAAACACATAACCCTTGAATAAATGCTGGCTGTGGAGAAGGAAATGGCAACCCACTCCAGTGTTCTTGCCTGGAAAATCCCAGGGATGGGGGAGCCTGATGGGGTGCCATCTATGGGGTTGCAGACGACTGAAGCGACTTAGCAGCAGCAGGAACAGCAGCAGAGTTCTCAACAAAAGGAGATACTCGGTTTCAAACATAAGACTTTAATTGACTTAAGTTACTGTGGTTTTTTTGTACGTGTTTTTATGTTTAGCTGTCATTACCTAAGGAGGTCCTGTGATTTAAAGAAAAATGTAAGGAACAGCATGGTGATTATGACTAATAGTATTGCACACATACCTGGTCAGTCGCTTAGAGTAGAACTTTTATGTGTTTTAATCTCATACACGCACAGACACACATCCACACACGGGGTAATGTGTGAGGGGACAGATGTGTTAGTTTACTTGTGTCTTAAAGAAATCACCAGTGACATTTACTCTTTGTCTCTACCTTCCTGGTCCTGAACAATCTGCAGAGTTCTAAGCGTTCCTATGTAAAGACCAATTAAACTCAACACACTTGTCATAGATCCCTCTTCCCCCGTATTTGATATATTTTTAACTGGACGTAAATACTTGAAAATAAAAGTTCAGATAAAATGTTTTTAATGGTTCATATTTCCTGTCTGGTTTCTAATGTTGCTTTCATGATACAAACTGAAGTTGTTTCTTTTTTTTTTCCATTAGCTACCACTTCTTATATAGTTTATTTTTTATTTTTATTTTTTATTGGAAGCTAATATCAATAATCTCAGATATGCAGATGACACTACCCTTATGGCAGAAAGTGAAGAGGAACTCAAAAGCCTCTTGATGAAAGTGAAAGAGGAGAGTGAAAAGGTTGGCTTGAAGCTCAACATTTAGAAAACAAATATCATGGCATCTGGTCCCATCACTTCCTGGGAAATAGATGGAAAAGCAGTGGTAACAGTGTCAGACTTTATCTTTTTGGGCTCCAAAATCACTGCAGATGCTGATTGCAGCCATGAAATTAAAAGACGCTTACTCATTGGAAGGAAAGTTATGACAAACCTTGATAATATATTAAAAAGCAGAGACATCACTTTGCCAACCAAGGTCCGTCTAGTCAAGGCTCTGGTTTTTCCCGTGGTGACGTATGGATGTGAGAGTTGGACTGTGAGGAAATCTGATCGCTGAAGAATTGATGCTTTTGAACTGTGGTGTTGGAGAAGACTCTTGAGAGTCCCTTGGACTGCAAGGAGATCCAACTAGTCCATTCTAAGGGAGACTGATCCTGGGTGTTCATTGGAAGGACTGATGCTAAAGCTGAAACTGCAATATTTTGGCCACCTCATGCGACGAGTTGACTCACTGGAAAAGACTCTGATGCTGGGAAAGGTTGGGGGCGGGAGGAGAAGGGGACGACGGAGAATGAGATGGCTGGATGGCATCATTGACTCTGTGGACATGAGTTTGAGTGAACTCCGGGAGTTGGTGATGGACAGGGAGTCCTGGCGTGCTGTGATTCATGGGGTCGTGGAGAGTCGGGCACGACTGAGTGACTGAACTGAACTGAACTGAATTATTTTACAATATTATGTTGGTTGGTTTTGCCATACATTGACATGAATCCGCCCCGGGTGTACATGAGTTCCCCCTCCTAAACCCCCCTCCGACCTCCCTTTATCCTCCCTCTGGGTCATCCCCGCATACCAGCCCCGAGCATCCTGTAACATGCATCGACCCTGAACTGGTGATTTGTTTTGCATATGACAACATACATGTTTAATGCCATTCTCCCAAATCATCCCATCCCACTCCCACAGAGTCCCAAAGACTGTTCTATACATCTGGGTCTCTTTTGTTGTCTCATATGCAGGATTATAATTTGCATCTTTCTAAATTCCATATATATGCGTTAGTATACTGTATTGTTTTTCTTTCTGGCTTACTTCACTCGGTATATTAGGCTCCAGTTTCATCCACCTCATTAGAACTGATTCAAATACATTCTTTTTAATGGCTGAGTAATACTCCATTGTGTATATGTACCAAAACTTTCTTATCCATTCATCTGCAGATGGACATCTAAGTTACTTCCATGTCCTGGCTATTATAAACAGTGCTGCAGTGAACATTGGAGTACATGTGTCTCTTTCAATTTTGGTTTCCTCGGTGTGTATGCCCAGGAGTGCGATTGCTGGATCATATGGCAGTTCTATTTCCTGTTTTTTGAGGAATCTCCACACTGTTCTCCATAGTGGCTGTACTAGTTTGGATTCCTACCAAGAGTGTAAGAGGGTTCCCTTCTCTGCACACCCTCTCCAGCATTTACTGCTTGTAGACATTTGGATAGCAGCCATTCTGCCTGGTGTGAAATGGTATCTCATTGTGGTTTTGATTTGCATTTCTCTGATTATGAGGGATGTTGAGCATTTTTTCATGTGTTTGTTAGCCATCTTTATGTCTTCTTTGGAGAAATGTCTGTTTAGTTGTTTGGCCCATTTTTTGATTGGGTCGTTTATTTTTCTGGAATTGAGCTGCAGGGGCTGCTTGTATATTTTTGAGATTAATCCTTTATCAGTTGCTTCATTTGCTATTATTTTCTCCCATTCTGAAGGCTGTCTTTTCACCTTACTTATAGTTTCCTTTGCTGTGCAGAAGCTTTTGATTTTAATTAGGTCCCATTTGTTTATTTTTGCTTTTATTTCCAATATTCTGGGAGATGGGTCTTGGAGGATCCTTCTGTGATTTATGTCGGAGAGTGTTTTGCCTACGTTCTCCTCTAGGAGTTTTATACTTTCTGGTCTTACATTTAGCTCTCTAATCCATTTTGAGTTTATTTTTGTGTATGGTGTTAGGAAGTGTTCTAGTTTCATTCTTTTACAAGTGGCTGACCAGTTTTCCCAGCACCACTTGTTAAAGAGACTGTCTTTTCTCCATTTTATATTCTTTCCTCCTTTGTCAAAGATAAGGTGTCCAGAGGTGCGTGGATTTATCTCTGGGCTTTCTATTTTGTTCCATTGATCTATATTTCTGTCTTTATGCCAGTACCATTCTGTCTTGATGACTGTGGCTTTGTAGTAGAGCCTGAAGTCCGGCAGGTTGATTCCCTCAGTTCCATTCTTCTGCCTCAAGATTGCTTTGGCTATTCAAGGTTTTTTGTATTTCCATACAAATTGTGAGATTATTTGTTCTAGTTCTGTGAAAAATATCATTGGTAGCTTGATAGGGATTGCATTGAATGTATAAATTACTTTGGATAGTATACTCATTTTTACAATATTTATTCTTCCAATCCATGAGCATGGTATATTTCTCCATCTATTAGTGTCCTCTTTGATTACTTTCAGTAGTGTTTTATAGTTTTCTATGTTCAAGTCTTTTGTTTCCTTAAGTAGATATATTCCTAAGTATTTAATTCTTTTCGTTGCAACAGTGAATGGAATAGTTTCCTTAATTTCTCTATTTTCTCATTATTAGTGTATAGGAATGCAAGGGATTTCTGTGTGTTGATTTTATATCCTGCAACTTTGCTGTAATCATTGATTAGCTCTAGTAGTTTTCTGCTAGAGTCTTTAGGGTTTTCTGTGTAGAGGCTCATGTCATCAGCGAACAGTGAAAGTTTTACTTCTTCTTTTCCTTTGTATTTCTGTGTTGTCGGTTGTGATCTCTCCATTTTCATTTCTAATTTTATTGAGTTGGTTCTTCTCCCTTTGTTTCTTGATGAGTCTGGCTAGTGGTTTGTCAATTTTATTTACCTTCTCAAAGAACCAGCTTTTGACTTTGTTGATTTTTGCTATGATCTCTTTTGTTTCTATTGCATTTATCTCTGCCATAATTTTTACGATTTCTTTCATTCTACTGACCCTGGGGTTCTTAATTTCTTCCTTTTCTATTGCTTTAGATGTAGTTAGGTTATTTAGTTGACTTTTTCCTTGTTTCTTGAAGTGTGCCTGTATTGCTATGAACTTCCCCCTTTGCACTGCTTTTACAGTGTCTCACAGGTTTTGGGTTGTTGTGTTTTCATTTTCATCCATTTCTATGCATATTTTGATTTCTCTTTTAATTTCTTCTATGATTTGTTCATTATTCTGCAGCGTGTTGTTCAGCCTCCATATGTTGGCATTTTTAATAGCTTTTCTCCCATAATTTAGATCTAATCTTACTGCATTGTGGTCAGAAAAGATGCTTGGAATGATTTCAATATTTGTGAATTTACCAAGGCTAGATTTATGGCTCAAGATGTGATCTATCCTGGAAAAGGTTCCGTGTGTGCTTTAGAAAAAGTTGAAATTCATTGTTTTGGGGTGAAATGTCCTATAGAGATCTATTAGGTCTAACTGGTCTATTGTATCCTTTAAAGTTTGTGTTTCCTTGTTAATTTTCTATTTAGTTGATCTATCCATAGATGTAAGTGGGGTATTAAAGTCTCCCACTATTATTGTGTTATTGTTAATTTCCCCTTTCATACTTGTTAGTAATTGTCTTACATATTGTGGTGCTCCTAATTTGGAAAACGCAGCAATGGCCACAGGACTGGAAAAGGTCAATCTTCATTCCAGTCCCAAAGAAAGGGAATGCCAAAGAAATCTCAGACTACCGCACAGTTGCACTCATCTCACACGCTGGTAAAGTCATGCTCAAAATTCTCCAAGCTAGGCTTCAGCAATATGTGACTCGTGAACTTCCAGATGTTCAAGCAGGTTTTAGAAAAGGCAGAGGAACCAGAGATCATATTGCCAACATCCGCTGGATCATGGAGAAAGCAAGAGAGTTCCAGAAAAACATCTATTTCTGCTTCATTGGCTATGCCAAAGCCTTTGACTGTGGGGATCACAATAAACTGTGGAAAATTCTGAAAGAGATGGGAATACCAGACCACCTGACCTGCCTCTAGAGAAACCTGTATGCAGGTCAGGAAGGAACAGTTAGAACTGGACATGGAACAACAGACTGGTTCCAAATAGGAAAAGGAGTACGTCAAGGTTGTATACTGTCACCCTGCTTATTTAACTTATATGCAGAGTACCTCATGAGGAATGCTGGGCTGGAAGAAGCACAAGCTGGAATCAAGATTGCTGGGAGAAATATCAATAACCTCAGATATGCAGATGACACCACCCTTATGGCAGAAAGTGAAGAGGAACTCAAAGGCCTTTGATGAAAGTGAAAGAGGAGAGTGAAAAGGTTGGCTTGAAGCTCAACATTGAGAAAACTAAGATCATGGCATCTAGTCCCGTCACTTCATGGGAAATAGATGGACAAACAGTGGAAACAGTGTCAGATTTTATTTTTGGGGGCTCCAAAATCACTGTGGATGCTGATTGCAGCCATGAAATTAAAAGACTCTTAGTCCTTGGAAGGAAAGTTACCACCAGCCTAGATAGCATATTAAAAATCAGAGACATTACTTTGCCAACCAAGGTCCGTCTAGTCAAGGCTATGGTTTTTCCCGTGATCATGTATGGATGTGAGAGTTGGACTGTGAAGAAAGCATATTGCCGTAGAATTGATGCTTTTGAACTGTGGTGCTGGAGAAGACTCTTGAGAGTCCCTTGGACTGCAAGGAGATCCAACCAGTCCATTCTAAAGGAGATCAATCCTGTGTGTTCATTGGAAGGACTGATGCTAAAGCTGAAACTGCAATACTTTGGCCACCTCATGAGACGAGTTGACTCACTGGAAAAGACTCTGATGCTGGGTGGGATTGGGGGTAGGAGGAGACGGGGACAACAGAGAATGAGGTGGCTGGATGGCATCACTGACTCTGTGGACATGAGTTTGAGTGAACTCCGGGAGTTGGTGATGGACAGGGAGGCCTGGCGTACTGTGGTTCATGGGGTCTCAAAGAGTCGGCCACTACTGAGCGACTGAACTGAACTATGTTGGGTGCATAAATATTTATAATTATTATATCTTCTTCTTGGCTTGATCCTTTGATCATTATGTAGTTTCCTTCTTTGTCTCTTTTAGCAGCCTTTGTTTTAAAATCTATTTTATCTGATATGAGTATTGCTACTCCTGCTTTCTTTTGGTCTCTATTTGCGTGGAATATCTTTTTCCAGCCCTTCACTTCCAGTCTGTATGTGTCCCTCGTTTTGAGGTGGGTCTCTTGTAGACAACATATATGGGGGTCTTGTTTTTGTATCCATTCAGCCAGCCTTCGTCTTTTGGTTGGGGCATTTAACCCATTTATGTTTAAGGTAGTTATTGATCAGTACGATCCCGTAGCCATTTTCTTTATTGCTTTGGGTTCGAGGTTATACACCCTTTCTGTGTTTCCTGTCTAGAGAAGATCCTTTAGCATTTGTTGGAGAACTGGTTTGGTGATGCTGAATTCCCTCAGCTTTTGCTTGTCTGTAAAGCTTTTGATTTCTCCTTCATATTTGAATGAGTTCCTTGCTGGGTACAGTAATCTGGGCTGTAGGTTATTTTCTTTCATCACTTTAAGTATGTCCTGCAATTCCCTCCTGGCCTGAAGAGTTTCTATTGAAAGATCAGCTGTTATCCTTATGGGAAGGATCCTTGTGTGTTATTTGCTCCTTTTCCCTTGCTGCTTTTAATATTTGTTCTTTGTGTTTGATCTTTGTTAATTTGATTAATACGTGTCTTGGAGTATTTCGCCTTGGGTTTATCCTGTTGGGGACTCTCTGTGTTTCTTCGACTTGGGTGATTATTTCTTTCCCTATTTTAGGGAAGTTTTCAACAATTATCTCCTCAAATATTCTCTCATGGTCATTCTTTTTGTCTTCTTCTTCTGGGACTCCTATGAATCGAATGTTGGAGCTTTTAATGTTCTCCCAGAGGTCTCTAATATTGTCCTCATTTCTTTTAATTCGTTTTTCTTTTTTCCTCTCTGTTTCATTTATTTCTACAATTCTATCTTCTAGCTCGCTTATCCTGTCTTCTGCCTCTGTTATTCTACTGTTTGTTCCCTCCAGAGTGTTTCTGATCTCATCTATTGCATTATTCATTGTATATTGACTCTTTTTTATCTCCTCTAAGTCATTATTAAACCTTTCTTCCACATTCTTAATCCTTTTCTCCAGGTTATTTATCTGTAACTCCAATTTGCTTTCAAGATTTTGAATCATTTTCACCACCAAAATTCGAAATTCTTTATCAGGTACATTCCCTATATCTTCCTCTTTTGTTTGTGTTGGTGGGCATTTATCTTGTTCCTTTACTTGCTGGGTATTTCTCTGCCTCTTCATCTTGCTTGTATTGCTTTGCTTGGGGAGGCCTTTCCCTCTTCTGGCAGTTTGTGGAGTTCTCTTCATTATGTAGTTTCCTCACTGTGTGTGGGGTTTGATGGGTGAGTTGTTAAGGTTCCCTGGTTAGGGAAGCTTGTGTCGGTGTTTTGGTGGGTGGAGCTGGATTTCTTCTGTCTTGGGTGCAATAAAATGTCCAGTAATGAGTTATGAGATGTCAGTGTGTTTGCAGTTACTTTGGGCAGCCTGTATATTGAAGCTCAGGGCTATTTTCCTGTGTTGCTGGAGAATTTGTGTGGTATGTCTTGCCCTGGAACTTGTTGACCCTTGGGTGGTGCTTGGTTTCAGTGTAGGTATGGAGACGTTTGATGAGCTCGTATCGATTAATGTTCCTTGGAGTCCGGAGTTCTCTGGTGTTCTCAGGATTCAGGCTTAAGCCTCTTGCCTCTGGTTTTTGGTCTTATTCTTGGAGTAGCCTCTAGACTACTCTGTCATTTCCAAGGTGATTCCCTCTGTTTTAGCTTCTGTTTGCTGGTCTCTTCAGTGTCTAATTTCTGCCCTGACACTAGGGTGTGCGCAGACACTTTTTAAAGACTCAGTTGTTCAGTCCTGTTCTGGGAAGGGAGGAATGCTGCAGAGAAAAACCTCTGGCGTCTGTAGGGAGTGCTCACAGCGTCTCGGCCACACTGTGTTTGACCCCGCTAACAGCGCGTGTGCTGTCCCAGTCTACACTGCACAGGCTCTAGGTTGCTCTGCTGGGAACTGACCTGGGTTGTATGCACTTCCCAGGTCTGAGCGGCTCAGGTGACCAGGTGTTTGGTGAGCACGGTCCCTGTGACTTATCGCCTCCCCAATCCCTGCCACTCGGTTTTCTGGGAGTACAACCGGTGCACCTTCTCAGGTGGATATCGACCGGCCCGAGCCCAAGAAGTCTTGATTAGCAATGAAGCCTGCCTGCAGTTTGTATCGGATGCCTTTCTGCAGCCGCGGTCGCCCCCTCCGGCTCTGGCTGCCCTCCCTGCCTGTCTCGGTGGGGGAAGGGGGATGGGCCGACCGCAGCAGGCTCACTCTGCTAAGTCCTTTGTTCTGTGAGTGGGGCTGGCAGAGTCTTAGGTTGGATCTTTCCGCCTTTTCGTGGGGAAGCTATCCCAGTCTGCTTTGCTATCCCCAGTTCTCTCAGATTGTTCTCGCGGCATTCAAGCCCAGTCCTCTCTCTATGCAGTTCATCCGGCTCCTCCCTGCCCAGCCCCCACTTGCTAATGGTGTACGCAGGCATGTGCGCTGCTTCTCCACTGGGAGTTACCATTTGGCGGGTAATCTGTGGTTTTTTAAAAAAATCTTAAAGAAAAAAAGAGGGTTATGTGGCCCTCTGTGGTTCCAGGCCTCGCCACAGATTCACCAGTGAGAGTGTTTCCTGGTGTTTGTAGACTTCTCTCTTTGTAAAGCCTCCCTTCCTGGGACGGAGCTCCGTTCTTACTTCTTTTGTCTCTCTTTTTATCTTTTATGTTTTTTCCTACCTCCTTTCGAAGACAATGGGCTGCTTTTCTGGGTGCCTGATGTCCTCTGCCAGCATTCAGAAGTTGTTTTGTGGACTTTACTCGGCGTTCAAATGTTCTTTTGATGAATTTGTGGGGCAGAGAGTGGTCTCGCTATCGTGTTCCTCTACCATCTTGTTCCTTCTCCCGAAGTTGTTTCTGTTAGAATTTTTAAAACAATTTTATGGTGTGTCACAGTGGTCACACTTCTTATAACTTCTGCTCAGTTTTATTTTTTTTAAACGTTAAAACACACACTGGGTGTTTTATGCTGCGCTCTGCTTTTCTCGATTTGCGGGTGGAGTGCTTCTCATGGCGATGGTTCTCCAGCTGGGGCTCCAGATCACAAGTACAGTTGATGTAGTGCGTGGGCTTAGTTGCTGTGTAGCATGGGGGATCTTTCTGGATCAGGGATTCAATCTGTGTCCCCTGCATTGGCTGGTGGATTCTGAATCACTGGACCTGAAAGTTAGTTGTTTTGTTTCTTTGCTTTCCTTCTTGTTTTAGGCAGCTTCCTTGGTTGAGACCTAAGTGAGCATCGCTTCATTCTCTCTGGGGCTATTGGGAGTTGGCCTCCACTCTTCCCCAGCACCAATACTGGACACCTTCCAACCTAGGTGGCTCATCTTTCAGTGTCTTATCTGTTTGCCTTTTCACACGGCTCATGGGGTTCCCACAGCAAGAATACTGGAGTGGTTGGCCATGTGCTCCTCCAGTGGATCTCACGTTCTGTCAGAACTCTTCACTGTGGCCTGTCTGTCTTGGGTGGCCCTGCACGAAGTGGCTCACAGCTTCACTGAGTTATGCCAGCCCCTTACCGCACAAGGCAGTGATCCATGAAGTGTGTATAGTTTAGTCGTCAACCACTACTGTTCTGTTTTCTGTCAACAACTCGAGTTAATGGAGACAAATATCTTGACCTTGAAGATGAGTGGTTGTAACATGCATTCAAAGCACATCTAGCTTACAATGAGCCCTGGCAGTGTATGTGACCAGTGCCCTATTCTGTCTTTTCTGTCACTCCCGAAGCATTTCAGGTGAGCCAAGCCTTCCTTATCCTCTGTTGAGTTCAGTTGATTTCAGTCGCTCAGTCATGTCTGACTCTTTGTGACCCCATGAACCGCAGCACGCCAGGCCTCCCTGTCCATCTCCAACTCCCGGAGTCCACTCATACCCATGTCCATTGAGTAGGTGATGCCATCCAACCATCTAATCCTCTGTCGTCCCCTTCTCCTCCTGCCCTCAGTCTTTCCCAGCATCAGGGTCTTTTTAAATGAGTCAGCTCTCTGTATCAGGTGGCCAAATTATTGGAGTTTCAGCTTCAACATCAGTCCTTCCAGTGAACACCCAGGACTGATCTCTTTTAGGATAGACTGGTTGGACCTCCTTGCAGTCCAAGGGACTCTCAAGAATCTTCTCCAGCACCACAGTGCAAAAGCATCAATTCTTCAGCGATCAGCTTTCTTTATAGTCCAACTCTCACATCCATACATGACCACTGGAAAAACCATAGCCTTGACTAGATGGATCTTTGTTGGCAAAGTAATGTGTCTGCATTTTAATATGCTGTCTAGGTGGGTGATAACTTTCCTTCTAAGGAGTAAGCTTCGGTGCTTACCAAAGGTCCCCTGAGTGGTCTAGGACTGCCTCATCTCTCCCATCTCCCTTAAACATTTTTCCTGGTCTCTTGTCTTTTCCAGTTGCATGATCTATTGGGTACCCATGATGCTCCTTTCTTCCCATCAGTTGGCACCAATCAATGACTTTTACTTTTGAAAATTGTCTGATGAGGAACTTTTATGCAAAGCTTTAGGTAACTCTGTAGCAGCTGCTGCTGCTGCTGCTAAGTCACTTCAGTCGTGTCCGACTCTGTGTGACCCCATAGACGGCAGCCCACCAGGCTCCCCCATCCCTGGGATTCTCCAGGCAAGAACACTGGAGTGGGTTGCCATTTCCTTCTCCACCTGCATCAACATCAAATTCTTTGCTTCCAGGGTTTGAGCTGCAGAATACCAGCAGCAAGTCGGACAGCGCAGACCGCGTGCTTTGTAAACACCATCAGGGCGCTTTCTTTAGTAAATACTGTTCCCTTTTGTTGTATGTATGTCTGTGCTCAGTTGATAAATTGTGTCTGACTGTTGTGACCTCATGGATTGTAGCCCGCCAGGCTCCTCTGTCTTTGGGATTCCCCATGCAAGAACACTGGAGTGGGTTTCCATTTCCCCCTCTGGGGCGTCTTCTCAACCCAGGAGTAAAAGCTTCATCCTTGTGTCTCCTGCATTAGTAGGTATATTCTTTACCACTGCATCCCCTGGAAGACTGCATGCTGCAAAATCCTCCCCACCCCTTGCGACCCCACAGCAGATGAACGCTGCTTAACCCCATGCTTGAGTTGTTTTCAGGTGTTACTTAGGATAGCTCAGATTCTATTTGAAGTTGTCTGACTAACCAATTCCATCTCTCCCATGACATCTGACAGGAACCTTATATCACCATATACAACTACCATCTGTGGTTTATTCTCTCTTGTAAACACACTCGCTGGATTCACACTGTGTGTCCTAAACAGCGTTATCTTCTCCTTTGTACACTTGATTTTCTTCATTGTTGAATTTACATGTTGTGTGCATTTGCCAGTAGAAGTTTGTCCACTACACATATATGCATTAATGAATTTATTGATCAGTTTAGGAATCCAGTAACATCAGGAAGAACAGAAGATAGTCACAGTTGGAAAACCTGGGTTCTGGATCATGATTTTCTGGGAGAGAAGGAATGATGATTTCAAGGAAAAGGTCTATTATCTTCATATGTGTTTTGGGGACATATTACTGCTTCGATGCTGCTCGTATTCTTAAGCCTGAAAGGAAAGTAAAACATTGTTGAGTTGCCTAAGGTTAATATGATATTGCCCAGAGCAGGAATGATAAAACAGAAGCAGTTTTTGTTGGAAACAGTGGAAAATTTTCCTACAATATGCGTTTCACAGAAGTTCATCTGTGTGTACCCCTGTGGCGTTGCATAGAATTACCACCTGGGGAAAATTGTTGTGAATTAGTCTAGTATCAGGTCTTATGTTGAGAGGTACTAAGTTATGTATTCACAGCTCTGAAATGTAGGAGATTATAAACTATGTGAAATGTGCCAGTTACATCTTCTGCAGTCTCATGTATCATCATGAATGTGTTGTGGCGGTAAGGTCCTTCATTCACAGTGGGATTCCCCAGAGATCATCATAACTCACAGCTCAGGGCTTCACACAGACTCCTTTGTCCTGAAAGCATCTCACTGTGGAGTCTAGACCGTGTCAGTCTTTAGATACTGAATCCAAAGACTTAAGGAAGTCTGAGCCTTTGGCACGTGGCAATGTGAAGTGTTTTTTATTCCCATTCTTTATTAAAATTGATTTTTATTGACGTAGAGTTGATGTGCAATGTCGTATTAGTTTCAGGTATAGTGGAAAATGATTCATTTATAACTTTGTTATTGCTGAGTCACTCAGATGTGTCTTAAACTTTGTGTCCTATGGAGTATATCTTGGCAGACTCCTCTGTTCATTGCATTTTCCAGGCAAGAATACTGGATGGGGTTTCCATTTCCTACTCCAAGTGATCTTCCTGACCCAGGGATAAAACCCACCTCTCCTGTGTTTCCTGCATTGGCAGGCAGTTTCTTGACCTCTGAGTCACCTTGGAAGCCCTCATTTATAAATATATATATATATCAATGTCTATCTATCTATCTATATATATTTATATGCAGGTAAATGTATACCTTTTTTAATAAATTCTTCTTCTTTTATGTTATTAGAAGCCACTGAGTGTTGTTCTCTGTGCTATCCAGTAGATCTTTTTTTGTTTATTTCATATATTTTAGTGTGCATCTGGTCATCTGAAACTCCTAATTTACCATTTGCCTGCTTCCCCTTTGGTTACCATTAATTTTATCCATGTTTGAGAGTCTGTTTCTGGTTTATTATTATTATTATTTATCTTTATTGATCTCTTTTATTTCTTTTTTTTTTTAAATTTTACAATATTGTATTGATTTTGCCATACATTGACATGAATCTGCCTTGGGTGCACACGTGTTCCCCATCTTGAAATCCCCTCCCACCTGCCTCCCCATACCATCCCTCTGGTTCATCCCAGTGCACCAACCCCCAATAATAATGGTTCATTTGCATCATACTTTAGACTCCACATAGACGTGATAGCATATATTTGCGTTTCTCTTTCTGACTTACTTCGCTCAGTAAGATCATGTCTAGGTCCATCCATGTTGCTGCACGCGGCGTTACTTCATTCTTTTTCGTGACGGGGTAATATGACATTGTGTATGTATCCCACTCTTAAAGCAGTTAAAAAACCCTCCCCCAAAGTGTTAACCTACAGAAAGGAAACAGCCTTGTCATTTGTCACATGTCTACTCACCCAGCTGATGCTCTCTGTTCTCATGGAGGACAGTTGTCTGAAAGAGAAAGAACAAGGGGACAGATGACCACTGACATGCCTCTATGTCAAGGGGTTATTTCAAAGCAGCTTTTGTAAGAGATGTCTCTGTGAAAGGGAAATGTGACTTCAATGTCCTACTGATGTGTTTTCATTTCGGATACCTGCTGTCCTCTGGGGCTTTACCTGTTTCGATGACATTATCTATGTTTTCATTTGGAATCCCCCTTTCACTGTTCAGTTCCTGATACTTCTGAAGTTCTTCTTGAGTGAAGCTGTCTCCTCTGCCTGGATTTCATAGCAAACAGGGCAGAAGAGGTGTGTATTAGAATCCTTTATAGGTTATAGAGTGTCAGCCGGCTCATACCTGTAGCGTCCAGTAAGACTCACCAACACCATTGCCTCCACCATCGCCTAAACCCTGCTCTGCAGGTAGCTTTCCACAGCTGTGCCCGAGTGTGCACACAGGTCTTCATATTTTTCCATGGGGCAGAGTCCACATAGCTAGCAAGTCACCACGTTCCTCTTCTCACAACTACTTAGTGAGCTGCAGGTCATTCAACTGTGAGCTTAAGCATGCCCCAGTGAGATGCAACTCTTCATGGTCCATTGAAGAAGTTCATGGCGAGTCTGAGCCTCAGAATTCCTCCCAACTCTAACTCTTTCTGTTCGCTTTGTGTACATTCTAGAATTCCATCCCTGGGGTTTTCAGGAACCCTCATGAAATGAAAGGAGAGGGTTATTATTTGGAATTATCACAAGCACTCTGATCCCATTGAGATGGTTCAGGATCGTATGTATGTTCCTTACCCCACCCCTGATGTGTTCAGCCTGCCTTTTGTCTGTGAAATATTTTAGTCAAAGAATAAGTTTAATCAGAGAATTGAGAATGTCAGATAGCAAAGGAAAAAAGACAAATAGATGAAATAATAATGTAGTCATGAAGCAAAGATAAGGACCTGCAGATCCTCCGCAAGGGCAATAGATATTATTCTGGGTCATACCCTGTGCGCTGTTTTATACACACTGAAACCCCCACCCAGTAGACAAGGTTACTACATGATGACCAGACTGCAGCCATGACAGAAGCTGCCACCGTTTAGAGAACTGACGTCCAGGAGATGGGAACATAGCGGTCCTGGAACTGAAGATTAACTGTAGTGAATACATCAGGATAACGCTGGTCAACCGCTCATGGTTAACTTCAAAATGACTGTCAGATCTGACTGCTGTTTTTGCAAGAAGCCCCCTCCCTCTGTCTGTAAAAGCTCTTGCCCCACTGGTTGCCAGTTGTGGGGTTGTTTAGTCAGCGTTTGGACAGAAATCCACTCTCCCACCTAGTTGTTGGCATATGAACGAAGCAGACATTGCTTCCTATGAAGCTGGGCTCTTAGTTGGCTTTTGAAAGGAGGGCAGCAGGAACCCGCTTTTGGTAACAACATTGCACACACTTCTCAGGTATTTTTTCAGGCTTTGTCATCCTCAAATACAAGACAGAACAGCCATCCACCTCCAATGTCCATAAAATAGCAGAAAGGATAAAGGGATGTCAGAGAACCAGGGGACTGCGTGGATGGCAGAATGACTGACATGCCTGTCCACACTTCTTCTACAGGATTCAGTATCATAGAGAGGTATTTGCAGAGCTTTGCATTCAGGTTCAGGCAGTATTTTAAATATTGTGAGGAAGAAGAAAGCGTTGTTGTAGAGAAGAATGCAGCCGTGGCCAGGACCTGTGCGTCAGCTAAACTCAGATTTAAGCTTGGTTCACTTTGGCATCAGGACCTGGCAACTCTGTTGTGTGATCCTTGGCGAGAAAGTCATGGAGCTTCCTGGAATATCTCATTGGAATCTGGGACAAGAGTATCTCCTATTTAAAAATGCCATCTGATAGAAGTCCCAGTGGATACATCTCCTCATTTTTCTAGCAAACTTTCTAAATCCCTGCCTCGTTTCACGTGAAGTCTGAATTCTCCGTGTGAACACACGTCTGTCCCAGGGTTCTTCCTATGAGGTGCTGTGGTTAGTTGCTCAGTCCTATCTGACTCTTTCTGATCCCATGAACTCTTTCCTGCCAGCCTCCTCTGTCCATGGGATTCTCCAAGCAAGAATACTGGAGTGGATTCCCATGCTCTCCTCCAGGGATTTCTTGACCCTGGGAGAGAATCCAAGTGTCGTACATTGCAGGTGGGTTCTTTCCTGTCTGAGCAGCAGTGAAGCCATAATATAAGGTATGTGTGTCCTTCTCAAATTAGTATGAAAATACTGATCATATGAACATATCTGCTTTGTATTGGACAAACGACAGTACGTACCAACACCTTCAGTTATTTTTGTGATCTTCTCTCCATCATCGTTTTCAAAATAAGTTACCAGCATGTTGTCTGATACATGAATGATTTGAAAAACATTTGTACCCGCAACTGTGACAGAAAAAGAGAAAATCAAGCCTCAATATGACGAACTCCTTTTCTTTTCATTTGAGTGCATTTTTCCTCACATGCTATCATCTGTCTTCCCTCGGATGATGAACCTTATCTCACTGACATTTCTAGTTGTGTGTTTCTAGAACCAGTTAAGACAGCTAGTGAGCTAGGAAAGCTTTCTCCACACCCCTTCTTCTGAAGATAATTAAGGCTTCCAGTCTTCTAGACTGAGCAGTCTGTGCACGAGGCAAAGTTTCTTATTGCAGCTGTAGGAGGTGTTGAACCTCAGCCATCTCAAACCAGATCCCAAAACCTGACTGTTAAATTTTCAGGAATTGTGACCCAGTATGGAGGTGCAATAATGGTTAGAAAGGAATTCTAATAATTTGAATCAATCGTAGTAAAATAAAAGGTAATGCCCAGTCCAGAGTTATTTCCTAGTGGAAGAGCTAAAAAAAGACGTACAAATTAGTCTGATGCAAAATGTTCAACATATATTCTCTGCAGTGTTTGCAGATTAGATCCTGTGGCTGTGCATCTACAGTTGCAATTAGAAAAGATTCACCAGACAGAGATTAGAATCCTCCATTACGTTTTCTCCATGAAAGTGAAATATATGGACACTTGAACACTTAATATATTACAGTATTGATATTAATATTTGAGAATAATTTTCTGTTATTTTCAACTACAGAGATAGAATCTCTGTTAATGCCCCTTTCAAATTATATATTGATATTTGTATTTGAGAATTCTTTCTCCTTATTTTAAGCTATAGAGATAGAAGTCTATGGTAAAGTCCCTTTCAGTCTGTAAAAATTAGTTTAAACCTTTGGGCTCTTATTTTAGCTGTTGTCATTTTTGGGCTTTAAGTTAATCATGTTCTACTTTCTAAACTTGCTAATGAAGAACTTTGAATATTTAAAGAATTTCTTTAGTTTCTGCAAATTTGATTATGTAGGTCAAATAAAAGAAAACAGAATTGAGAGAGTTGTTACAATCCTAAGTAAGTCTACGCACTTCTCCATGCCCAAGGAACACGAGGAGTGAATGTTCTGGGTATTTTTCTCAGAGACCATGAATGGCCACATTCCAACCTGGGACCTCATCCTGGTGTTGTGGGGCAGAATTGATTGGTGAAAAATTAAATCGCTTTTCCAAGGTTGCATTGGTAATCAGTAGAGGAAATGGTCAACCCATCCAGACATCTAGTTCTCTTGAATGGAACCGAGACTATCCATCTGAACATGTTCCATGGTTTTCTGGAAGACCGCTCATCTGAAAAGCTGGAATACTCACATTCTATGACGTAAACATCTCCTTCTTGTCTCTGTAGCACTTCTGTGAATTTCTCGCATCTCCCGTCTTCCCTGAAAACCAAACAGACAAGACATTCCTTCCTCACCTTTCACTCCCTAGGGCTTGAGGACGTCCTTCCGTGAATAGAGTTCGCACACCCAGCTTCACAGCCAGGACTCACGCCTCTGACTGCACATTGGAGCCTGGACCCCATGTCAGAAGCCAAGAGACTCCTTGTTCTCAGTTGGGTCAGGTTGTGCTTACTTGGCATAAAATGTAAGGGAGAGGTATTCACAGTTGTCAATACATTCAATCTGACGATAGTAACACCTCAGTGGGCCTCCTTCCACAATCTTCTCCTTGTTATCTGCAGCTGCGTAAATGGTGCGCCACTGTCCTGTAACCTAACAAGGAAAGTGTCCATTAACGTCAGTCAGTATCTTTTCTGGTTCATCACCAATACACAACACTATCTTGGCTTTGCATTTACCACAGAAGAGAAGTAAATTGAATCTTATTAAGCACACGACTGGAAAGGGTCAGTTTTCATTCCAGTGCCAAAGAATACTGAAACTACTGCACAATTGCATTCATCTCACACGCTAGTAAAGTAATGCTTAAAATTCTCCAAGCCAGGCTTCAGCTGAACCATGAACTTCCAGATGTCCAAGCTGGTTTTAGAAAAGGCAGAGGAACCAGAGATCAAATTGCCAACATCCTCTGGATCATCGAAAAAGCAAGAGAGTTCCAGAAAAACATCTATTTCTCCTTTATTGTCCATGCCAAAGCCTTTGACAGTGGGGATCACAATAAACTGTGGAAAATTCTTCAAGAGATGGGAATATCAGACCACCTGACCTTCTTCTTGAGAAACCAGTATGAAGGTCAGAAAGCAACAGTTAGAACTGTACATGGAACAACGGACTGGTTCCAAACAGGAAAAGGAGTACGTCAAGATTGTATATTGTCCCCCTGCTTATTTCACTTATATGCAGAGTACATCATGAGAAACGCTGGGTTGGAGGAAGCACAGCTAGAATCAAGATTTCTGGGAGAAATATCAGTAACCTCAGATATGCAGATGACACTACCCTTATGGCAGAAAGTGAAGAAGAACTAAAGAGCCTCTTGATGACAGTTAAAGAGAAGAATGAAAAAGTTGGCTTAAAGCTCAATATTCAGAAAACTAAAATCGTAGCATCCGGTCCCATTACTTCATGGCAAATAAATGTGGAAACAGTGGAAAAAGTGGCTGACTTTATTTTTCTGGGCTCCAAAATCACTGCAGATGCTGATTGCAGCCATGAAATTAAAAGCCGCTTACTCCTTGGAAGGAAAGTTATGACCAACCTAGACAGCATATTAAAAAGCGGAGACATTACTTTGCCAACAAATGTCCGTCTATTCAAGGCTCTGGTTTTTCCAGATGTCATGTATGGATGTGAGAGTTGGACTGTAAAGAAAGCTGAGCACCGAAGAATTGATGCTTTTGAACTGTGGTGTGGGAGAAGACTCTTGAGAGTCCCTTGAACTGTAAGGAGAGCCAACCAGTCCATCCTAAAGGAGATCCGTCCTGGGTGTTCATTGGAAGGACTGATGTTGAAGCTGAAACTCGAATACTTTGGCCACCTGATGTGAAGAGCTGACTCATTTGAAGAGACTCTGATGCTGAGAAAGATTGAGGGCAGGAGGGGAAGGGGACAACAGAGGATGAGATGGTTGGATGGCATCACCGACCTGAAGGACATTGGTTTGGGTGAATTCCGGGAGATGCTGATGGACAGGGAGGTCTGGCTTGCTGCGGTTCATGGGATTGCAAAGATCAGACACGACTGAGCTACTGAAGTGAAGCAAAGAAGATTAATAAATTAAAAGATGCTTGATCCTTGAAAGAAAAGTAATGACCAATAGATAGCATATTAAAAAGCAGAGACATTACTTTGCCAACAAAGGTCCGTCTAGTCAAAACTATCTTTTCTCCAGTAGTATGGATGGATGTGAGAGTTGGTCTATAGAAAGAAAGCTGAGCACTGAAGAATTGATGCTTTTGAACTGTGGTAATGGAGAAGACTCTTGACAGTCCCTTGGAATACAAGGAGATCCAACCAGTCCTTCCTAAAGGAAACCAGTCCTAAATATTCATTGGAAGGACTGATGCTGAAGCTGAAACCCCAATACTTTCACCACATTATGTGAAGAACTGACTCATTGGAAAAGACCGTGATGCTGGGCAAGATTGAAGGCAGGAGGAGAAGGGGATGACAGAGGACGAGATGGTGGGATGGTATCACCGACTCGATGGACATGGGTTTGAGTAAACTCCAGGAGTTGGTGATGGACAGGGAAGCTGGCTGTGCTGCAGTCCATTGGGTCGCAAAGAGTTGGACACGACTGAGCAACTGAACTATCTGAAGCAAAGAAGAGTTCTACTTCCTGCCTTGCTGAATTACATGACATGACATCATGATATATGTTGGAACAGAAAGCGTAGTATTCAGCGTTTTTACACAGAATTTGGAGTTTTTTGTCATCACTAAAACAATGCTAGTAAAAACTGTGACAGTTCATAACTTTCTGAATGTTTGCATGTTAGGTTCTTGTTGTTTTGTTTTACGTACAGACAAGAAGAAAGATTCCAAGAAAAATACCAAGAGCAGATAGAGCGTTGTATTGCGTTCATGTAGATACGTCAACCATGATATGTGTACAGTCTGGTTGTACATATTAAACAAGAATATCTCTGTCGTGTGCACACACAACCTCTGACATATAACCTCTACACACACACTTGCCCAGGAAAACAGGCAAGACCTTCTAGCAGATTAACTCATTCTGAGTACCTTTGAGTGGTCTATCTCAGTTGCAGTTTCCTGGGCCACACAAACCAGACCAAAGACGAGAGTCACGAACACAACCTTCATCTTGGGACTCTTGTTGTCCTTCTGCTAGAGAAGCTGAGGATGTCCTGGTTGTTGGAGAGCTTGTGAATTGGTTTCACGTTTTATAGGATACATCTCTTGGCAGAATCCATATTGATCAAACAGTGGTTGATCTTAATATCTTGAATACATAGATATTGTCTTCGGACATCCTGGTTGGCAGCTGAGCTTTTTGGCATTCTGTGCTTCTTATATACACCTCCTGTGTTATTCCTTTCACATTGAAGAGGTCTGTTTAAGTTTATTTTGTAAAACTAAAGATGGCCCTGTCCTGTCTCAGAAGATAAAATATGTGGTGTCTCTACTAGGAATGAGTTTTCAGGGAATTCCTCCAAGGGGTCTATGTTTTTATATGTTAAAATTGAAGTACAGCTGATGTACAATATTTTTTTTTTGTTACAGGTGTACCATTTAGGTATTCATAATTTCTCCTTTTGAAGTTATAAAAGTATTGGCTTTCCTCCCCTATGTTGAATAATCTTTATTTTTCAAATAATCTTTGTCTATTATTTATTTTATGCATAGTACTGTGTTCTTCTTATTCCACTCCTCCTGAGTGTGTGTTTCCGACTTCTTTTCCACAGCATATTTGTTTGAATAAACATCTGTATATTTTTATAGACTCTGTTCCCATTGCCCCTGCATAGTATCATCAGGATATGTCCCATTTTTATCCATTCCAATGTCGATGGATACATGTTCATAGACCAGTCTTTGTAAAGAAGTGAGCCATGTTGTCTTGTGGGTAGACTTAGGTGTGGAACTGCTGGATCTCAGTGCCTTCTTATTTTCGATTCCTGCCAACAGGAGATGAGAATTTCCATTGCTCCATCCTTGCCAGGACTCAGTATGGTCAGCTGTTTTTCATTTCAGAGATTGTATTAAGTGTGTGATGGTATCCAGTTACAGTAGGAACTTTCATTTCCTGAATGAATCAAGCGGTGGGCTTGCCATTTGTCTGTTTTCTCTGTCAAGTGTCTCTGCAAATCGTTTGTTCATTCCTGAGTGAATTATGTTTGTTTGCTTGAAATTTGTAGGTTTTCAATATAGTCTGGATCAAGTCCTTTTTCAGATGGAGATGTGCCAGTATTTTTCCCCGCTCACCGGCTTCTCTTGTGCTTTCTTAAGGATGTCTCTCAAAGATGTAAATATTTTGATTGAGGCTTAGTTACTAGTGTACTGTTTCCAGTGTGGGATCTTGGTTGGCATACATTCTAATCAGTAAACACCTAATCTTGGTCACAGAGTATCCACCTGTGTTTTTACCTATAGAGTCTTTCTTGCTTTCGGTCTTACATATAGGTCTACGAGTCTCCCTGTGTCAGTTGTAAAACAAGGAGCAATGAAGGAGTTGAAGCTTGTCTTTTTTTTTTTTTTCCATTTGGCATGTGAATTCCCAATTTCTCCAACAGTCTTCTCAATACGATTATTATTTTCTACTGAATATCTTTTGTAAATATTCAATTCAGTTCAGTCGCTCAGTTGTGTCTGACTCTTTGCGACCCCATGAACCGCAGCACGCCAAGCCTCCCTGTCCATCACCAACTCCCGGAGTCCAACCAACCCCATGTCCATTGAGTTGGTGATGCCATCCAGCCATCTCATCATCTGTCATCCCCTTCTGCTCATGCCCTCAATCTTTCCCAGCATCAGGGTCTTTTCCAATGAGTCAGCTCTTTGCATCAGGTGGCCAAAGTACTGGAGTTTCAGCTTCAACATCAGTCCTTCCAATGAATACCCAGGACTGATCTTCTTTAGAATGGACTGATTGGATCTCTTTGCAGCCCAAGGGACTCTCAAGAGTCTCCCCCAACACCACATTTTTTAAGTATATCCACAATCTATCTGTCTGTCCCTTCCACAGGAGCAGTTTTGTTTGTGCCTTGGCTTGTGTTTCCCCATTCTTGGTGCCTTTTTTTTTTTTGACAAGGTTAAAGATAGTTGGAACATGAAGATCATATGACTAGCCTTCAGCAAGTTTGTGTCCTAAATAAAGTGTTCATGTTTCAGAAGCTTGTGAAAATAGAATTTCTCATCCATTTATGAATCATTAGAATATTGTATGTTTCTGTTGATTTTCACAAAGAATATCTATAATAGCACGACATTGGTTTTGTTACATTTTGCAGCCAAAATAAATTATCACTGGGTAAATGCTGGGTACAGAGTTCTCAACAGAAGCAGATATCAATATCAAACATAATACTTTAATTGACTGAAATTCTACTGTTTTTTTTTTTTTTGGTATGCATTTTTCTGTTTAGTGATAATTACCTGAAGACCTCCTATGGTTTATAGAAAGATGTAATGAACAGCATTTTGACTATGACTAATAGGACTATAGTTAGAACTGGACATGGAACAACAGACTGGTTCCAAATAGGAAAAGGAGTACGTCAAGGCTGTATATTGTCACCCTGCTTATTTAACTTATATGCAGAGTACATCATGAGGAACACTGGGCTGGAGGAAGCACAAGCTGGAATCAAGATTGCCAGGAGAAATATCAATAACCTCAGATATGCAGATGACACCACCCTTATGGCAGAAAGTGAAGAAGAACTAAAGAGCCTCTTAATGAAAGTGAAAGAGGAGAGTGAAAAAGTCGGCTTAAAGCTCAACATTAAGATCATGGCATCTGGTCCCATCACTTCATGGGAAATAGATGGGGAAACAGTGGAAACAGTGTCAGACTTTATTTTTGGGCTCCAAAATCACTGTGGATGTTGATTGCAGCCATGAAATTAAAAGACGCTTCCTCCTTGGAAGGAAAATTATGACCAACCTAGATAGCATATTAAAAAGCAGAAACATTACTTTGATAACAAAGGTCCGTCTAGTCAAGGCTGTGGTTTTTCCAGTGGTCATGTATGGATGTGAGAGTTGGACCATAAAGAAAGCTGAGCGCCAAGGCATTGATGCTTTTGAACTGTGGTGTTGGAGAAGACTCTTGAGAGTCCCTTGGACTACAAGGAGATCCAACCAGTCCATCCTAAAGGATATCAGTCCTGGGTGTTCATTGGAAGGACTGATGCTAAGGCTGAAACTCCAATACTTTGCCACCTCATGCGAAGAGTTGACTCACTGGGAAAGACTCTGATGCTGGGAGGAATTGGGGGCAGGAGGAGAAGGGGACGACGGAGAATGAGATGGCTGGATGGCATCACCGATTTGATGGACGTGAGTTTGAGTGAACTCTGGGAGTTGGTGATGGACAGGGAGGCCTGCTGTGATTCATGGGGTCGCAAAGAGTCGGACATGACTGAGCGACTGAACTGAACTGACAGCATATGGGAGCTTTGCCGACAGGGAATTCAGTCTGTGTCCCCTGTGTTGGCAGGTGGATTCTGAACCATTGGACCCGTAGAGAAGTCCCTCTGCTCAATTTTTTCTTTCTTAGTTTTAATTCTTGTTGTTGGTGGCTTCCTTGGATGAGACCTGAGTGAGCATAGCTTCATTCCTTCCCGGGCTATTAGCAGTTGCCCTCCGGTCTTCCCCAGTGGCAATATTGGACACCTTCCAACCTGGGGGGCTCATCGTTCAGTGTCATATCTGTCTGCCTTTTTATACAGTTCGTGGTTTTCTTACAGCAAGAATACTGACGTGGTTTGCCACTCATTCCTCTAGTAGATCACGTTCTGTCAGAACTCTTCACTATGACAAATATGTCTAGGGTGACCCTGTACCAAATGGCTCCTAGCTTTCCTGAGTTATGCCAGCCCCTTCACCACACAAGGCAGTGATCCATGAAGTGGGTATACCTTAGTCATCAACCACTATTGTTCCATTTTCTGTCAACAACTCCAATCAAAGGACACAAATACCTTGACCTTGGAGAACCGTGTGTGGTTGTAATATGTATTCAAAGTGCATGTGGCTTAGAGTGAGCCCCGGCAGGGTACATGACCAGTGCCCTATTCTGTCTTTCCACAGCATTTCAGGTGCATCCAGCCTTCCACATTCTCAGGAGCCTACCAGAGTTCTCCAGAGTATTCTACGGCTGCTTCATTGTTTGCATCTCCTTTAAACATGTTTCCTGGTCTCTATCTGGTCGAGTGACTTGGCCTTTTTTCCCCATCAGTTGGCACCAATAAGTGACTATTATTTTGAAAAATATCTGATGAGGAACTTTTATGCAGAGCTTTAGTTATCTCAGCACCTGCATCAGCAGCAAGGCCTCTACTTCTGGGGTCTGAGTTGCAGCGTAGCTCCCCGCCCCAGTCGGACACCACAGACCCCGTGCATTGTAAACACCATCAGGGCTCCTTCTTTAGTAAACACTGTTCACTTTTGTTGTGTGTGTGTGCACTCAGTTGTTAAATTGTGTCTGATCTTGCGACTCCATGGACTGTAGCCTGCCTGGCCCCTCTGTCCATGGGATTCTCCAAGCAAGAACACTGGAGTGGGTTTCCATTTCCTTCTCCAGGGCATCTTCTTGACTCATGGATCGAAACTGAATCTCTTGCATCTCCTTCATCATTAGGTGTATTTTTTTTTTTTTTTTTACCACTGCGCCCCCTGGAATCCATGTAAAACTGCATTCTGCAACATTCTTACCACGTCCTGCAACCCAACAGGAGATGAACGCTGCTTAACACTATCATTGACTTGTTTTCAGGTTCCACTTAGGATAGCTCAGATTAAGCTGTCTGACTGTTCAGTTCAGTTCAGTTCAGTCACTCAGTCGTGTCCGACTCTCCGCGACCCCATGAATCACAGCACGCCAGGCCTCCCTGTCCATCACCAACTCCCGGAGTACACTCAAACTCATGTCCACAGAGTCGGTGATGCCATCCAGCCATCTCATTCTCGGTCGTCCCCTTCTCCTCCCGCCCCCAACCTTTCCCAGCTTCAGAGTCTTTCCCAGTGAGTCAACTCGTCGCATGAGGTGGCCAAAGTATTGCAGTTTCAGCCTTAGCATCAGTCCTTCCAATGAACACCCAGGATTGATCTCCTTTAGAATGGACCGGTTGGATCTCCTTGCAGTCCAAGGGACTCTCAAGAGTCTTCTCCAACACCACAGTTCAAAAGCATCAATTCTTCGGCGATCAGCTTTCTTCACAGTCCAACTCTCACATCCGTACATGACCACGGGAAAAACCATATCCTTGACTAGACGGACCTTTTTTGGCAAAGTAATGTCTCTGCATATACTTTCTAGGTTGGTCATAACGTTCCTTCCAAGGAGTTCAGTTCAGTTAAGTTCAGTCGCTCAGTCGTGTCCGACTCTCCGCCACCCCATGAATCACAGCACGCCAGGCCTCCCTGTCCATCACCAACTCCCGGAGTACACTCAAACTCATGTCCACAGAGTCGGTGATGCCATCCAGCCATCTCACTCTCGGTCGTCCCCTTCTCCTCCCGCCCCAACCTTTCCCAGTATCAGAGTCTTTTCCAGGGAGTCAACTCATCGCATGAGGTGGCCAAAGTATTGCAGTTTCAGCTTTAGCATCAGTCCTTCCAATGAACTCCCAGGATTGATCTCCCTTAGAATGGACTGGTTGGATCTCCTGGCGGTACAAGGGACTCTCAAGAGTCTTCTCCAACACCACAGTTCAAAAGCATCAATTCTTCGACGTAAGCGTCTTTTAATTTCATGGCTGCAATCAGCATCTGCAGTGATTTTGGAGCCCAAAAATATAAAGTCTGACACTGTTTCCACTGTTTTTCCATCTATTTCCCATGAAGTGATGGGACCAGATGCCATGATCTTCGTTTTCTGAATGTTGAGCTTCAAGCCAACCTTTTCACTCTCCTCTTTCACTTTCATCAAGAAGGTTTTTAGTTCCTCTTCACTTTCTGCCATAAGGGTGGTGTCATCTGCATATCTGAGGTTATTGATATTTCTCCCAGCAACCTTGATTCCAGCTTGTGCTTCTTCCAGCCCAGCGTTCCTCATGATGTACTCTGCATATAAGTTAAACAAGCAAGGTGACAATATGCAGCCTTGCTGCTGCTAAATCGCTTCCATTGTGTCCGACTCTGTGCGACCCCATAGACGGCAGCCCACCAGGCTCCCATGTTTGTGGGATTCTCCAGGCAAGAACACTGGAGTGGGTAGCCATTTCCTTCTCCAATGCGTGAAAGTGAAAAGTGAAAATGAAGTTGCTCATTCATGTCCGACTCTTAGCGACCCCACGGACTGCAGCCCACCAGGCTCCTCCATCCATGGGATTTTCCAGGCACGTTTACTGGTGTGGGGTACCATTTCCTACTCCAAGGATCTTCCCAAGCCAGGGATAAACCCACGTATCCTGTGTCTCCTACATTGGCAGGCAGATTCTAGAACGCTGAGTCACCTGGGAAGCCCTTAGTTTCGTATATGTGAAGGTAAAAGTAAACCTGTTTTCATTCGTCTTCTTATAAGTCACTGAGTGTAGTTCTCTGTTCTTTCCAGTTGGTCTTCCTTGTTTATTTTACATATTTTAGTGTGTTTCTGCTCATCTCAGACTTCTAATTTACCCATTTCCTCTTCCCCTTTGGTAATCATTAGTATTATCTGTGTTTGGCACTCTGTTTCTGTTTTATTAATGGTTCATTTGAATCATATTTTAGATTCCACATGAAAGTTATATCATATGGTATTTGCCTTTCTCTTTATGACTTGCCTTACTTAATAACAGCTTTTCTAAATCCGTCCATGTTGCTGCAAATGGATTATTTCATTCTTTTTCGTGGCTGAGTAATATTCCTTTGTGTATGTATCCAATTCTTAAAACACTAAACCCCACCAACCCCAAAGTGTTAACCTATTGAGAAAAAAAAAAACTGTGCTATATATGTCATATTTCTACTTATCCAAGTGCTGTTCGCTCTTGTTATGTAGGACAGTTGTCTGTGAAAGAGAATCAGTAAGGGGATAAATGATGATTGACATGCTTGTATTTCAAAGGATTGCTTAAAAACAGCTTTTATCAAAGATGTCTCTACCAATAGGAAATTTGAATTGATTGTCCAAGTGATACATTTTCATTTCAGATACCTGTTGTCTTCTGGGGCTTTACCTTTTTTGATGACATTATCTATATTTTCAATTGGAATCCCCCTTTGTTAGTTCAGCTCCTGATACTTCTGAAGTTCTTCTTCAGCGAAACTGTAATTTGCCTGCATTTCATAGCAAACAGGGCGGAAGACGTGTACGTTAGAATCCTTTATAAGTTATAGAGTGTCACCTGGCTCATACCTGTAGTGATCGGTAAGTCTCACCAACACCACTGCCTTCCACCGTCACCTAATCCCTGCTCTCCAGTTAGTTTTTGACAGACGTGCACGAGTGTGCACACAGGTCTTCAGATGTGTCCGTGGCGGTAGAGTCCACACAGTTAACATATTTTCACATTCCAGTTCAGAGGACAGCTAATCATTCAGCCGAGACCTTAGGCATCCCCCTGTGAGATGCAGTCTTTCATGGCACATCGCAGAAGGTCATGGCGGGTCTGAGACTCAGAATTCTTCCCAACTCTATCTCTTCCTGTCCACTTTGTTGACATTCTAGAAATCCATCCCTGGTGTTTTCATGAACCCTTATGAAATGAATGGGTGTGGGAACGATGTGGAAGTTTCAAAACCACACTAATCCTTGAGACGGAACAGGACCCTCTGTTCCTTGCCTCACCCACCCTGTTTTTGGCCTGCTTTTTGCCTGTGATATATTTTAGTCAAAGAATAACTTGAATCATAGAAAGGAGAATGTGGGAAAGCAAACAAAAACAGTTAAAAGAAGGGGGCGATCCTAAGATGGCGAAGGAATATGAAGGGGAGACCACTTTCTCCCCAACAAATTCATCGAAAGATCATTTGAACGCTGAGCAAATTCTACAAAACAACTTCCGAATGCTGGCAGAGGACACCAGGCACCCAGAAAAGCAGCCCATTGTCTTCAAAAGGAGATGTTTTATCTTCAGTGTCATATGGATGAAGAAGTCTTGAAGATACTGTAAGAATAAGACTGAAAACCAGAGGCAGGAGGCATAAATCCAAAGCCTGAGAACTCCAGAGAACTCCTGACTCCAGGGAACAGTGATAGAAAAGAGCTCATCCAAAAGTCTCCATACCTACACTGAAACCAAGACCCACCCAAGAGCCAATGAGCTGCAGAGCAAGACATACCATACTAATTCTCCAGTAATGCAGGAACATAGCCCTGAACATTAATATACAGGCTGCCCAAAGTCACACCAAGCCCATCAGTTCAGTTCAGTTCAGTCGCTCAGTCGTGTCCGACTCTTTGCAACCCCATGAACTGCAACATGCCAGGCCTCCCTGTCCATGACCAACTCCCAGAGTCCACCCAAACCCATATCCATTGAGTTGGCCATTGAGCCATCTCATCCTCTGTCGTCCCCTTCTCCTCCTGCTCTAAATCACTACTGGACACTTCATTGCACTCCAGAGAGAAGAGATCAAGCTCCACCCACCAGAACACCAAAGCAAGCTTCCCTAACCAGGAAACCTTGATAAGCCACTCATCCAACCCCACCCAAAGGGAGGAACCTCCACAATAAATAGGAACCACAAACTTCCAGCATACAGAAGGCCACCCCAAACACAGCAATCTAAACAAGATGAAAAGGCAGAGAAATATTCAGCAGTTTGTAAAGGAACATGGTAAATGCCTATCAAACCAAACAAAAGAGGAAGAGATAGGGAGTCTACCTGAAAAAGAATTCAGAATAATGATAGTAAAAATGATCCAAAATCCTGAAAACAAAATGGATTTACAGATAAATAGCCTGGAGACAAGGATTGAGAAGATGCAAGAAATGTTTAACAAAGACCTAGAAGAAATTAAAAAAGAGTCAGTCAATAGTGAATAATGCAATAACTGAGATCAAAAACACTCTGGAGGGAACCAACAGTAGAATAACTGAGGCAGAAGATAGGATAAGTGAGGTGGAAGATAAAATGATGGAAATAAATGAAGCATAGAGGAAAAAAGAAATAATTAAAAGAAGTGAAGAAAACCTCAGAGACCTCTGAGACAATGTCAAAAGCCCCAACATTCGAATTATAGAAGTCCCAGAAGAAGAAGACAAAAAGAAAGGCCATGACAAATACTCGAGGAGATAATAGTTGAAAAGTTCCCTACAATTGGGAAGGAAATAGCCACCCAAGTCCAAGAAACCCAGAGAATCCCAAACAGGATAAACACAAGGCAAAACACTGCAAGACACATATTAATCAAGTTATCAAAGAGAAAACACAAAGAACAAATATTAAAGCAGCAAGGAAAAAACAACAAATAAGACAAAAAGAGATTCCTGTAAGGATAACAGCTGACCTTTCAATAGAAACTCTTCAGGCCAGAAGGGAATGTCAGGACACACTCTGATGGTCAACTCTGTCTCAATGACATTTCTAGTTGTGTGTTGTTAGAATCTTTAAGACAACTAGTTAAGTAGGAAAGCTCTCTCCATACACCCTTCTCCTGAATATCATTAAGACTTGCAGTCTTCTAAACTTAGCAGTCTGTGAACGATAGCAAAGTTGCTTGTTGCAACTATAGTATGTGTTGAACCTCAGTCATGTCATGCCAGCTCACAAGAGCTGACTGTTACATTTTTCAGGAATTTTGTGGCCCAATTTGCAAGTACAGTCATGGTTACAATGGAATGCTAAATACTCAAATGAATCTTAGTAAAAATGAATGTTACTACATAATCCAGAGTTATTTCCTAGCATAAGAGGCAACAAAAGAGGTACAAGTTAGTCTATTGCATAATGTTGGCTAATATACTCTTTAATGATTGCAGATTAGATCCTATGGCTGCATGTCCACAGTTAAAATTAAAATTAGTTGCATCAGACCAAGATTAGAGTTCTCCATTGTATATTTGATCAATGAAATCCATGAATATTTGATCACTTAATGTAATGTTACAGTTTTGATATTAATATTTGAGTATCATTTCCTGTTATTTTCAACTACATAGATAGAAATCTATGTTAGATACCCTTTCAACTTAAGTATTGATATTGTATTGAGAAATATTTCTTTTTATTTCAAACTATAGAGATAGAAGTCTATGCCAAAGTCACTTTCAAATTATGGAAGAATTAGTTTGAAATTTTTGCTCTTGTTTTGAAGTGAAGTGAAAATCACTCCGTCGTGTCTGACAGTCACCCATCAGACTCCTCTGTCCGTGGAATTCTCCAGGCAAGAATACTAGAGTGGGTAGCCATTTTCTTCTCCACAGTACTTCCCAGCCCAGGGATCAAACCTGGATCTCCTGCATTGCAGAGCTCTAACTTTAGCTGTTCTCATTTTGGGGCTTGAAATTAATTATGTTCTACTTACTACACTTGGTAATAAAGAACTTTTAATATTCAAAGAATTTCTTCAGTTTAAGCAAGTTTTATCGTGTAGGTGAAATAAAAGTTAGAAAAAAAATTTATACGAGTCATTAGAATCTTAAGTACGTTTACGCACTTCACCATGCCCAGGGAACATGTATAGTCACCGTTCTGAGGCTTTTTCTCAGAGACCATCAATGGCCATATTTCACCCTTGGACCTCATCCTGGTGTTGTGGGACAGAATTGATTCCTGAAAGATTAAATAGTCTTTCCAGGATTGCATTGGTAATGAGCAGTGGAAACAGTCCAACCATCCAGACATCTAGTTGTCTTTGATGGAACCGAGGCTATCCAACTGAACGCATTCCTTGGTTTTGGGAAGACAACCCATTGGAAAAACTGGAATACTCACACTGTATTATGTAAACATCTCCTTCTTATCTCGTTGCCACTTCTGTGAGCAACGGGCATGTCCCATCAATACTGAAAAACCAACAGAGAAGACATTCCTTCCTTGCCATCCATTTCCCAGCACTTGAGGATACCCTTCTGTGAATAGAGTTTGCACGCTCAACTTCATAGCCATGACTCACGACTTTCACTGCACGTTGAAGCCTGGACCTCATGTCTAAAGTCAACAGTCTCCTTTCTTTCCGTTGAGGAGAACTGTGCTTACTTGACATGAAATGTAATGAAGAGGTATTCACAGTCACTGATACCTTCAATCTGACGATAGTAACCTCTCAGTGGGCCCCCTTCCACCATCTTCTCCTTGTTATCTGCAGCTGCATAAACGGTGCACCAGTCTCCGTGAATCTAAGAAGGAAGGTCTCCATAAGCATCAGTCAGTATCTTTTCTGGTTGCTCACAGGTACACAGCAGCACCTTTGCTTCTGCCTTTAGCAAGAAAGATAAGTAAGTTCAACCTTAGTAAGCAGAGGTCTACCTGCTACCTTGCTGAAAAACATGACATGAATTCATGATTCCTATTGGAGCAGAAAGCATAGCATTCGGAGATTTTGACATGAGTCAGCCATGGGTGTACATGATTCATTTCAATAAATGGCAAAAACCACTACAATATTGTAAAGTAATTAGCCTCCAATGAAAATAAAGAAATTTTAAAAATATGTCAGCAGGAAAAAAAATAGAATTTGGAGATTTTTTGAAATAGAACTGGTCATGACAGTTCATGACTCTCTGAGTGATAGCAATTTATTTTTTAACATATGGACAAGTAAGATGAAGAAAAAAATAATGAGTGGACAGAGAAAGGGTTGTATTTTGCTCATGTAGTGACATGGATCACAGTATGTATACAATCCAGTCATACATATAAATGAGCCTATTGCTTACATGTACACAAAACAACCACACACACACACAGACACACATACACTCAAACAAGCAAGATCTTCTAGGAGATCACCTCATTCTTCATACCTTTCAGGGGGCTATCTCAGCTGGAGTTTCCTGGGCAGCACAAATCAGACCAAAGAGGAGCGTCATGAACACAACCTTCATCTTGGGACTCTCATGGTTCTCTTCTAGAGAAGCTGAGTGTGTCTCGGTTGTTGGAGAGGTTATGAATTGGTTGCACTTTTTATAGGATTTGTCTTTTGGCAGAGTACATAATGATCAAACAGTGGTTAATCACACGACCCTGATTACATAGATGTCATCTTCTGATATCCTGGATGGCAGCTGAGCTTTTTCGGCATTCTGTGGTTCTTTCAAAGATATTGATTTTAAGAGAAGCTACAGTGGATGGTGTAAAGCAGTTTAAAGCAGAAGCTACAGTGTTGATTTAAAACTCAACATTCAGAAAACTAAGATCATGGCATCCGGTCCCATCACTTCATGGCAAATTGAGGGGGAAACAATGGAAACAATGACAGACTTTATTTTTGGGGGGTGTGCTTTAAAATCACTGCAGATGGTGACTACAGCCATGAAATTAAAAAATGCTTTTTCCTTAGAAGAAAAGCTATGACCAACATAGACAGCATATTAAAAAGCAGAGACATTACTTTGCCCACAAAGTTCCATCTAGTCAGAGCTATGTTTTTTCCAGTAGTCATGTATGGATGTAAACGTTGGAGTATAAGGAAAGCTGAGCACCAAATAATTGATGCTTGTGAACTGTGGTGTTGGAGAAGACTCTTGAGAGTTCCATGGACTTCAAGGAGATGCAACCAGTCCATCCTAAAGGAAAGCAGTCCTGGGTGTTCACTGGAAGGACTGATGCTGAAGCTGAAACTCCAATCCTCTGGCCACCTGATACGAAGAGCTGACTCATTGGAAAAGACCCTGATGCTGGGAAAGATTGAAGGCAGGAGGAGAAGGGGACGACAGAGGATGAGATAGTTGGATGGCATCACTGACTCAATGGACATGAGCTTGAGCAAGCTCCGGGAGTTGGCGATGGACAGGGAAGCCTGGCGTGCTGCAGTCTATGCGGTGGCAAAGAGTCGGACACAATTGAGCAACTGAACAGAACAGAGCAGTGGATTTGGATACTGAGCCTTCAGAGCAAATAAGAAATTCCAGAACACTTGAGGTATTTCCAAGACAGTGATATCTGTATTCTTGTCTATCCTCAGACAAACAGTCCAAGACACCTATCCTCAACTCCTGTGCTATTTCTTTCACATGGTAGAGGTCTGCTAAGGCTTATTTTTTAAAACTACAGATGGCACTCTCTAGTTTAAGAAGACATATATGTGTTGTCTACCAGGAATCAGGTATCAGGGCCTTCCTCAGAACTTCCTGGGCAGCACAAACCAAGCCGAAAAGAAGAGTCAGGAATGCAACCTTCACCTTGTCACTCTGGTGTTCCTTCTTCTAGAGAAACTGAGGGGGTCCCACTTGTTGGAGAGGTTGTGAATTGGCTGCAGTTTTTCTATTGAAATTCATTGCTGTAGAATATTTTTTGTTACAGGTATACCATACAGGTGTTCATAATTTTACTGCTCTTTTTGAAGTAATAGATATGTAGGCTTTTTAAAATTCCCTGCATTGTACAATATATCTTTTTACCTTATTTATTTAATCCATAGTTGTTTGTACTTCTTATTCTACTCCTCCTGTCTTAACCCCCTACTTTTTGTCTAGTGATCACCGCTAGTTTGTTCTGTGTATCTATGAGTCTGCTCCTGTTTTCATATTCAAGAGTTTATTCTACTTTTATCTTGCCCATATAAGTGGAATACAACCCTTTTTCTATCCATTCTTTTATTTTTTCTTCATCTTATTTGTCTGTAGGTTGAAGAAATAAACTTACCTTGCTACCATCCAGAGAGTCATAAACTGTCATGGTCATTTGAGGTGATATCATACAGTATTTCTTTTGCCATCTGACTTATTTCACTTAACATAATGTCTTTAAAGTCTATCCATGTTGCTCAAAGTTTCACATTTTTATGGTTACCAAGTATTCCACTGATTCATGTATGGATATACATAGATACGTGTGTGTTTGTGTATACATATATACACAGATGTTCAAGCTGAATGTAGAAAAGGCTGAAGAACAAGAAATCAAGTTGCCAACATTCACTGGATCATCAAAAACCAGGAGAGATCCAGAAACGCATCTAATTGTGCTTTATTGACTACACTGAAAACTTTGACTACGTGGATCACAACAAAATGTAGAAAACTCCCGAAGTGATGGGAATTCCAGACCACCTTACCTGCCTCCTGAGAAATCTGTATACAGGTTAAGAAGCAAGAGTTAGAACCGGATATGGAACAACAGACAGGTTCCAAGTTGGGAAAGAGTACATCAAGGCTGTATATTGCCATTCTGTTTATTTAACTTGTATGCAAAGTGCATCATGTGAAATGCTGGGCTGGATGAAGCTCAAGCTGGAATCCAAATTGCCAGGAGAAATATCAATAACCTCAGATGTGCAGATGACACCACCGTTATGGCAGCAAGTGAAGAGGAACCAACGAGCCTCTTGATGAAAGTGCAAGAGGAGAGTGAAAAAGTTGGCCTAAAACTCAACATTCAGAAAACTAAGATCACAGCATCTGGTCCCATCACTTTATGTCAAATAGATGGGGAAACAGTGAGAGACTTTATTTTCTTGGGCTCCAAAATCACTGCGTATGGTGACTGCAGCCATGAAATTAAAAGACACTTTCTTCTTGGAAGAAAAGCAACGACAAACTTATACAGCATATTAAAAAGCAGAGATATTAATTTGCTAAAACGGTGCATCTGGTCAGAGTTATGGTTCTTCCAGTGGTCATGTATGGATGTGAGCGTTGGACTATAAAGAGAACTGGGCACCAAAGAATTGATGCTTTTGAACAGTGGTGTTGGAGAAGACTCTTGAGAGTCCCTTGAACTTCAAGGAGACCCAACCTGTCCATCTTAAAGGATATCAGTCCTGAATATTCACTGGAAGAACTGAGACCGAAGCTGAAACTCCAATCCTTTGGCCACCTGATGCAACGAACTGACTCACTGGAAAAGACCCTGATGCTGGGAAAGATTGAAGGCAGGTGAAGAGGACGACAGACAATGAGATGGTTGGATGGCATCACCCACTTAATGGACATGAGCTTGAGCAAGCTCCGAGAGTTGATGATAGACGGGGAAGCCTGGTGTGCTGCAGTCCATGGGGTCCCCACAGAGGATGAGATGGTTGCATGGCGTCACTGACTTGATGCACATGAGTTTGAACAAACCCCGGAAGATGGTGAAGGATCGGGTACTCTTGCTAGCTGCAGTCCATGGGGTTACAAAGAGTAGGACACGACGGGGCGAATGAACTGAATTTCTGTATATATACAGAACATAGTACATAGTTTCTAAGGCTTCTTTGGTCTTCCCAGGTGCTGCTAGTGGTAAAGAATCCACCTGACAACGCAAGAGATAGGTGCAGATTCTATCATGTTGGGAAGATGACTTGGAGAAGGAAATAGTAACCAACTTAAGTAATCTTGCTGGAGAATCCCACAGACAGAGGAGCCTAGCGAGCTACAGTCCTTGGGGTCCCAAGGGTTGGACCAGACTTAGTGACTAAACCATCATCACCATGGTTTCTTTATATATTTTATTTAAATTTAATGAAAAATTTTCAACAGGAGTCAATTTTCGTCTTCTGCCCCACTCAAGGATCCCTCCCACACTCATCTCTCCAATTTAATTTTGCCTTTAGGGTATAACCTACTCTCACTGCAGTGTATGAGATTTCTGCCTTGCATGCAGCCCCTGACACTGAACTCCAGGTTCTTTGAACTCCTGACTGGCCTCACATTAGGCAAGCTAGATTAAAGAACCTATGGTCAGCCACTCTCTAAATGACACTCGCTTGGGCAGTTTGCTTCCAGGCTGACACCAGCATATGATGATCACGGTTAAAATAAAAAAAGTAAATGCATGGATCCTGATTGGAGCCATAAAATACTGAAACTGAACTAGACCTGTGTTACTGAACTGAACTCCAT
This sequence comes from Moschus berezovskii, assembly GCF_049115385.1. NCBI lineage: Eukaryota > Metazoa > Chordata > Mammalia > Artiodactyla > Moschidae > Moschus > Moschus berezovskii. Next base: position 3,856,644 of record NC_142488.1, on the reverse strand, counting down.
AGCTGAACTGAAAGGTGAGTTTTTAAAACTCTTGGTTGAGATGTAGGTGATACACCCCAAAAGCTCACATATTTCAGACTGTACAGTTGATAACCTTCGGATGAAGAGAGTTGTAAAAACTTTCGCCCAGTTAGTATCTGAGTATATCTGTCAGCTTCAAAACTATCCTTGGGCTCCCTGGTCATACCTACTCCTGCCTACCACCTCCCCCAGCCCTGAATTGGGAACTCACCCCTCAGTTTTCTGGCACAATAGATGACTAATTGGTATTCTTTAGAATTTTTCAAACATTGAATCTGTGTGTGTGTTTCTGGCATATTTCCCTCAGCATATTCGTTTGAGTAAATATCTATATTTTGTGTAGATCCATTCCCATTGGCCCTGCGTAGTACCTTCAGAGTATGTTCCATGTTTATCCTTTGCAGTGTTCACAGACAAGTTTTTCTAAGGGACTAAGGTGCTCTTCTGCTGGGTAGTCACTTAGGGGTGGAGCTGCTGGATCTCAGTGCCTTCTGATTCTTGATTTTTGCCAACAGGAGACGAGAATTGCCATTGCTACATCCTTGCCAGCATTCAGTGTGCTCAGTTTTGTTCCGTTTAGATATTATAATATGTGTGATGGAATGAGGTTACAGTTGTAATTTCCATTTCCTGAAAGAATAAAGAGGGGTGATTGCTATTTGTCAATTCTCTTTGTGAAGTGTCTCTGCAAGTCATTTGTTCCTTCCTGAGTGAATCAATGTTTTATTTTTTATGAAGTTTGTAGGTTTTTAAGATATTCTGGATATGAGTCCCTTTTCAGATAGAGATGTGGCAATATTTCCCTGCCGTTGCTGGCTTCTCTTGTGCTTCCTTAAGGCTGTCCCACAAAGATGTAAATATTTTGATTGAGGCTTGGTTATTAATATTCTGTTCCCAGTGTGGGATCCTGCTTGGTGTATATCCTAATCAGTAACCATCTGAACTTTGGCCAAAGAGTGTCCACCTGTGTTTTACCTCTAGAGTCTTCTTTGCTTTCTGTTTTGCATAGACGCCTACGAGTCTGTCTGTGTTACTTGTAAAACATGTAGCAAATAATGGATTGAAGTTATTTTTTCTTTTGTCCTATGAATTTCCAATTTCTTCCACAGTTTTCCCTATACAGTAATTATTTTACTGAATTTCCTTTGTAACTATGTCCAAAATATATTTGTCTGTATATTCCTGTCCCTTCCCCAAGAGCAGATTTGGTTGTGTTTTGGTTTGTGTTTCCCCCACTCCAGATTCCTTCTTTTGGGCAATGATAAAGACAGAGGGTGAAGGTCATATGACTAGCCTTTAGCAAGTTTGTGTCAAAAGCAAACTGTTCACCATTCACAAGCTTGTGAAAGTTGAATTTTCATCCATTTATGGATCATTATTGTATATATCTGTTGATTTTCACAAAGGTTCCTGAAATAACACGATATTAGTTTTGCTACATTTTGGAGCTGAAAGAAATAATCCTTGAGTAAATGCTGGCTGCAGAGTTCTCAACAGAAGCAGATACTCGGTTTCAAATATAAGGCTTTATTTAATGTAAGTTCTACTTTGTTTATTATTATTATTTTTTGTATGTGTTTTTCTGCTTACTTCTATTATCTGAAGAGCTCATGTGATTTAAAGAATGATGTAATGAACTGCATGGTGATTTTGCCAAATAGGATTGCACAGATACCTGTCAGTCGATTAGTGTAGAACTTCAAGTGTGTTTATCTATTATGCACGTGCACGCACAATCACACACACATACACACACACACGGGGTAACTATGATGTCAGGACCCAGATGTGTTAGACAACTTCTGTCTTATGTAAATCACCAGTGACATTTTTTCTTTGACTCTACCTTCCTACTCCTTAAGTCCCTGCAAAATTCTAAGAGTTCGTATATCCTGTTTAAACTTCATCCCCTTGTGATAGATGACCCTTCTTCCCCAAGATTTGTTACGTTTTCAGTTGGATAAATATCCTTGAAAATAATATTTCAGATAAAATGTTTTAATGGTTCATATTTCTAGCCTGGTTTCTAATGTTTTCATTATTCAATCTGCAACTTTTACTGTTAAAATTATTAAAACTCTTTTAGGGGTATGTCTCACTGGTCACACTTCTTATAAACTCTGCTCAGTTTTTTTTTTTTTTTTATGTAATTTAAAACATACACTTGGTCTCAGAGCTGTTTTCTGCTTTACTTGCAGTTTGAGGTCTTCTCATGGTGATAGATCTTTCTTTGGGCTCTTTAGCAGAAGCACAGTTGATGTAGTACATGAACTTGGTTGTCGTTCAGCATGTGGAAACTCCCCAGATGAGGAATTCAATCTGTGACCCCTGCATTGGCTGGTGGACTCTGAAACACTGGACCCCTAGAGAAGTCCCTCTGCACAGTTATTTTTTTCTGTTTCTTAGTTTTAATTCTTGTTTTATACTGGCTTCCTTTGGTGAGATTTAAGTGAGCATAGCTTCATTCTTTCCGGGCCTATTAGCAGTTGTCCTCCAACCTTTCCAATAGCAATACTGGACACCTTCCAACCTGGGGGGCTCATGTTCAGTGTCATATCTTTTTGCCCTTTTACACAGCTCGTGGGGTCCTCACAGCAAGAATCCTGGAGTGGTTTGCCAAGTGCCCCACCAGTGGTTCACATTCTGTCAGAACTCTTCACTATGGTGAGTCTGTCTCGGGTGGCCCTACACGAGATGGCTCATCGTTTCACTGAGTTATGCCAGCCCCTTCAGCAAACAAGGCAGTGAGCCATGAAGGGAGTATAGTCGTCAACCACTATTGTTCTGTAATCTGTCAACAACTCGAGTCAAAGGACACAAATACCTTGACCTTGGAGTGCCGTGTGTGTTTGTAACATGCATTCAAGGTGCATGCAGCTTACAATGAGCCGTGGCAGGGTCTGTGCCCAGCACCCTGTCTTGTGTTTCCTGTCGCTCCAGCAGCATTTCAGGTGTACCTTGCCTTCCACGTCCTCAGGATCCTACCAGAGGTCTCTGGAGTGGGCCAGCACTGCCTAACCTTTCCCATTCCACTTACACATTTTTCCTGGTCTCTTGTCTGGTCAAGTAGCATGACCTACGTGATGCCAATGATGTTTCTTTCTTCAAATCAGTGGGCACCAATCAATGACTATTGCTTTGAAAAATAGCTGATGAGGAACTTCTAAGCAGAGCTTTATGGAACTCTGCACCTGCCTCAAGGCCTCTGCTTCTGGGGTGTGAGTTGGAGAGTAGCCCTCCCCTAGTCGGACACCACAGACCCCGTGCTTTGTAAACACTATCAGAGCTCTTTCTTTAGTAAACACTGTTCACTTTTGTTGTGTGTGTGTGTGTCAGTTCAGTTCAGTCGCACAGTCGTGTCCAACTCTTTGCCACCCCATGAATCGCAGGATGCCAGGTCTCCCTGTCCATCACCAACTCCCGGAGTTCACTCAAACTCATGTGCATTGAGTCGGTGATTCCATCCAGCCATCTCATCCTCGGTTGTCCCCTTCTCTTCCTGCCCCCAATCCCTCCCAGCATCAGGATCTTTTCCAATGAGTCAACTGTTCACATGAGGTGGCCAAAGTACTGGAGTTTTAACTTTAGCATCCGTCCTTCCAATGAACACCCAGGACATATCTCCTTTAGGATAGATTTGTTGGACCTCCTTGCAGTCCAAAGGACTTTCCAGAGTCTCCTCCAGCACCACAGTTCAAAAGCATCAATTCTTCGGCGATCATCTTTCTTCACAGTCCAACTCTTATATCCATACATGACCACTGGAAAAACCATAGCCTTGACTAGATGGACCTTTGTTGGCAAACTAATGTCTGCTTTTTAATATGCTATTAAAAAGTTTGGTCATAAATTTCCTTCCAAGGAGTAGACATCTTTTAATTTCATGGCTGCAATCACCATCTGCAGTGATTTTGGAGCCCCCCAAAATAAAGTCAGACACTTTTTCCACTGTTTCCCCATCTATTTACCATTGAGTGATGGGACCAGATGCCATGATCTTAGTTTTCTGAATGTTGAGCTTTAAGACAACTTTTTCACTCTCCTATTTCACTTTCATCAAGAGGCTCTTTAGTTCTTTTTCACTTTCTGCCATAAGGGTGATGTCATTTATATCTGAGGTTATTGATATTTCTCCCAGCAATCTTGATTCTAGCTTGTGCTTCTTCCAGTCCAGCGTTCCTCATGATGTCCTCTGCATATAAGTTAAATAGGCAGAGTGACAATATACAGCCTTGATGTCCTCCTTTTCCTATTTGGAACAAGTCTGTTGTTCTACGTCCAGTTCTAACTGTTGCTTCCTGACCTGCATAGAGATTTCTCAAGAGGCAGGTCAAGTGGTCTGGTATTCCCATCCCTTTCAGAATTTTCCACAGTTTATTGTGATACACAGAGTCAAAAACTTTGGCATAGTCAATCAAGCAGAAATATATGTTTTTCTAGAACTCTCTTGCTTTCTTGATCATCGAGTACATGTTGGCAATTTAATCTCTGATTCCTCTGCCTTTTCTAAAACCAGTTTGAACATCGGCAAGTTCACGGTTCACGTATTGCTGAAGCCTGACTTGGAGAATTTTGAGCATGACTTTCCTAGCGTGTGAGATGAGTGCAATGGTGTGGTAGTTTGCGCATTCTTTGGCACTGTCTTTCTTTGGGAGTTGAATGAAAACTGACCTTTTCCAGTCCTGTGGCCACTGCTGCGTTTTCCCAATTTGCTGGCATATTGAGTGCAGCACTTTCACAGCATCATCTTTCAGTATTGAAATAACACAACTGGAATTCCATCACCTCCACTAGCTTTGTTCGTAGTGATGCTTTCTAAGGCCCACTTGACTTCACATTCCAGGATGTCTGGCTCTAGGTGAGTGATCACGCCATCGTGATTATCTTGGTCGTGAAGCTCTTTTTTGTACAGTTCTTCTGTGTATTCTTGCCACCTCTTAATATCTTCTGCTTCTGTTATGTCCATACCATTTCTGTCCTTTATCGAGCCCATCTTTTCACAAAATGTACCCTTGGTATCTCTAATTTTCTTGAAGAGATCTCTGCTGCTGCTCCCATTCTGTCATTTTCCTCTATTTCTTTGCATTGATCACTGAGGAAGGCTTTTTTGTCTCTCCTTGCTATTCTTTGGAACGCTACATTCAGATGCTTATATCTATCCCTTTCTCCTTTGCTTTTCACTTCTCTTCTTTTCACAGCTATTTGTAAGGCCTCCTTAGACAGCCATTTTGCTTTTTTGCATTTCTTTTCCATGGGGATGGTCTTGGTCCCTGTCTCCGGTACCATGTCACGAACCTCCGCCCAAAGTTCATCAGGCACTCTGTCTATCAGATCTAGTCCTTTAAATCTATTTCTCACTTCCACTGTATAATCATTAGGGATTTGATTTAGGATGTGTGTGTGTGCTCGGTTGACAAGTCGTGTCTGATCTTGCGACCCTGACCCCATGGACTTTAGCCCGCCAGGCTCCTCTGTCCATGGGATTCTCCAGGCAAGAAAGCTGCCATTTCCTCCTCCGGGGCATTCTATTGACCTAGGGATTAACCTGTGTCTCATGCATCTCTTTGATTTGTAGGTGTATTTTCTTTACCACTGCACCCCCTGGTAGCACATGTAAGGACAGCATGAAAACACCTTTCCACCCCTGCAGCCCCTCAGCAGATGGATGCTGTTCAACCCTATAGTTGTGCTGTTTTCTGATGCCAAATTGAACAACTCACATTCTGTTTGTAGTTGTCTGACTGACCAGTCCCATCTCTCATGTGACATCTGGTTGGAATCTTAGATTGTCATATACAGCTACCGTCTGTGGTACTTTCATGCTTTTCTGAAAGACACTTGCATGATTCACACCATGCATCCTAAACAGAGTTATTTCCCCTTTCCTTGCACACTAGTTTTGCTGCATAGTTGAAATTACATGTTTTGTGCATTTGCAAATATAGCACCTTTATTCACTACACATATGTGCTTTAATCAATTTATTGATCAGTTTAGGAATCCAGTAATATCAGCAAGAGCAGAGGACATTCATAGTTGGAAAGCCATGGGTTCAGATTCTTGATATACTGGGAGAGAAGAAATGATGATTTCCAGGAAAAGGTCTATTATCTTCATGTGGACGATTGGGACGCATTAGTCTTTTGGTGCTGCTCATATTCTTATTTCGTTTTTTTCTTTAAACATGAAAAATGAAATGTTGTTTAGCTGATTAGGATTAACATGATGTTGGTCATAGCATGAAAGAGAACACAGAAGCAGTGGATGGTGGAATCAGTGGAGAAATTTCCCTACAACTTTCACAGAAGTCCTTCTGTGAGTGTGGCCGTGTGGGCTTGCATAGACTTACCACCTGGTGAAACAAGCGGTGAGCAGTCCTGCTTCAGCTCTTACGCTGAGAGTCGCTCCGTTACATATTCAGAGGTCTGAGACGTAGGAGACTATATTCTGTGTCACCTTTGTGGCTTACATCTTTTGTAGTCTCATTTATCATCATGAATGTTGTGGATGCAGGGTCCTTCATTCACAGTGGGATTCACCAGGGGATCATCATATCTCACAGTTCGGGGCTTCACACAGCCTCCTCCTCTGTCCTCAGAGCATCTCACTGTGGAGTCTATAGCAGTGTTGTGTTTGGACATTTAAATCCAAACACTTATGGAAGCCCGACCTTTGTCGTCCAGCAAGTTGATCTGCTTTGTTATCCTATTCTTTTTTTTTTAAATTTAATTAATTTTAATTGAAAAGCCCTTGGTTTGCAATGCTGTGCTACTGTTAGCTGTACAGCAACGTGAATTATTTATACATTTGTTGTTATTTAATCACCTAGTCATGCCCCACTCTTTGTATCCTATGGACTATAGCTTGCCTGACTCCTCTGTCCTTTGGATTTTCCAGGCAAGAATACTGGTGTGGGCTACCATTTCCTACTCCATGGGATCTTCCCCTCCCAGGGGTAGAACCCGCCTCCACTGTGTCTCCTGCATTGGCAGGCAGATTCTTGACTTCTGAGTCCCCTGGAAAGCCCTCAGTAAATGTGTAAATGTAGGTAAATGTATATACTGTTTTACATTCTTGTTCTTATGAGTCATTTCAAGACATTGAGTATAGTTCTCTGTGCTCTCCAGTTGGTCTTTGTCATTTATGTTATATATTTTAGTGTCTATCTGTTCATCTCAAGCTCCTAATTTATCCCTTAACCAATTCCCCTTTGGTAACCATTACTTTTGTCTGTGTTTAAGATTCTATTTCTGTTCTATAAATAGTTTATTTGCATCATATTTTACATCCCCTACAGAATTGATAGCATATAGCATTTGCCTTTCATTTTCTGACTTACTTCACTTAGTAAGATCATGTCTAGGTCCATCCATGTTGCTGTAAATGGCATTATTTCATTCTTTTTCATGGCTGAATAATATTCCATAGTGTATGTATACCATTTTTTTAAAAATATAAACTTATTTATTTTAATTGGAGGCTAATTACTTTACAATATTGTATTGGTTTTGCCAAACATTGGCATGAATCCACCACGGGTGTAAACACTTGTATACCATTCTTAAAGAAGTACAACCCCATACCCCCAAAAAAGTGTGAACCTAGTGAGAAAAAGCTCAGTTTTGTTTGTGTCACATGTCTACTCACCCAGCTGATGCTGTCTGTTCTCATGGAGGACAGTCGTCTGAAAGAGAATGAATAAGGGGACAGGTGACCATTGACACGCCTGTTTCAAAGGATTATTTCAAAGTAGCTTTTATAACAGATGTCTCTGCCAATAGGAAACTTCACTTGAATGTCCTAGTGATGTGTTTTCATTTCGGATACCTGCTGTCCTCTGGGGCTTTACCTGTTTCAATGGCATTTTCTATATTTTCTCTTGGAATCCCCCTTTCACTGTTCAGTTCCTCATACTTCTGAAATTCTTCCTGAGTGTAACTGCCTCCTTTGGCTGGATTTCATAGAAAACAGGGCAGAAGAGGTGTGCGTTAGAATCTTTCATAGGTTATAGTCACCTGGCTCATACCTGTAGTGCTTGGTAAGTCTCACCATAGACACTGCCCTCCACCATCACTTAAACTCTGCTCCCCAGGTATTTTTCTGCAGACATGCCCGAGTGTGCACACAGGTTGTCAGATGGGTCCATGGGGGTAAAGTCCACATAATTAACATGTTATCATGTTCCAGTTCTCAAAACTAGTGAGTAAACTACAGATCATTCGCATGTGAGCTTAAGCATGCCCCAGTGAGGTGCAGTCCTTCGTGGCACATCGGAGAAGGTCATGGTGGGTCTGAGACTCAGAATTCCTCCCAGCACTAACACTTCCTGTCCACTTTGTCTGCATCCTAGACTTCTGTCCCTGGGGTTTTAATGAACCCTCATGAAATGAATGGAGAGGGGAACGATTTGGAATTTTCAGAAGCACACTAATCCCATTGAGACCCTGTAGGACTTTATGTTCCTTGCCCCACCCACGATGTCTTCAGCTGCCTTTTGTCTATGAAAGATTTTAGTCAAAAAATAAGTTTATTCAGAATATTGAGAACATGGGATAGCTGCGGAAAACAGTCAAATTAGACGATAAAATGTAGTCATGAAGCATAGACAAGGACCTGTAGTTCCTCCCCAAGGGTAGTAATATTATTCTGGGTCATAGCCCGAGATCTGTCTCATGAACACTGAAACCCCTACCTGTTGGACAAGTTAAATACATGTTGATTAGACCTGCCACGATTCAGAGAATTGAAGTCAAGGAAATGGGAATAAAGTGACCTTTGGACTGATGATTAACTGTGCCAAAAACAATTAAGATGATTCTGTTCACACCACTGTTGACCAATTAAAAAAAGATTGTTTTAGCTGCCTGCTGTTTTTTTCAAGGGGTCCTCTCCCTCTGTTTATAAATTTCTTGCCCCTCTGGTTTCCATTTGTGGGGTGGGACAGTCAGCCTTTGGACCGAAGACCACCCATGCCCCAGTTGCCGGCATCTGAATGAAAGCAGATATTCCTTTCTATGAAGCTGGCCTCTTATTTGGCTTTTGAGTGACAGCCAGCAGGACCCCACTTTTGGTAACACCACCACTCATGCCACTCAGGGAAGAACTCAGGCTTTGTCAGTCTCAGAGACCAGACTCAATCTTCAGCCACCCACAACGTGCATATAGTACCAGAAAGGATAATGGGACATGTCCGTGAACCCAGGGAATTGGTCGGATGGCAGAACGACTGACATTCCTGACTACTCTTCCTCTGCAGACTTCAATGTGATCCTGAGGTGTTTGCAGAGCATTGGGTTCAGGTCTCAGGAAGTGAACAAAGAAGAAAGCATTTGTGGTGGAGATGAATACAGTCATGGCTGGAACCTGTGAGTCGTCTAAACTCAGAATTAAATCTTGATTCCATTTGGTGTGAGGATCCCGCAACTCCGTTGTGTGATACATGGCAAGGAACTCATGGACCATCCTAGAATATTTTCCTTGGATCTCTGGGGTAAGTGTATTTCATTTTTAAAAAAGCCATCTGATAGAATCCCCAGTGGATACATTTCCTCATCTTTCCAGCAGACAACCTTTCTGCATCCCTGACTCGTGCACATGAAGTCTGAATTCTCCCGTGTGAACACACGTCAGGTCCAGTGTGTTCCATATAAGGTGCTGTGCTTAATCGCCCAGTAGATTCAATTCTTTGCGACCCCATGGACTCTAGCCTGCCAGTCTCCTCTGTCCATGGCGATTTTCCAGGCAAGAATATTGGAGTAGGTTGCTATGCCCACCTCCAGGGGATATCCCCAATGCAGGGATCGAACCCAGGTCTCCCACATTGCAGGCAGATTCCTTACCATCTGAGCCAGCTTGAAAGCCCTAATGTAAGCTATGTGTTTACCTCTCTCCTTACTATAAAAATATTGATCATATGAACACATCTACTTAGTTTTGGTTAACGTAAAGTACATACCGACGCCTTTAGTTATTTTTGTGATCTTCTCTCCATCATTATTTTCAATATAAACTACCAGCATGTTTTCTGATGCATGAATCAGTTGCAAAACATTTGTACCCGCGACTGTGAAAGAAAAAAAAAATCAAATTTCACTCTGATTATTTGCTTTCCTTTCTAATGAACATGTCTTATACTTCACACGCTATTGTCTGTCTTCCCTCTAGTTGTCATCTCTGTCTCATTGACATTTGTAGTGGTCTCTTGTTAGAGCCAGTTATGACAGGCAGCCAACTAGGAAAGCTTTCTCCACACCCCTTTCTCCTGAAGATAATTAAGACGTCTAGTCTTCTAAGCTGTGCAACCTGTGAATGATAGCAAAGTTTCTTATTGCAACCATCCTGGGTGTTGAACCTCAACCACCTCATACCAGCTCACAAGAGCTGACTGTTCAATTTTTAGAAATTTTGTGACCCAGTTTACAAGTACAGTCATGGGTAGAAGGGAATTCTAGAAATTCAAATGAATAATGTTAATATGAAAGTTAATGTATCTTCCAGAGTTATTTCCTAGTACAAGAGATAATTAAACAGGTACAAATTAGTCTGTTGCCAAATGTTGGACATATATACTCTGAAATCACTGCAGGATAACTCCTGTCACTGCCTGTCCACATTTGAATTTTTTTTTTTCACATTTGAAATTAAAGTAAATGAATCAGACCAAGATTAGGGTGCTTTGCTGTACATTTTTTCCTTGAAATAAAATATAGGGACATATGATCACTTAATATAATATTACAGAATAAATATTAAGATTTGAGAATTATTTCCTTTTATTTTCAACTACTGAGTTCAGTTCAGTTAGAAGTCTATATTAATGCCCATTTAAAATTTTGTATTTCTATTCATATTTGACACTTAGTTCTCCTTATTTTAAACTGTAGAGATAGAAGTCTATGCTAAAGTCCCATTCAAATTTTGTAAAAATCAGTTTGAAATTTTTCCTCTTAATTTAAGTTTCTCATTTGGAGCTTTAAATTAATCATGTTCTACTTACTAAACTTGCTAATAAAGAACTATAGATATTTAAAAATTTCTTAAAGCAAATTTGTTTGTGTAGGTCAAATGAAACATAGAACAATGTAGGAAAGAGTGATTATATTCTTAGGGAGTTTCTTGCACTTCCTCATGTCCAAGGAACACAAGGAATCCACATTCTGGGGCTTCTTCTCAGAGACCATCAGTGGAAACATTCTACCCTTGGACCTCATCCTGGTGTTGTGGGACAGTATTGATTCCTGAAAATTTAAATGGCTTTTCCAAGTTTCCCTTGGTAATGAGTAGAGGGAATAGTTCACCCATTCCGACATCTAGTTGTCTTGAATGGAACCAAGACGATCTATCTGAACACGTTTCATGTGATAACCCATTGGTAAAGCTCATATACTCACATTCTATGAAGTAAACATCTCCTTCTTGTTTCTTTGCCACTTCATGGAATAACTGGCATGTCCCGTCAAGCCTGAAAAACAGACAAGAAACTCCTCCCTCACCATCCACGCCCCAGTACTTGAGGACACCCTTCTGCACGTAGAGTTCACACACTCAGCTCCACAGCCATGACCCACACCTTTCCCTGCACCCCATGTCGGAAGTCAACAGCCTCCTTGTTTTCAGTTGGGTCAGAGTGTACTTACTTGACATAAAATGTAAGTGAGAGGTATTCACAGCCATCAGTACATTCAATCCGACGATAGAGACACCTCAGCGGACCCCCTTCCACAATCTTCTCCTTGTTATCTGCAGCTACGTAAATGGTGCGCCACTCTCCTTTAACCTAAGAAGGAAGGTCTCCATAAACTCCAGTCAGACTCTTTTCTGGTTACTCACCAGTATACAGCAACATCTTTGCCTCTGCACTTACCACAGAAGAGAAGTAAATTGAATCTCATTAAGCAAAGAATAGTTCTACCCCCTACTTTGTTGAATAACATGACATGAATTCATGATTCCTATTTGAGCAGAAAGCTTCGAATTCAGAGAATTTTGCACAGAATTCAGAGTTTTTAGAAATAGCTAAAAGAAAGCCAATAAAGACTGTGATGGTTCATAACTTTCTGAATGATCACGTTAGACTTTCTTCTTCTTCTTCTTTTTTTTTTTACCAACAGAGAAATAACCACCACAACAAAAATACAAAGAACAGCTCATGTAGTTAATGGACCGTGGTATGTAAACAGTCTGGTCACACATAGAAACACGAATCTCTGTGTCACATGCACACACAACCTCAGAGACACACCTATGCAAACACACACACACACACACTCAAACAAGCAAGACCTTCTAGCAGATCAGCTCATTCTGGGTACCTGTGAGGCGTCTATCCCAGCTGGAGTTTCCTGGGCGGCACAAACCAGTACAAGGACAAGACTCAGCAACACAACCTTCATCTTGTGACTCTCGTATTGCTCCTTCTAGACAAGCTGAGAACACCCCAGTTGTTGGAGAAAATGTGAATTGGTTCTACTTTTTATAGGATACGCCTCTTGGCAGAATACATATTGATCAAACTGTGGTTGATCACAAGACTTTAGTTCCATAGATATCACTATCTGACATCCTGTTTGGCAGCTGAGCTTTTTGGCATTCTGTGCTTCTTATGAAACTCCTGTGTTATTTCTTTCACAATGAACAGATCTTCTAAAGCTTATTTTCTAAAACTGAAGCTGGCACTGTCCGTTTTAAGAAGATAAATATGTGGTGTCTCTAGCAGGAATCAGTTATCAGGGCATTCTTCAGAGGGCTATTTTTTTTTAATACTTAAACTGAAGTATAATTGATGTATAGTTTTTTTGTTGTTGTTGTTATGGGGTATCATGTAGATACTCATAATTTATTTCTCTTTCTAATGTTGCAAAAATATTGGCTTCTTAATTCCCTATGTTATACAGTATATTTTTCTACACTATTTATTTTCTACATAGTAGTTTGTACTTCTTATTGCACGCCTCCTGTCTTAACCCACCACTTTCCATCATTCCACTCATCACCATTGGTTTGGTCTCTCTGTGGCTGCTCCTTTATTCTTATATTCACACGTGTGTTTCATTTTTTCCAATTTCACATATAAGTGATATCATACAGTATTTGTCTTTCTGCATCTGACTTTTTTCACTTAGCATAATGCCCTCAAAGACCATCCATGCTGTTGCAAATTTCACATTTTTATAGTTGACAAGTATTCCATTGATTTGTGTATGATACAGATGTGTGTGTGTGTGTATATATATATATATGGATCCATATAAGTGTATATATATACACATATACAAATATATATGTATACTTATATACATTATCCATATATACTTAAATACATATATTTGTGTATATATATATACACATACACAAGTATTGCACTGATTCATGTATCATACACACACACATAAATGTGTGTGTATATATACATATATATATATATACACATATCGGAGAAGGCAATGGCAAGCCACTCCAGTACTGTTGCCTAGAAAATCCCATGGACAGAGGAGCCTGGTAGGCTGCAGTCCATGGGGCCTCGAAGAGTCGGACGCGACTAAGCGACTTCACTTTCACTTTTCACTTTCACACATTGGAAAAGGAAATGGCAACCCACTCCAGTGTTCTTGCCTGGAGAATCCCAGGGACGGGGGAGCCTGGTGGGCTGCCGTCTATGGGATCACACAGAGTCGGACACGACTGAAGTGACTTAGCAGCAGCAGCATATACACATATATATATTTACAAATGCACATGTGTTCCATGTATTTGTATGGATACACATAGGGGTGTGTGTGTACATATATATCATATATATAAAAACATATATATACACGCACGAGTATTCCACTGTATTTGTGTGTGAGACACACATATGTGTATTTGTATGTGTGTGTGTATATATATGTATACACATATATGCACCTGTATTCTCTGTCTTCTTTGGGCTCCCCAGGTGGCACTAAAGGTAAAGAATCCACCTGCCAATGCAAGAGATGGGTATAGATTCAATCCCTGAGTCGGGAAGATACCCTGGGAAGGAAGTGGCAACCCACTGCAGCATTCTTGCCTGGAGAATCCCATGGATGGAGGGATCTGTGATGTCCAGTCCCTGGGGTCACAAGTGTTGGACAAGACTTAGTGCATAAACCATCATTACCGTGGTTTCTTTATATTTTTATTTAAATTTAATGAAATATTTTCAACGGGAGCAAATTCTCATCTTCTACCCTACTCAAGGATCCTTCCCAAATTCGTTATTCCAATTTCATTTTGCCTTTAATGTATCACCTAGTCTGACTACAGCGTGTCAGATCGCTCTTTTATATGTAGCCCCGACACTAAGATTCAGGCTCTTTCAACCATCATCGTGTCTGTCCACGAATCAGGCAAAGTAGATTAAAGAAACCAAGGGCATTTGCTCTCTAAATGACACTCATTTGGGCAGTTTGCTTCCATGACGTCACCAGTACTATGATGATCATGTTCATGATAAGAAAGTAGATGACTGGAACCTGATTAGAGGTATAAAATACGGAAACTGACCTAGACCATTTTGATTTGATTTGGTTTTGATTTGATGTTATTGAACTGAACGCTATGGCTGAACTGAAAGATCAGTTTTTAAAACTCTTGTTTGAGATATAACTGATACACAACAAAAACTCACGTATTTCAGATTGTACAGTTGATAAACTTTTTTATTTTCTAAAATTTTAATTGGAGTCTAATTAAAATATTGTATTGATTTTGCCGTACATTGACATGAATCTGCCCCGGGTGTACATGTGTTCCCCATCTTGAAGCTCCCTCCACCTCCGTCCACATAGCATCCCTCTGGGTCATCCCAGTGCACCAGCCCCGAGCATCCTGTATCATGCATCGAACCTGGACTGGTGATTCGTTTCACATATGATAATATACATGTTTCAATGCCATTCTCCCAAATCATCCCACCCTCACCCTCTCCCACAGAATCCAAAAGACTGTTCTATACACCTGTGTCTCTATTACTGTCTCATATACAGGGTTATCGTTACCATCTTTCTAGATTCCATATATATGCGTTAGTATACTGTATTGTTGTTCTTCTTTCTGGCTTACTTCACTCCGTATCATAGGCTCTAGTTTCACCCACCTCATTAGAACTGATTCAAATATATTCTTTTTAATTGCTGAGTCATACTCCATTGTGCATATGTACCACAGCTTTCTTATCCATTCGTCTGCTGATGAACATATAGGTTGCTTCCGTGTCCTGGCTATTATAAACAGTTCTGTGATGAACACTGGTATACACGTGTCTCTTTCAATTCTGGTTTCCTTGGTGTGTATGCCCAGAAGTGGGATTGCTGGGTTGTATAGCACTTCTATTTCCAGTGTTTTAACGAATCTCCACTATATTCTCCATAGTGGCTGTACTAGTTTGCATTCCCACCAACAGTGTAAGAGGGTTCCCTTTTCTCCACACCCTCTCCAGCATTTATTGCTTGTAGACTTTTGGATAGCAGCCATTCTGGCTGGCGTGAAATGGTACCTCATTGTGGTTTTGATTTGCATATCTCTGATTATGAGTGATGTTGGGCATCCTTTCATGTGTTTCTTAGCCATGTGTATGTCTTCTTTGGAGAAATGTCTGTTTAGTTCTTTGGCCCATTTTTTGATTGGGTCGTTTATTTTCTGGAATTGAGCTGCAGGAGTTGCTTGTATATTTTTGAGATTAATTCTTTGTTAGTTGCTTCATTTGCTATTATTTTCTCCCATTCTGAAGGCTGTCTATTCACCTTGCTTATAGTTTCCTTTGCTGTGAAGAAGCTTTTAATTTTAATTAGGTCGCATTTGTTTATTTTTGCTTTTATTTCCAATATTCTTGGAGGTGGGTCATGGAAGATCCTGCTGTGATTTATGTCGGAGTGTGTTTTTCCTATGTTCTCCTCTAGGAGTTTTATAGTTTCTGGTCTGACGTTTAGATCTTTAATCCAATTTGAGTTTATTTTTGTGTATGGTATTAAACAGTGTTCTAGATTCGTTCTTTGACAAGTGGTTGACCAGTTTTCCCAGCACAACTTGTTAAAGAGATTGTCTTTTCTCATTTGAATATTCTTGCTTCCTTTGTCAAAATTAAGGTGTCCATATGTGCGTGGATTTATCTCTGGGATTTCTATTTTGTTCCATTGATCTATAGTTCTGTCTTTATGCCAGTACCATACTGTCTTGATGACTGTGGCTTTGTAGTAGAGCCTGAAGTCCGGCATGTTGATTCCCCCTGTTCCATTCTTCTTTCTCAAGATTGCTTTGGCTATTTGAGGTTTTTTGTAATTCCATACAAATCGTGAAATTATTTGTTCTAGCTTTGTGAAAAAATACCGTTGGTAGCTTGATAGGGATTGCATTGAATGTGTAGATTACCTTGGGTACTATACTCATTTTCACTGAAATGATTCTTCCAATCCATGAACACAGTATATTTCTCCATCTCTTAGTGTCCTCTCTGATTTCTTTCACCAGTGTTTTATAGTTTTCTACATATAGGTCTTTTGTTTCTTTAGGTAGATATATTCCTAAGTATATTATTCTTTGTTGCAATGGTGAATGGAATTGTTCCCTTAATTTCTCTATTTTCTCATTAGTGTATAGGAATGCAAGGGATTTCTGTGTGTTGATTTTATATCCTGCAACTTTACTATATTAATTGATTAGCTCTGGTAATTTTCTGGTGGAGTCTTTAGGGTTTTCTATGTAGAGGGTCATGTCATCTGCAAACAGTGAGAGTTTTACTTCTTCTTTTCCAATTTTGATTCCTTTTATGTCTTTTTCTGCTCTGATTGCTGTAGCCAAAACTTCCAGAACTATGTTGAATAGTAGTGGTGAGAGTGGGCACCCTTGTCTTGTTCCTGACTTTAGGGATATGCTTTCAATTTTTCACTCTTGAGGATAATGTTTGCTGTGGGTTTGTCATACATAGCTTTTATTATGTTGAGGTATGTTCCTTCTATTCCCGCCTTCTAGAGGATTTTTATCATAAATGAATGTTGAATTTTGTCAAAGGCTTTTTCTGCATCTATTGAGATAATCATGTGGTTTTTCTTTTTCATTTTGTTAATGTGGTGTATTACATTGATTGATTTGCGGATATTGAGGAATCCTTGCATTCCTGAGATTAAGCCCACTTGGTCATGATGTATGATCTTCTTAATATGTTCTTGGATTCTGATTGCTAGAATTCTGTTACGGATTTTTGCATCTATGTTCATCAGTGATATTGGCCTGTAATTTTCTTTTTTTGTGGCGTCTTTGTCAGGTTTTGGGATTAGGGTGATGGTGGCCTCATAGAATGAATTTGGAAGTTTACCTTCATCTGCAATTTTCTGGAAGAGTTTTGGTAGGATAGGTGCTAGCTCTTCTCTAAATTTTTGGTAGAATTCAGCTGTGAAGCCGTCTGAACCTGGGCTTTTGTTTGCTGGAAGATTTCTGATTACAGGTCTGTTAAGATTTTCTTTTTCTTCCTGGTTGAGTTTGGAAAGTTGTACTTGTCTAAGAATTTGTCCGTTTCTTCCAAGTTGTCCATTTTATTGGCATATAATTGCTGATAGTAGTCTCTTATGATCCTTTGTATTTCTGTCTTGTCTCTTGTGATCTCTCCATTTTCATTTTCAATTTATATATTTGATTTTTCTTCCTTTGTTTCTTGATGAGGCTGGTTAGTGGTTTGTCAATTTTATTTACCCTCTCAAAGAACCAGCCTTTTGCTTTGTTGATTTTTGCTATGGTCTCTTTGGTTTCTTTTACTTTTATTTCTGCCCTAATTTTTAAGATTTCTTTCCTTCTACTAACCCTGGGTTCTTCATTTCTTCCATTTCTAGTTGCTTTAGGTGTAGAGTTATTTTATTTAGTTGACTTTTTTCTTGTTTATGACGTATGCCTGTATTGCTATAAACCTTCCCCTTGGCACTGCTTTTACAGTGTCCCAGAAGTTTTGGGTTGTTATGTTTTCATTTTTATTCATTTCTATGCATATTTTGATTTCTTTTTGATTTGTTCTGTGATTTGTTGGTTGTTCAGCAGGGTGTTGCTCAGCTCCATACGTTGGAATTTTTAATAGTTTTTCTTCTGTAATTGAGATCTAGTCTTACTGCTATGTGGTCAGAAAAGATGCTTGGAATGATTTCTATTTTTTTTTTTAATTTACCAAAGCTAGATTTAATGGCCCAGGATGTGATCTATCCTGGAGACGGTTCCATGTGTACTTGAGAAAAAGGTGAAATTCATTGTTTTGGGGTGAAATGTCCTATAGATATCAATTAGGTCTAACTGGTCTATTGTATCATTTAAAGTTTGTGTTTCCTTGTTAATTTTCTGTTTAGTTGATCTATCCTTAGGTGTGAGTGGGGTATTAAAGTCTCCCACTATTATTGCATTGTTGTTAATTTCCCCTTTCATACTTCTTAATAATTGTCTTACATATTGCGGTGCTCATATGTTGGGTGCATAAATATTTATAATTGTTATGTCTTCTTCTTGGATTGATCCTTTGATCATTATGTAGTTTCCTTCTTTTTCTCTTTTCACAGCCGTTGTTTTAAAGTCTATTTTATCTGATAGGAGTACTGCTACTCCTGCTTTCTTTTGGTCTCTATTTGCGTGGAATATCTTTTTCCAGACCTTCAATTCCAGTCTGTATGTGTCCCTCATTTTGAGGTGGGTCTCTTGTAGACAACATATATGGAGATCTTGTTTTTGTATCCATTCAGCCAGACTTTGTCTTTTGGTTGGGGCATTCAACCCATTTACATTTAAGGTGATTATTGATACGTATGATCGCGTTGCCATTTTCTTTATTGCTTTGGGTTCGAGTTAATACATCCTTTCTGTGTTTCCTGTGTAGAGAAGATCCTTTAGCATTTGTTGGGGAGCTGGTTTGGTGATGCTGAATTCCCTCAGGTTTTGCTTGTCTGTAAAGCTTTTGATTTCTCCTTCATATTTGAATGAGATCCTTGCTGGGTATAATAATCTGGGCTGTAGGTTATTTTCTTTCATCACTTTAAGTATGTCCTGCCATTCCCTCCTGGCCTGAGGAGTTTCTATTGAAAGATCAACTGTTATCCTTATGGGAATCCCCTTGTGTGTTATTTATTGTTTTTCCTTTGTTGCTTTTAATATTTGTTCTTTGTGTTTGATCTTTGTTAATTTGATTAATATGTGTTTTGGAGTATTTTGCCTTGGGTTTATCCTGTTGGGGACTCTCTGGGTTTCTTGGACTTGGGTGATTATTTCCTTCCCCCTTTTTAGGGAAATTTTCAGATATTATCTCCTCAAATATTTTCTCATGGTCTTTCTTTTTGTCTTCTTCCTCTGGTACTCCTAAGATTCGAATGTTGGGGTGTTTAACATTGTCCCAGAGGTCTCTGAGATTGTCCTCATTTCTTTTAATTTGTTTTTGTTTTTTCATCTCTGTTTCATTTATTTCTACCATTCTATCTTCTAACTCACATATCCTATCTTCTGCCTCCGTTATTCTACGGTTGGTTCCCTCCAGAGTGTTTTGGATCTCATTTATTGCATTATTCATTATATATTGAGTCCTTTTTATTTCTTCTAGGTCCTTTTTGGAGAAGGAAATGGCAACCCACTCCAGTGTTCTTGCCTGGAGAATCCCAGAGACAGGGGAGCCTGGTGGGCTTCCGTCTATGGGGTCATGCAGAGTCGGACACGACTGAAGTGACTTAGCAGTAGCAGTAGCAGGTCCTTTTTAAACCTTTCTTGCATCTTCTCGATCCTTGTCTCCAGGCTATGTATCAGTAACTCCATTTGGTTTTCAAGATTTTGGATCATTTTCACTATCATTATTCGGAATTATTTATCAGGTAGAGTCCCTATCTCTTCCTCTTTTGTTTGGGTTGGTGAGCATTTATCCTGTTCCTTTACCTGCTGGATATTTCTCTGCCTCTTTGTCTTGCTTATATTGCTGTGTTTGGGATGGGCTTTCCATCTTCTGGCAGTTTGCCGAGTACTCTTTATTGTGATGTTTTCTCGCTGTGGGTGGGGTTGGACGGGTGACTTGTCGCGGTTTCCTGGTAAGGGAACCTTGTGTCGGTGTTCTGATGGGTGGATCTGGATTTCTTCTCTCTGGAGTGCAATGAAGTGTCCAGGAATGAGTTATGAGATGTCAATGGGTAGGGAGTGACTTTGGGCAGCCTGTATGTTGAGGCCCAGGGCTATGTTCCTCTGTTGCTGGACAATTTGCGTGGTATGTCTTGCTCTGGAAGTTATTGGCCCTTGGGTGGTGCTTGGTTTCATTGTAAGTATGGAGGCGTTTGATGAGCTCCTATCGATTAATGTTTCCTGGCATCAGGAGTTCTCTGGTGTTCTCAGGATTTGAACTTAAGCCTCCTGCCTCTGGTTTTCAGTCTTATTCTTGCAGTAGCCTCAAGGCTTCTCCATCTGTCACTTCCAAGGTGGTTCCCTCTGTTTTAGCTTCTTCTGTTTGCTGGTCTCTTCAGTGTCAAATTTCAGCCCTGACACTAGGGGGCGGTGGTGGACACTTTTTAAGGCTATTCATTCAGATATGACCTAAATCAAATCCCTTATGATTATACAGTGGAAGTGAGAAATAGATTTAAGGGACTAGATCTGATAGATAGAGTGCCTGATGAACTCTGGACGGAGGTTCGTGATATTGTAAAGGAGACAGGGACAAGACCATCACCATGGGAAAGAAATGCAAAAAAGCAAAATGGCTGTCTGAGGAGGCCTTACAAATAGCTGTGAAAAGAAGAGAAGTGAAAAGCAAAGGAGAAAAGGAAAAATATAAGCATCTGAATGCAGAGTTCCAAAGAATAGCAAGGAGATATAAGAAAGCCTTCCTCAGTGATCAATGCAAAGAAATAGAGGAAAACAACAGAATAGGAAAAACAAGAGATCTTTTCAAGAAAATTCGAGATTCCAAGGGAACATTTCATGCAAAGATGGGCTCGATAAAGGACAGAAATTGTAGGGACCTAACAGAAGCAGAAGATATTAAGAAGAGATGGCAAGAATACACAGAAGAACTGTACAAAAAAATCTTCATGACCAAGATAGTCACGATAACGTGATCATTGACCTAGAGCCAGACATCTTGGAATGTGAAGTCAAGTGGGCCTTAGAAAACATCATTACGAACAAAGCTAGTGGTGGTGATGGAATTCCAGTTGAGCTATTTCAACTCTTGAAAGATGATGCTGTGAAAGTGCTGCACTCAATATGCCAGCAAATTTGGAAAACTCAGCAGTGGCCACAGGACTGGAAGAGGTCAGTCTTCATTCCAATCCCAAAGAAAG
This sequence comes from Moschus berezovskii, assembly GCF_049115385.1. Classification (NCBI taxonomy): domain Eukaryota; kingdom Metazoa; phylum Chordata; class Mammalia; order Artiodactyla; family Moschidae; genus Moschus; species Moschus berezovskii. The sequence continues at coordinate 3,835,324 of NC_142488.1, read as the reverse complement.
GCAATGCCAAAGAAATCTCAAACTATAGCACAATTGCACTCATCTCACATGCTAGTAAAGTCATGCTCAAAATTCTCCAAGCCAGGCTTTAGCAATATGTGAATCATGAACTCCCAGATTTCAAGCAGGTTTTAGAAAAGGCAGAGGCACCAGAGATCAAATTGCCAACATCCGCTGGATCATGGAGAAAGCAAGAGAGTTCCAGAAAAACATCGATTTCTGCTTCACTGACTATGCCAAAGCCTTTGACTGTGTGGATCAAAATAAACTGTGGAAAATTCTGAGAGATGGGAATACCCGACCACCTGACCTGCCTCTTGAGAAACATGTATGCAAGTCAGGAGGCAACAGTCAGAACTGTACATGGAACAACGAACTGGTTCCAAATAGGAAAAGGAGTGCGTCAAGGCTGTATATTGTCACCTTGCTTATTTAACTTATTTGCAGAGTACATCATGAGGAACGCTGGGCTGGAAGAAGCACAAGCTGGAATCCAGATTGCTGGGAGAAATATCAATAATCTCAGATATGCAGATGACACTACCCTTATGGCAGAAAGTGAAGAGGAACTCAAAAGCCTCTTGATGAAAGTGAAAGAGGAGAGTGAAAAGGTTGGCTTGAAGCTCAACATTCAGAAAACAAAGATCATGGCATCTGGTCCCATCACTTCATGGGAAATAGATGGAAAAACAGTGGAAACAGTGTCAGACTTTATATTTTTGGGCTCCAAAATCACTGCAGATGCTGACTGCAGCCATGAAATTAAAAAACGCTTACTCCTTGGAAGGAAAGTTATGACCAACCTTGATAATATATTAAAAAGCAGAGACATTACTTTGCCAACCAAGGTCCGTCTAGTCAAGGCTATGGTTTTTCCCGTGGTCATGTATGGATGTGAGAGTTGGACTGTGAAGAAAGCTGATCGCCGAAGAATCAATGCTTTTGAACTGTGGTGTTGGAGAAGACTCTTGAGAGTCCCTTGTACCGCACGGAGATCCAACCAGTCCATTCTAAGGGAGATCGATCCTGGGTGTTCATTGGAAGGATTGATGATAAAGCTGAAACTGCAATACTTTGGCCACCTCAAGCGATGAGTTGACTCACTGGAAAAGACTCTGATGCTGGGAAAGGTTGGGGGAGGGAGGAGAAGGGGACGACCGAGAATGAGATGGCTGGATGGCATCACTGACTCTGTGGACATGAGTTTGAGTGAACTCCGGGAGTTGGTGATGGACAGGGAGGCCTGGCGTGCTGTGATTCATGGGGTCGCGGAGAGTCGGACACAACTGAGCGACTGAACTGAACTCAACTGAACTGTTCAGTTGTGCTGTGGGTAGGGAAGTACATTACAAACAAATATCACTGACGTCTTTGGGGAGTGCTCGCAGTGTCTTGGCCACACTGGGTTTGTCCCCGCTCACGGCGTGTTTGCTGTCCTAGTCTACACTGCCGAGGTTGCTCTGCTGGGAACTGTCTTTTGCGGGCCCTGTGTTGCATGCACTTCCCAGGTCAAAGCCGCTCAGGTTCAGGTACTCGGGTACGCCACAAAGGTGCAGACTCGGTTGGGCCTGTGTTTTGTGCCCTTTCCTGGTCCAAGCAGCTCAGGTGACCAGGTGTTTGGCAAGCGAGGTCACTGCGACTTCTCACTTCCCCTTCCCCTGCCACTCGGTTTTCTGAGTGTACAACTTGCACACCTTCTCAGGCGGGTGTCGACCATCCAGAATCCCAAGAAGTCTTGGTTAGCAGTGAAGCCTGCTTGCAGTTTGGTAGATGATGTCTCTCTGGGGCCACAATTGCCCGCTTCCAGCTCTGGTTGCCCTCCCCTGCCTGTCTCAGCAGGGGATGGTGTGTCTGCAGCTGGCTATTTCTAGCCAGTCGTTTGTTCGGTGAGCCAGTCTGGTGGTGTCTTAGGTTAGGGCTTTTTGCCTGTTCATGGGGTAGCTATCCCACAGTGTGCTTTACTATCTCATGTTAGTTCCCTTAGATTGCCCCTGGGACATACAGGCCGGGTCCTTACTCTAAGTAATGCAGCCCACCCCTCCCTGTTCAGCCCCCACTTGCTAGAGGCAGATGCAGGCGTCTGGGCTGCTTCTCCGCTGGGAGTTACCGCTGGGCATGTAATCTGTGGGTTTTAGCTATTTATTTATTTTTCCTCCCAGTTACGTTGCCCTCTGAGTTTCCAAGGCTTGCACAGACTCGCCAGTGAGAGTGTTTCCTGGTGTTTGGAAACTTCTCTCTTTTTAAAGCCTCCTTCACAGGACCGATCTCTGTTCCTACCTCTTTTGTCTCACTTTTTATCTTTTATATTTTTTCCTACCTCCTTTTGAAGACAATGGGCTGCTTTTCTGGGTCCCTGATGTCCTCTGCCGGCATTCAGAAGTTGTTTTGTGGAATTTACTCAGCATTCAAATATTCTTTTGATGACTGTGGGAGGAAAAGTGGACTCCCCATCCTGTTCCTCTGCCATCTTAAGGCCGCCCCCAATTGATAAAGTTTGGATGACTAGAGTTGTGAAAATTTTTCCCCAGTTAGTAGCTGAGTTTATCTGTCAGCTTCAAAACTATCCTTGGGCTCCCTTTTCATACCTACTTCTCCTGCTTTTCAACCATCTCCCCTAGCCCAGACTTGGGAACCCGCTCCTCACTTTTATGGCAGAATAGATTAATTGGTCGGAGAAGGCAATGGCACCCCACTCCAGTACTCTTGCCTGGGAAATCCCATGGATGGAGGAGCCTGGTACACTACAGTCCATGGGGTGACTAAGAGTTGAACACAACTGGTGCGACTTAGCAACAGCAGCAGCAGCAGATTAATTTGTATTCTTTAGAATTTTTCAAATATTGAATCTGTGTGGGTGTGTGTATCTGGCTTTTTTTTCCTCAGCATATTCGTTTGAATAAATATCTATATTTTTTTGTAAATCCATTCCCATTGGCCCTGCACAATATCTTCAGGATATGTCCCATTTTTACCCTTTGCAGTGTTGATGGATATATGTTCATAGATAAGTTTTTCTAAGGAACTAAGCTGTCTCATCAGCTGGGTAGTCACTTAGGGGTGGAACTGCTGGATCTCAGTGCCTTCTGATTCTTGATTCCTGCCAACAGGAGATGAGAACTGCCTTTGCTCCATCGTTGCCAGCATTCAGTGTGGTCACCTCTGTTCAGTTCAGATAGTGTAATAAGTGTGTGTTTGAATGCAGTTGCAGTTGTAATTTCCATTTCCTCAATGAATAAAGAGGGATGATTGCCATATGTGTATTCTCTTTGTGCTATAGTCAAGGCTATGGTTTTTCCAGTGGTCATGTATGGATGTGAGAGTTGGGCTGTAAAGAAAGCTGATCGCCGAAGAATTGATGCTTTTGAACTGTGGTGCTAGAGAAGACTCTTGATTGTCCTTTGGACTGCATGGAGATCCAACCAGTCCATCCTAAAGGAGATCAGTCCTGGGTGTTCACTGGAAGAACTGATGCTGAAGCTGAAACCCCGATACTTTGGCCACCTGATGCGAAGAGCTGACTCATTGGAAAAGACCCTGATGCTGGAAAAGATTGAAGGCGGGAGGAGAAGGGGACGACAGAGGATGAGATGGTTGGATGGCATCACCAACTCAAAGGACATGAGTTTGGGTGAACTCTGGGAGTTGGTGATGGACAGGGAGGCCTAGCATGCTGCAGTCCATGGGGTCACAAAGAGTCGGACACGACTGAGTGACTGAACTGAACTGATTCTGTTTGTTAAGTGGCTCTGCAAGTCATTTGTTCATTCCTGAGTGAATTAAGTTTTTATGTTTTATGAAGTTTGTAGATTTTTAAGATATTCTGGATATGAGTCCCTGTTAAGATAAAGAGGAGCCAATATTTTTTCTCTGTTGCTGGCTTCTCTTGTGCTTCCTTAAGCCTGTCCCACAGAGGTGTAAATATTTTGATGGAGGCTTCATTATTAATGTTCTCTTCCCAGTGAGGGATCCCGCTAGGTGTATATTCTAATCAATAACTGTCTACACTTTGACCACAGGGTATCCACCTGCGTTTTATATCTGGAGTCATTCTTGCTTTCAGTCTTACGTAGAGATCTACGTGTCTCTCTGTGTTACTTGTAAAACAAGGAGCAATGAATGTGGTGAAGTCATTATTATATTTTTTGTCATATGAATTTCCAATTTCTCCAACAGTTTTCCCTATCGGATAATTATTTTGCTGAACTACCTTTGTAACTATATCCAAAATCTATTTGTCTGTATATTCCTATACCTTCCCCAAGAGCAGATTTGGTTGTGTTTTGGTTTGCAGAACACAGCCTTGACGTACTTGTTTTCCTATTTGGAACCAGTCTGTTGTTCCATGTCCAGTTCTAACTGTTGCTTCCTGACCTGAGTACAGATTTCTCAAGAGGCAGGCCAGATGGTCTGGTATTCCCATCTCCTTCAGAATTTTCCACAGTTGCTTGTGATCCACACAGTCAAAGGCTTTGGCATGGTCAATAAAGCAGAAATAGATGTTTTTCTGGAACTCTCTTGCTTTTTTGACGATCCAGCGGATGTTGGAAATTTGATCTCTGGTTCTTCTGACTTTTGTAAAACCAGTTTGAACATCTGGAAGTTCATGGTTCACATATTGCTGAAGCCTGGCTAGGAGAATTTTGAACATTACTTTACTAGTGTGTGAGATGAGTGAAATTGTCGGTAGTTCAAGCATTTGTTGGCATTGCCTTTCTTGTGATTGGAGTGAAAATTGATATTTTCCAGTCCTGTGGCCACTGCTGAGTTTTCCCAGTTTGCTGGCATATTGAGTGCAGCACTTTCACAGCATCATCTTTCAGGATTTGAGATAGATCAACTGGAGGCGGCAATGGCGGAGGCGGCTGCAGTGAGGAACAACGAGAGTTCAAACTTTCTTACTCGCCTGAGAGCTTTTGGGCTCCTGGGTTTAGTAAAATTTAAAAAAAAGAAAAGAAAAGAAAAGAAATGAAATAGCTCTACAGGAATTCAGTCACCTCCATGAGCTTTGTTCATAATGATGCTTCCTAAGACCCACTTGACTTCAAATTCCAGGATGTCTGACTCTAGGTGAGTGATCACAGCATCGTGATTATCTGGGTCATGACGAATTTTTTGTACAGTTACCTATGTGTTCTTGCCACCTTTTCTTGATATCTGCTGCTTCTGTTAGGTCGCTACAATTTCTGTCTTTTATCAAGCCCATCTTTTGATGAAATGTTCCCTTGGTATCTCTAATTTTCTTGAAGAGATCTCTAGTCTTTCCCATTCTATTGTTTTCCTCTATTTGTTTGCATTGATCGCAAAGGAAGGTTTTCATAACTCTCTTTGTTATTCTTTGAAACTCTGCATTCAAATGGGTATATCTTTCCTTTTCCCCTTTACTTTTTCCTTCCCTTATTTTCACAGCTATTTGTAAGGCATCCTCAGACAGCCATTTTGCTTTGTTGCATTTGTCTTTCTTGGGGATGGTCTTGATCCCTGTTTCTTGTACAATGTCATGAACATCTGTGCATAGTTCATCAGGCACTCTGTCTATCAGATCTAGTTGCTTAAATCTATTTCTCACTTCCACTGAATAGTCATAAGGGATTTGGGAATGCCATAACACCTGACCTGCCTCCTGAGAAATCTGTATGCAGGTCAGGAAGCAACAGTTAGAACTGGACATGGAACAACAGACTGGTTCCAAATAGGAAAAGGAATACCCCAAATGTGTATTTTGTCACCCTGCTTATTAAACTTATATGCAGAGTACATCAAGAGAAACGCTGGGCTGGAGGAAGCACAAGCTGGAATCAAGATTACCGGGAGAAATATTAATAACCTCAGACATGTACATGACACCACCCTTATTGCAGAAAGTGAAGAAGAACTAAATAGCCTCTTGATGAAAGTGAAAGAGGAAAGTGAAAAAGCTGACTTAAAGCTCAACATTCAGAAAACGAAGATCATGGCGTTTGGTCCCGTCACTTCATGGGAAATAGATGGGGGAACAGTGGAAACAGTGGCAAACTTTATTTTGGGGGGCTCCAAAATCACTGCAGATGGTGATTGGAGCCAAGAAATTAAAAGACACTTACTTCTTGGAAGGAAATTATGACCAACCTAGATAGCATATTAAAAAGTAGAGACATTACTTTGACAACAAAGGTCCGTCTAGTCAAGGCTATGGTTTTTCAAGTGGTCATTTATGGATGTGAGAGTTGGACTATAAAGAAGGTTGCATGCCGAAAAATTGATGCTTTTGAAACTGTGGTGTTGGAGAAGACTCTTGAGAGTCCCTTGAACTGCAAGGAGATACAACTGGTACATCCAAAAGGAGACCAGTCCTGGGTGTTCATTGGAAGGAGTAATGTTGAGGCCGAAATTCCAATACTGTGGCCACCTGATGCGAAGAGGTGACTCATTGGAAAAGACCCTGATGCTGGGAAAGATTGAGGGCAGGAGGAGAAGGGGACGACAGAGGATGAGATGGCTGGATGGCATCACGGACTCAGTGGACATGGGTTTGGGTGGACTCCGGGAGTTGGTGATGGACAGGGAGTCCTGGAGTGCTGCAGTTCAGTTCAGTTCAGTCGCTCATTTGTGTCCGACTCTTTGCGACCCTGTGAATCACAACACACCAGGCCTCCCTGTCCATCACCAACTCACAGCATTCACTCAAACTCATGTCCATCGAGCCGGTGATGCCATCCAGCCATCTCATTCTCTGTCGTCCCCTTCTCCTCCCGCCCCCAACCTTTCCCAGCATCAGAGTCTTTTCCAGTGAGTCAACTCGTTGCATGAGGTGGCCAAAGTATTGGAGTTTCAGCTTCAGCATCAGTCCTTCCAATGAACACCCAGGGCTGATGTCCTTTAGAATGGACTGGTTGGATCTCCTTGCAGTCCAAGGGACTCTCAAGAGTCTTCTCCAACACCACAGCTCAAAAGCATCAATTCTTCGGTGATTAGTTTTCTTCACAGTCCAACCCTCACACCCATACATCTAGGTTGGTCATAAATTTCCTTCCAAGGAGTAAGCATATTTTAATTTCGTGGCTGCAATCAGCATCTGCAGTGATTTTGGAGCCCCCCAAAAATAAAGTCTGACACTGTTTCCACTGTTTCCCTATCTATTTCCCATGAAGTCATGGGACTGGATGCCATGATCTTTGTTTTCTGAATGTTGAGCTTCAAGCCAACCTTTTCACTCTCCTCCACTTTCATCAAGAGGCTTTTGAGTTCCTCTTCACTCTCTGCCATAAATGTGGTGTCATCTGCGTATCTGAGGTTACTGATATTTCTCCTGGCAATCCTGATTCCAGCTTGTACTTCTTCCAGCCCATCATTCCTCATGATGTATTCTGCATATAATTAAATAAGTTGGGTGACAATGTGAAGCCTTGACGTACTCCTTTTCCTATTTGAAACCAGTCTGTTGTTCCATGTCTAGTTCTAAGTGTTGCTTCCTGACCTGCATGTAGGTTTCTCAAGAGGCAGGTCAGGTTATATGGTATTCCCATCTCTTTCAGAATTTTCCACACTTTAATTCCACTGTCAAAGGCTTTGGTACAGTCAATAAAGCAGAAATAGATGGTTTTCTGGAACTCTCTTGCTTTTTCCATGATCCAGCGGATGTTGGCAATTTGTTCCCTGGTTCCTCTGCCTTTTGTAATACCAGCTTGAACATCTGGGAGTTCACGGTTCACGTACTGCTGAAGCCTGACTTGGAGAATTTTGAGCATGACTTTAGCAGCATGTGAGATGGGTGCAATTGTGCGGTAGTTTGAGCATTCTTTGGCATTGCCTTTCTTTGGAATTGGAATGAAAACTGACCTTTTCCAGGCCTGTGGCCACTGCTGAGTTTTCCAAATTTGCTGGCATATTGAGTGCAGCACTTTTACAGGATCATATTTCAGGATTTGAAATAGCTCAACTGGAAATCCATCACCTCCACTAACTTTGTTCATACTGATGCTTTCTAAGGCCCACTTGACTTCACGTTCCAGGATGTCTGGCTGTAGGTGAGTGATCACACCATTGTGATTATCTGGGTTGTGAAGTTCTTTTTTGTACATTTCTTCAGTGTATTCTTCCCACCCCTTCTTAATATCTTCTGCTTCTGTCAGATCCATACCATTTCTGTCCTTTATCGAGCCCACCTTTGCGTGAAATGTTCCCTTGGCATAGGAACCTGGAATGTCATGTCCATGAATCCAGACAAATTGGAAGTGGTCAAACAGGAGATGGCAAGAATGAACGTCAACATTCTAGGAATCAGCGAACGAAAATGGACTGGAATGAGTGAATTTAACTTAGATGACCATTATATCTACTTCTGTGGGCAGGAATCCCTTAGAAGAAATGGAGTAGCCATCATGATCAACAAAAGTGTCCAAAATGCAGTACTTGGATGCAATCTCAAAAACGATAGAATGATCTCTGTTCGTTTCCAAGGCAAACCATTCAATATCACAGTAATGCAAGCCTATGCTCCGACCAGTAACGCTGAAGAAGTTGAAGTTGAGCAGTTCTATGAAGACCTACAAGACCTTTTAGAACTAACAGCCCCAAAAGATGTCCTTTTCATTATATGGGACTGGATTGGGAAAGTAGGAAGTCAAGAAACACCTGGAGTAACAGGCAAATTTGGCCTTGGAGTACAGAATGAAGCCGGGCAAAGGCTAATAGAGTTTTGCCAAGAGAACGCACTGGTCATAGCAAACTCTTTCTTCCAACAACACAAGAGAAGACTCTACACATGGACATCACCATATGGTGAACACCAAAATCAGATTGATTATATTCTTTGCAGACAAAGATGGAGAAGCTCTATTCAGTCAGCAAAAACAAGACTGGGAGCTGACTGTTGCTCAGATCATGAACTCCTTATTGCCAAATTCAGACTGAAATTGAAGAAAGTGGGGAAAACCTGTAGAACATTCAGATATGACCTAAATCAACCCCTTATACAGTGAAAGTGAGAAATAGATTTAAGGGACGAGATCTGACAGATAGAGTGCCTGATGATCTATGGATGGAGTTTCATGACATTGTACAGGAGACAGGGATCAAGACCATCCCCGTGGAAAAGAAATGCAAAAAAGCAAAATGGCTGTCTGAGGAGGCCTTACAAATAGCTGTGAAAAGAAGAGAAGTGAAAAGCAAAGGAGACAGGAAAGATATAAGCATGTGAATGCCCAGTTCCAAAGAACAGCAAGGAGAGATAAGAAAGCCTTCCTCAGTGATCAATGCAAATAAATAGAGGAAAACAACAGAGTGGGAAAGACTAGAGATCTCTTCAAGAAAATAAGAGATACAAAGGGAAAATTTCGTGCAAAGATGGGCTCGATAAAGGACAGAATCGTGGTGCGGTTCATGCGGTCGCAAAGAGTCGGACACCACTGAGCGACTGACCTGTATTGAACTGAAGTGAAGGGAACATTTCGTGCAAAGATGGGCTCAAGAAAGGACAGAGATGGTACAGACCTTACAGAAGCAGAAGATATTAAGAAGAGGTGGCAAGAATAAACAGAAGTGAAGTGAAGTCAAGTCAAGTCGCTCAGTCATGCCCGCCTCTTTGCGACATCATGGACTATAGACCACCAGGCTCCTCCTTCCATAGGATTCTCCAGGCAAGAACTCTGGAGTGGGTTGCCATTTCCTTCTCCAGGGGATCTTCTCAACGCAGGATTCGAACCCAGGTCTCCTGCGTTGCAAGCAGACTCTTTAACCTCTGAACCACAAGGGAAGCCCAGAGGAACTATACAAAAAAATCTTCATGTCCCAGATAATCACGATGGTGTGATCAGTCACCTAGAGTCAGACATGTTGGAATGTGAAGTCAAGTGGGCCTTGGGAAGCATCACTATGAACAAAGCTAGTGGAGGTGATGGAATTCCACTTGAGCTCTTTCAAATTCTAGAAGTTGAAGCTGTGAAAGTGCTGCACTCATTATTTCAACAAATTTGGAACCCTGAGCCGTGGCCACAGGACTGGAAAGGTCAGTTTTCATTTCAAACCTGCTCCTTAACTCCCTGCAAACTTCTAAGTGTTGGTGTATCCACACTGATTACACTTAGTTCACTTGTGATATAAGATGCCTCTTGTCCAGGATTTGATATCTTGTGAGTTGGATAAATATCCTTGAAAATAATTTTTCAGATAAGATTTTTTAGTGCTTCATATTTCCTTCCTGATTCCTAATGTTGTTTTCATTATTCAAACTGCAACCGTTTCTGTTAGAATTTTTAAAACTCTTTTTCGTGGTTTGTCTCAGTGGTCACACTTCTTATAACCTCTTCTCGTTTTCTGTTTTTTTTTTTTAATTTAAAAACATACGCTGGGTCTCAGTTGTTCTGTTCTGCTTTTCTCTACTTGCAGTTTGAGAGCTTCTCATGTTGACGGTTGTCTCTTTGGGGCTCTTTGTGGCAACCCACTCCAGTATTCTTGTCTGGTGAATCCCAGGGACGGGGAAGCCTGGTGGGTTGCCGTCTAAGGGGTCGCACAGAGTCAGACACGACGGAAGCGACTTAGCAGCAGCAGCAGCAAAACAAGCACAACTCATGTTGTGCATGGATTTGGTTGTCATACAGCATGCTGGATCTTCCCAGATCAGGAATTCAGTCTGTGTCCGCTGCATTGGCAGGTGGATTCTGAACCACTGGAACCCTGGAGAAGTGCCTCTGCTCTGTTTTTGTTTGTTTGTTTTGTTTCTTAGTTTTAATTCTTGTTTTAGACTGACTTGCTTGGGTGAGTCCTAAATGAGCATAGCTTCATTCTTTCCCCAGCTATTGGTAGTACCCTCCGCTCTTCCCCAGTAGCAATATTGGACACCTGCCGACCTGTGGGGATCATCTTTCAGTGTCATATCTGTTTGCCCTTTTACACAGCTCGTGAGGTTCTCACAGCAAGAATCCTGGAGTGGTTTGCCACGCGCTCCACCAGTGGTTCACGTTCTGTCAGAACTCTTCACTATGACGAGTCTGTCTCGGGTGGCCCTACACGAAATGGCTCATCGTTTCACTGAGTTATGCCAGGCCCTTCAGCAAACAAGGCAGTGATCCATGAAGGGAGTATAGTCATCTAACCACTATTGTTCTGTAATCTGTCAACAACTCGAGTCAAAGGACACAAATACCTTGACCTTGGAGTGCCGTGTGTGTTTGTAACATGCATTCAGGGTGCATGTAGCTTACACTGAGCCCTGGCAGGGTCCGTGCCCAGCGCCCTATTTTGTCTTTCCTGTCTCTCCTGCAGCATTTCAGGTGTACCTAGCCTTCCGCATCCTTAGGAGCCTACCAGAGGTCTCTGGAGTGGGCTGGGACTGCCTAACCTTTCCCATCCCCCTTACATATTTTTCCTGGTCTCTTGTCTGGTCGAGTGGCATGACCTCCGTGATGCCAAGGATGTTCCTTTCTTCAAATCTGTTGGCACCAATCAATGACTATTGCTTTGAAAAATATCTGATGAGGAACTTTTTTGCAGAGCTTTAGGTAACTCTGCACCTGCCTCAAAGCCTCTGCTTCTGGGATGTGAGCTGGAGAGTAGCACCCCTGTAGTCGGACACCACAGACCCCGTGCTTTGTACATACCATCACGGCTCTTTCTTTAGTAAACACTGTTCACTTTTGTTGTATGTGTGTGCATGCTTGGTTGATACATCGTGTCTTATCTTATGACGCCGACCCCATGGACTGTAGCCCGCCAGGCTCCTCTTTCCATGGGATTCTCCAGGCAAAAATGCTGCCATTTCTTCCTCCGGAGCATTTTCTTGACCTAGGGATTAACCTGTGTCTCATGCGTCTCTTATATTTGTAGGTGTATTTTCTTTACCACTGCACCCCCTGGTAGTACAGGTAAGACTGCATGCAAAATCCTTTCCTCCCCTGCAGCCCCGCAGTGGATGACTGCTGCTTAACCTCACAGTTGTGCTGTTTTCAGGTGCCACATTGAACAACTCACATTCTGTTTGTAGTTGTCTGACTGACCAATCCCATCTCTCATGTGACATCTGGTTGGAATCTTAGATTACCATATACAGCTACCATCTCTGGTATATTCACGCTTCTCGCAAAGACACTTGCATGATTCACACCATGCATCCTAAACAGAGTTATTTCCCCTTTGCTTGCACACTATATTTGCTGCATAGTTGAAATTACATGTTTTGTGCATTTGCAAATATAGCACCTTTATTCACTACACATATGTGCTTTAATCAATTTATTGATCAGTTTAGGAATCCAGTAACATCAGCAAGAGCAGAGGACATTCATAGTTGGAAAGGCATGGGTTCAGATTCTTGATATACTGGGAGAGAAGAAATGATGATTTCCAGGAAAGGTCTATTATCTTCATGTGGACGATTGGGACGCATTAGTCTTTCGGTGCTGCTCATATTCTTATTTCGTTTTTTTTCTTTAAACATGAAAAATGAAATGTTTAGCTGATTAGGATTAACATGATGTTGGTCATAGCATGAAAGAGAACACAGAAGCAGTGAATGGTGGAACCAGTGGAGAAATTTCCCTACAACTTTCACAGAAGTCGTTCTGTGAGTGTGGCACGTGGGCTTGCATAGACTTACCACCTGGTGAAACGAGCGGTGAGCAGTCCTGCATCAGCTCTTACGCTGAGAGTCACTCGGTTACATATTCAGAGGTCTGAGACGTAGAAGACTATATACTGGGTCACCTGTATGGCTTACATCTTCTGTAGTCTCATTTATCATCATGAATGTGTTGTGGCTGCAGGGTCCTTCATTCACAGTGGGTTTCACCAGGGATCATCATATCTCACAGCTCAGGGCTTCACACAGCCTCCTCTTCTGTCCCCAGAGCATCTCACTGTGGAGTCTAGACTGGTGTGAGTGTATAGATCTTTAACCCAAATACTAAGGAACCCGGAGCCCTTGTCACCTGATGGACTGCTTTGTTATCCTATTCTTTTTTTTTTTTTCTTTTAATTAATTTTACTTGAAAAGCCCTTTGTTTGCAATGCTGTGCTTCTATCAGCTGTACAGCAACGTGAATTATTTGTTATCGTTATTTATATAAACATTTGTTATCATTATTTAATCACCTAGTCATGCCCCACTCTTTGTATCCTATGGACTATAGCTTGCCTGACTCTTCTGTTCATTGGAGTTTCCAGGCAAGAATGCTGGTGTGGGCTACCATTTCCTACTTCATGGGAACTTCCCCTCCCAGGGATAGAACCCGCCTCCCCTGTGTCTCCTGCATTGGCAGGCAGATTCTTGACCTCTGAGTCACCTGGAAACCCCTCAGTAATTGCATAAATGTAGGTAAATGTATATCATTTTACATTCTTGTTCTCATGACTCATTACAAGTCATTGAGTATAGTTCTCTGTGCTCTCCAGTAGGTATTTGTTGTTTGTTTTATATGTTTTAGTGTCTATCTGTTCATCTTAATTTCTGAATTTATCCTTTGCCTACTTCCCCTTGGTAACTATGAATTTTCTCCTTGTATGAGACTCTTGAGATTCCCTTGGACTGCAAGGAGATCCAACCAGTTCATTCTAAAGGAGATCAGTCCTGGGTTTTCACTGGAAGGACTGATGCTAAAGCTGAAAGTCCAATACTTTGGCCACCTCATGCGAAGAGTTGACTCACTGGAAAAGACCCTGATGCTGGGAGGGATTGGGGGCAGGAGGAGAAGGGGACAACAGAGAATGAGATGGCTGGATGGCATCACCGACTCGATGGAACTTGAGTGATCTTCGGGAGTTGGTGATAGACAGGGAGGCCTGGCATGCTGTGATTCATGGGGTCGAAAAGAGTTGGACATGACTGAGCAACTGAACTGAACTGAACTGATGAGATTCTGTTTCTGTTTTATAAACGGTTCATTTGCATCATATTTTACATCCCACATGGAAGTGATTTCATATAGTATTTCCCGTTCCTTTTCTGACTTACCTCACTTAGTAAGATCATGTCTAGATCCATCCATGTTGCTGCAAATGGCATTATTTCATTCTTTTTCATGGGCATGTAATATTCCACTGTATACATATGCCATTCTTAAAGGAGTACAACCGCACCCCACCCCCAAAAAAATAAAAGCGTGAACCTAGTGAAAAGAAGCTCAGTGTTGTTTGTGTCACGTGTCTACTCACCCAGCTGATGCTCTCTGTTCTCATGGAGGACAGTTGTCTGAAAGAGAATGAATAAGGGGACAGATGACCACTGACACGCCCCTGTTTCAAGGGATTATTTCAAAACAGCTCTTATTAAAGATATCTCTGCCCATAGGAAATTTCACTTGAATGTACTAGTGATGTGTTTTCATTTCGGATACCTGCTGTCCTCTGGGGCTTTACCTGTTTTGATGATATTTTCTATATTTTCATTTGGGATCCCCTTTTCACTGTTCAGTTCCTGATACTTCTGAAATTCTTCTTGAGTGAAGCTGTCTCCTTTGGCTGGATTTCACAGCAAACAGGGCAGAAGAGGTGTGCGTTAGCATCTTTCATAGGTTATAGTCACCTGGCTCATACCTGTAGTGCTTAGTAAGTCTCACCACAGCCACTGCCCTCCACCATCACCTAAACACTGCTCCCCAGGTATTTTTCTATAGTCGTACCCGAGTGTGCAAACAGGTTTTCAGATGGGTCCATGAGGGCATAATCCACATAATTAACATGTTATCATGTTCCAGTTCTCCCAACTAGTGAGTAAACTACAGATCATTCGCATGTGAGCTTAAGCATGCCCCAGTGAGGTGCAATCCTTCGTGGCACATCGGAGAAGATCATGGTGGGTCTCAGACTCAGAATTCCTCTCAGCTCTAACTCTTCCTTTCCACTTTGTCTGCATCCTGGAATTACATCCCTGGGGTTTTCATAAACCCTTATGAAATGAATGGAGAGGGGAATGATTTGGGATTTTCAGAAGCACACTAATCCCATTGACACCATGCAGGACTTTATGTTCCTTACCCCGCCGGCCATGTCTTCAGATCCCTTTTGTCTAGTAACAATTTCAGTCAAAAAATAAGTTTAATCAGAATATTGAGAATGTGGGATAGCCGCGGAATACAGTCAAAGTAGATATAATAACAATGTAGACATAAAGCAGATAAGGACCTGTAGTTCCTCCCCAAGGGCAGTAATATTATTCTGGGTCATAGCCCGAGAGCTGTATCATAGACACCTAAACCCCTACCTGGTGGACAAGTAAAATACAGTTTGATTAGACCTGCCACGATTCAGAGAATTGAAGTCAAGGAAATGGGAATAAACTGATGTTTGGATTGACAATGAACAATCAAGATAATTCTGTTCATACCACTGTTGACCAATTTAAAAAAGACTGTTTTAGCTGCTTGCTGTTTTTTCAAGGAGCCCCCTCCCTCTGTTTATAAATTTCTTGCCCCTCTGGTTTCCATTTGTGGGGTGGGGCAGTCAGCCGTTGGACAGAAGTCCACCCATGCCCCAGTTGCCGGCATCTGAATGAAAGCAGATATTCCTTTCTATGAAGCTGGTCTCTTATTTGGCTTTTGAGTGACAGCCAGCAGGACCCCACTTTTGGTAACACCACCACCCATGCCACTCAGGGAAGAACTCAGGCTTTGTCAGTCTCAGAGACCAGACTCAATCCTCAGCCACCCACAACGTGCATGTAGTACCAGAAAGGATAATGGGACATGTCCATGAACCCAGGAGATTGGTCAGATGGCAGAACAACTGACATTCCTGGCTACTCTTCCTCTGCAGACTTCAATGTGATCCTGAGGTGTTTGCAGAGCACTGGGTTCAGGTCTCAGGAAGTGTTTTAAGAATTGTGACAAAGAAGAAAGCATTTGTGTGGTGGAGATGAATGCAGTCATGGCCGGAACCTGTGAGTCTGTTAAACTCAGATTTAAACCTTGATTCCCTTTAGTGTGAGGATCCGGCAACTCCGTTGCTAGGAATTCATGGACCATCCTAGAATATTTTCCTTGAATCTCTGGGGTAAGTGTATTTCATTTTTAAAAAAGCCATCTGATAGAATCCCCAGTGGATACATTTCCTCATCTTTCCAGCAGACAACCTTTCTGCATCCCTGACTCGTGCACATGAAGTCTGAATTCTCCCGTGTGAACACACGTCAGGTCCAGTGTGTTCCATATAAGGTGCTGTGCTTAATCGCCCAGTAGATTCAATTCTTTGCGACCCCATGGACTCTACCCTGCCAGGCTCCTTGTTCTTGGGGATTTTCCAGGCAAGAATAGTGGAGTAGGTTGCCATGCCTTCCTCCAGGGGATAGTCCCAACGCAAGGGTCGAACCCAGGTCTCCCGCATTGCAGGCAGATTCCTTATCATCTGAGCCAGCTTGAAAGCCCTAATGTAAGCTATGTGTTTATCTCTCTCCTTACTATAAAAATATTGATCATATGAACACATCTACTTAGTTTTGGATAACGTAAAGTACATACCGACGCCTTTAGTTATTTTTGTGATCTTCTCTCCATCATCATTTTCAATATAAGTTACCAGCATGTTTTCTGATGCATGAATCAGTTGCAAAACATTTGTACCCGCGACTGTGACAGAAAAAAAAAAAAAACAAATATCACTCTGATTATTTGCTTTCCTTTCTAATGAACATGTCTTGTGCTTCACACGCTATTGTCCGTCTTCCCTCTAGCTGTCAGCTCTCTCATTGACATTTGTATGGTCTGTTGTTAGAGCCAGTTATGACATCCAGCGAACTAGGAAAGCCTTCTACACACCCCTTTCTCCTGAAGGTTATTAAGACGTCCAGTCTTCTAAGCTGTGCAGACTGTGAATGATGGCAAAGTTTCTTATTGCAACCATTATGGGTGTTGAACCTCAACCATCTCACAAGAGCTGACTTAAATTTCCAGGAATTTTGTGACCCAGTTTACAAGTACAGTCATGGGTAGAAGGAATTCTAAAAATTTAAATGAATAATGTTAAAACGAAAGTCAATACATCATCCAGAGTTATTTCCTAGTACAACAGCTATTAAACACGTACAAATTAGTCTATTGCAATATTTGGACATATATACTCTGAAATCATTGCAAGTTAGATCCTGGCACTGCCTGTCCACATTTTTTAAATTAAAATAAATGCATCAAAACAAGATAAGAGTGCTTTGCTGTACATTTTTTCCTTGAAAATATAACAGAGGGACTTATGATCTCAATATAATCTTTCAGAATTGATATTAATATTTGGCATTATTTCCTTTTATTTTCAACTCCTGAGGTAGATGTCTATGTTAATGCCCATTTCAAATTTTGTATTTCTATTCGTATTTGAGACTTATTTCTTATTTTAAACTATAGAGATAGAAGTCTATGCTAAAGTCCCATTAAAATTATGTAAAAATGAGTTTGAAATTGTTGCTCTTATTTAAGTATTCTCATTTTGGCCTTTAAATTAATCATGTTCTACATATTAAACTTGCTAATAAAGAACTTTAGATATTTAAAGAATTTCTTACTTAAAGCAAGTTTGTTTGGGTAGGTCAAATGAAAGAACAATGTAGGAAAGTGTCATTATACTCTTAGGGAGTTTCTTGCACTTTCTCATGTCCAAGGAACACAAGGAGTCAACATTCTGGGGGTTCTTCTCAGAGACCATTAGCGGCAACATTCTACCCTTGGACCTCATCCTGGTGTTGTGGGACAGTATTGGTTCCTGAAAAATTAAATGGCTTTTCCAAGGTTGCCTTGATAATGAGTAGAGGGAATAGTCCACCCATTCTGACATCTAGTTGTCTTGAATGGAACCGAGACGATCTATCTGAACATGTTTCATGTGACAACCCATTGGAAAAGCTCGCATACTCACATTCTATGATGTAAACATCTCCTTCTTGTCTCTTTGCCTCTTTATGGAACAACTGGCATGTCCCATCAACCCTGAAAAACAGACAAGAAATTCCTCCCTCACCATCCATGCCCCAGTACTTGAGGACACCCTTCTGCACGTAGAGTTCACACACTCAGCTTCACAGCCATGACCCACACCTTTCCCTGCACCCCATGTCGGAAGTCAACAGCCTCCTTGCTTTCAGTTGGGTCAGAGTGTACTTACTTGACATAAAATGTAAGTGAGAGGTATTCACAGCCATCAGTACATTCAATCTGACGATAGTGACACCTCAGCGGACCCCCTTCCACAATCTTCTCCTTGTTATCTGCAGCTGCGTAGATGGTACGCCACTCTCCTTTAATCTAAGAAGGAAGGTCTCCATAAACGCCAGTCAGACTCTTTTCTGGTTACTCACCAGTATACAGCAACATCTTTGCCTCTGCACTTATCACAGAAGAGAAGTAAATTGAATCTTATTACGCAAAGAACAGTTCTACCCCCTACTTTGCTGAATAACCTGACATGAATTCATGATTCCTATTTGAGCAGAAAGCATCGAATTCAGAGAATTTTGCACAGAATTCAGAGTTTTTAGAAATAGCTAAAAGAAAGCCAATAAAGACTGTGATGGTTCATAACTTTCTGAATGAACACGTTAGGTATTTTTTTTTTTTTTTAACCTACAGAGAAATAACAACAACAACAGCAAAAATTCAAAGAGCAGCTCATGTAGTTAATGGACCGTGGTATGTATACAATCTGGTCACACATAGAAACGCGAATCTCTGTCACAGGCACACACAGAAATCTCAAGCAAGGAAGACCTTCTAGCAGATCAGCTCATTCTGGGTACCTGTGAGGGGTCTATCTCAGCTGGAGTTTCCTGGGTGGCACAAACCAGTACAAGGACAAGACTCAGCAACACAACCTTCATCCTGTGACTCTTGTGTTGCTCCTTCTAGACAAGCTGAGGACGCCCCAGTTGTTGGGGAGCGTGTGAATTGGTTCCACTTTTTATAGGATACGTCTCTTGGCAGAATTCATATTGATCAAACTGTGGTTATTCATAAGACCTTAGTTCCTTAGACATCACCTTCTGACATCCTGTTTGGCGGCTGAGCTTTTTGGCATTCTGTGTTTCTTATCAAACTCCTGTGTTATTTCTTTCATATTGAAGAGATCTTTAAAAGTTTATTTTCTAAAACTGAAGCTGGAACTGTCCGTTTTAAGAAGATAAGTATGTGGTGTCTCTACCAGGAATCGGTTATCAGGGAATTCCTCCGAGGGGCGTGAAATGGAAGTATAGTTGATGTACAATATTTGTTTTACAGGTATACCACATAGGTATTTGTTATTTTATTTCTGCTTTGGAAATTATGAAAATGTTGAATTTTTTAATTCACTGTGTTGTCTAATCTTTATTTTTCAAATAATCTTTGTATATAATTTATTTTATGTTCAGTACTTTGTGTTTCTTATTCCACTCCTCCTGTGAGTGTGTTGCTGTCTTCTTTCCCTCAGCATATTTGTTTGAATAAACATCTGTATTTTTTTTTTTTTTGTAGACTCCATTCCTATTTCCCCATAGTATCATCATAGCACAGTATCACCAGGATACAGCCCATTTTTATCCATTCCAATGTTGATGGATACAAATTCATAGACAAGTCTTTGTAAGGAACTGAGGCGTCTTATCTAATGGATAGGGACTTAGGGGTGGAACTGCTGGGTGTCAGTGCCTTCTTATTTTCGATTCCTGCTAAGAGGAATTAAACATTTCCATGGTTCCATCCTTGCCAGGACTCAGTGTGATCAGTTGTTTTCATTTCAGAGATTAAAAGTGTGTGATGTTATCCATTTTCTCTCTCTCTCTCTCTCACACACACACACACACACACGGTGTAACTATGTGAGGAGACAGATGGTTACTTCATTTTTTTTTTTTTTATTGGAGGCTGATGCTGGGAAAGGTTGGGGGGCGGGAGGAGAAGGGGACGACAGAGAATGAGGTGGCTGGATGGCATCACCGACTCTGTGGACATGAGTTTGAGTGAACTCCGGGAGTTGGTGATGGACAGGGAGGCCTGGCGTGCTGTGATTCATGGGGTCGCAGAGAGTCGGACACGACTGAGCGACTGAACTGAACTGAACTGAATTATTTTACAATAATATATTGGTTGATTTTGCCATACATTGACATGAATCCGCCCCAGGTGTACGTACCTTCCCCTTCCTGAACCCCCCTCCCACCTCTCTCCTCCCCTTATCCTCCCTCTGGGTCATCCCTGTGCACCAGCCCCGAGCATCCTGTATCATGCGTTGAACCTGGACTGGTGATTCGTTTCACATATGATAATACAGATGTTTCAATGCCATTCTCCCAAATCATCGCACACTCACCCTCTCCCACAGAGTCCCAAAGACTGTTCTATAAGTCACAAGTGACATTTATTCTTTGACTCTGCCTTCCTGCTCCTTACCTCCCTGCAAACCTTTAAGTGTTTGGATATATACACTGAGTAAACCCAAACCGCCTGTCATACATCCCTCTTCCCCAGGATCTGATATATTGTCAACAAGATCCTTGCACATAATTTATAAAGATGATAATTTTTAAGTGGTTCATATTTCCTGCCTACTGTTCATTTCTCCTTCCTAATGTGTTTTCATTATTCAGATTGCAACCCTTTCTCTTGGAATTTTAAAAACTTTTTTAGTGGTGTGCCTCAGTGGTCATACATCTTATAACCTCTGCCAAGTTTTTTTTTTTTTTTTAACACACCCTGGGTGTTAGCTGCTTTGCTCTGCGTTTCTCTGCTTGCAGTTTGAGGGCATCTCATGGTGATGCTTGTCTTGTTGGAACTCTGGGACAAGAGCCGAGTCGATGTAGTGCATGGACTTTGTTCTCCTGCGGTGCCTGGGATCCTCCAGGATCAGGGATTCAATCTCTGTCGCCTGCTTTGGCAGGTGGACTGCAAAGCACTGGAGCCCTGGGGAAGTCCCTCTGCTCAGTATTTTGCAGATAAGTGAGCATCAGTTCAGTTCAGTCGCTCAGTCATGTCTGACTCTTTGCAACCCCATGAAACGCAATGCGCCAGGCCTCCCAAATCCGAGTCTACTCAAACTCATGTCCATTGAGTCGGTGATGCCATCCAACCATCTCATCCTCTGTCATCCCCTTCTCCTCCTGTCTTCAATCTTTCCCAGCATCAGGGTCTATTCCAGTGAGTCAGTTCTTTGCCTCATGTGGCCAAAGGATTGGAGTTTCAGCTTTAGCATCAGTCCTTCCGATGAACACCCAGGAGTGATCTCCTTTAGAATGGACTGGTTGGTTCACTTGCCGTCCAAGGGACTCTCAAGTGTCTTCTCCATCGCCTCAGTTCAAAAGCATCAATTATTCAGGACTCAGCTTTGTTTATAGTCCAATTCTCACATCCATACATGACTACTGGAAAAACCATAGCCTTGACTAAACAGATCTTTGTTGACAAAGTAATGTCTCTGCTTTTTACTATGCTATCTAGGTTGGTCATACCTTTCCTCCCAAGGAGTAAGGGTCTTTTAATCTCATGGCTGCAATCACCATCTGCAGTGATTTTGGAGTCCCCCAAAAATAAAGTCAGTCACTGTTTCCATTGTTTCCCCATCTATTTCCCATGAAGCAAGGGGACCAGATACCATGATCTTCGTTTTCTGAATGTTGAGCTTTAAGTTAACTTTTTTCACTCTCCTCTTTCACTTTCATCAAGAGGCTCTTTAGTTCTTCACTTTCTGCCATAAGGCTGGCGTCATCTGCATATCTGTGGTTATTGATATTTCTCCCAGTAATCTTGATTCCAACTTGTATTTCATCCAGCCCAGCGTTCCTCATTATGTACTCTGCATATAAGTTAAATAAGCAGGGTGACAATGTACAGCCTTTACGTACTCCTTTTCCTGTTTGGAACCAGTCTGTTGTTTCATGTCCAGGACTAACTGTTGCTTCCTGACCTGCATACAGGTTTCTCAAGAGGCAGGTCAGGTGGTCTGGTATGCCCATCTCTTGAAGAATTTTCCACAGTTTATTGTGATCCACACAGTCAAAGGCTTTGGCATAGTCAGCCAAGCAGAAATAGATGTTTTTCTGGAACTCTCTTGCTTTTTTGATGATCCAGCGAATGTTGGCAGTTTGATCTCTGGTTCCTCTGCTTTTCTAAAACCAGCTTGAATATCTGGAAGTTCACAGTTCACATATTGTTGAATTCTGGCTTGTAGAATTTTGGCATTACTTTACTAGTGTGTGAAATGAGTGCAACTGTGCGGTAGTTTGAGCATTCTTTGGCATTGTTTGGCATTGCCTTTCATTGGGAATAAGTGAGCATACCTTCATTCTTTCTGGGGTTATTAGTTTGGTGTCCTCCACTCTTTCCCAGTAGCAATATTGGATACCTTCTGACATGGGGGGAGCTCAACATTCAGTGTCATAACTTTTTGGCTTTTTATACAGTTCATGAAGTTCTCACTGTAATAATACTGGAGTGGTTTGCCATGCCTCCTCTGGTGGTCACGCCTGAGAGCACTCTCCAGTATGACATATCTTTCTTGGGTGGCCCTACACGAAATTGCTCATACCTTCACTAAGTTATGCATAGCCATTCGCCACACACGTCTGGAGAAGGGAATGGCAAATGGCAAACCACTTCAGTATTCTTTCCTTGAGAACCCCATAAACGGTATGAAAATGCAAAAATATGTGACAGTGAACAATAAACTCCCTGGACCCGTAGGTGCCCAATATGCTACTGGAGAAGAGTGGAGAAAGATTTCCAGAAAGAATGAAGAGATGGAGCCAAAGCGAAGACAACGCTCAGTTGTGGATGTGACTGGTTATGAAAGTCTGATGTTATAAAGAACAGTATTTCATACCAACCTGGCATGTTAGATCCATGAGTCAAGGTAAATGAGAAGTGGTCAAACAGAATGTGGCAAGAGTGAATATCGACAAATCTAGAGATCAGTGAACTAAGAGGGACCGGATTGTGTGAATTTAATTCAGATGAAAATTATATGTACTACTGTGGGCATGAATCCCTTAGACGATATGGAGTAGCCCTCATAGTCAACAAAAGAGTCTGAAATGCAGTACTTGGATGCAGTCTCAAAAATGACAGAATGATCTGTGTTCATTTCCAAGGCAAACCATTCAATATCACAGTAATCCAAGTCTCTGCCCCGAACACTAATGCTGAAGAAACTGAAGTTGAACACTTTTATAATGACCTAGGAGACCGTCTAGAACTAACACCAAAAAAGATGTCCCTTTCCTTATAGGGGACTGGAATGCTAAAGTCGGCAGTCAAGAGATCCCAGGAATAATAGGCAAGTTTGACTTTAGAGTACAAAATGAGGGAGGGCTAAGGCTACCAGAATTTTGCAAAGAGGACCACTGGTCATAGCAAACACGTTCTTCCAACAACACAAGAGACGACTCTACACAGGACATCACTAGATGGTCAATACGAAATGATATTGGTTATATTCTTTGCCACACAAGGCAGTGATCCATGCAGGAGGCATAGGATAGTAGTCAACCACTATTGTTCCATTTTCTTTGACCAATTCAAGTGATAAGGCACTAATATCTTATCCTTGGAGATCTTCGTATGGGTGTAACATGCATTCAAAGTGCATGTAGTTTACAGTAAGCCCTGGGTGACCAGTGCTCTATTCTGTCACTCCACTTGCCTTTCAGGTGGACGCAGTCTTTCACATCCCCAGAAACCTACCAAAGGTCTCCAGATTGCTCTAGGTCTACCCCATCTTTCTCATCTCCCTGAAACATTTTTTTCACGGTCTCTTGGCTGGTCAGACACATGATCCTTTTGGGTAACCACAATATTCCTTTTTTCCCTTCAGTTGGCACCAATCAATGAATATTAGTTTGAAAACATCCCTGATGGAGGAACATTTATGCAGAACTGCAGGTTACTCAGCACCTGCGTCAGCAGCAAGGCCACTGCTTCTGGGGGTGGAGCTGGACTTAGCAGCCCCAAGTTGGACACAGGAGACCCCGTTCTTTCTAACTACCATCAATGCTCTTTCTTGAGTAAATACTGTTCACTTTTGTTGTACATATATCCATGCTCAATTAGTGAGTGTCATCTGGCTCTTTGCGACCTCATGGACTGGAGCCCACTGGGCTCCTCTTTCCATGAGCTTCTCAGGCAGGAATACTAGAGTGGGTTGCCATTTCCCCCTCTAGGGGATTTTCCTGACCTAGAGGTCAAAACTGCATCTTTTACATGTCCTACATTGACAGGCAGGTTCTTTACCACTGTACCACCTTGGAAGGCCATGTAACACTGTATCCTGCTAAATCTTTACCACTACCCACTTCCCTCATGGCTCTGCTGGTAAAGTATCCACCTGCAATGCAGGAGACCTGGGCTCGATCCCCTGGAGAAGGGAATGGCTACCCATTCCAATATTCTGGCCTGAAGAATTCCACGTACTGTATAGTTCATGGGGTCACAAAAATTGGACATGATTGAACAACTTTCATTTCACTTCACTTCACCAGCTACTCCACAGCAGATGAACACTGCTTAACTGCATAATTGAGTTGTTTTCAGGTGCCAGTCAGGACAGAACATATTCTACTTTGAAGTTGTCTGACTGACCAGTCCCATCTCTCACGTGACATCTGGTGGGAACTTTACATCACTTTATAAAACTACCAAATGTGGCTTATTTTCTCTTTTCACCATAACACTTGCAGGATTCATACCATGTGCCCTAAACAGAGTTACTTCCTCTTTCATTGTATACTTGATTTTCTGCATGGTTGGATTTACATGTTTTGTGCATTTTCAAATATGGCACATTTCCTTACTGACACATATGTACGTCAATCAGTTCATTGAATAAGAATCCAGTAACGTCAGCAAGAGCAGAGGAGATTCATTGTTGGGAAGCAATGGGTCATAGGTCATGATATCCTGGGATATAAGAAATGATGATTTCAAGGAAAAGGTCTGTTATCTTCATATGGATGATTGGGACACATAAGTCCTTCTGTGTTGCTCACATTCTTACTTTTTTTTTTTTTTCTTTAAACAACAGAAAAAGTAAAATGTTGTTGAGCTGATCAGGATTAATAAGATATTGGCTAAAGCATGAAAGGAAAAATAGAAGTGGTTACTTATGAAAGCTGTGGATAAATTTCCCTACAAGATCCATTTCACAGAAGTCCCACTGTGTGAGTGCCCCTGTGGGTTTTCATAGAATTACTGCCTGGTGAAACTAGCGGTGAGCAGTTGTGTATCAGGTGTTTTGCTGAGGGACACTAAGTTACATATGCACATGTCCAACATGCAGGAGATAATATAGCAGGTAACTTGTGCCACTTATATCATCTGTAGTCTTATTTATCATCACGAACGTGTTGTGGCTGCAAGGTCCTTCATTCACAGTGGGATTCCCCAGGGATCATCATATTTCCCAGCTCAGGGTTTCACACGGTCTTCTCCTTTGACCTTAAAGCGTTCCACTGTGTACTCTAGACTAATGTGCGTGTTTGGACACTTAAATCCAAAGACTTTAGGACGCCCGAGACTTTGTCACGTGGCAAGGTACATGTTTTGTTATCTCAGCCTTTTTTAAAAATTAATTTGTATTGAAATGTAGTTGATTTACAATGTTGTGTTCATTTCATGTGTATGGCAATGTGATTCATTTGTGCATTTCTTGATGTTTAGTGACTAAGTCACGTCCCTCTTGTGTCCCTATGGACTGTAGACTGCTGGACTACTCTGACTGTGGGATTTCCCATGGAACAATATTGGAGTGGGTTGCCATTTCTTCCTCCAGGCTATCTCTATGACCCAGAGATCAAAGCCACATTTCCTGCATTGGAAAGCAGATTCTTTACCATTGAGCCACCAGGGAAGCCCTCAGTTATACATCTGTGTAGCTAAATATATACCTTTTTAGAATCTTTTTGTTTACAGGTTATTACAAGACAGGTAGATTTCTGTGTTATATAGTAGGTCCTGTTATTTATTTTATGTTTGGACATGAGTTTTAGTGAACTCTGGGAGTTGGTGATGGACAGGGAGGCCTGGCGTGGTGTGATTCAAGGAGTCGCAAAGAGTCGGTCACGAATGAGCGACTGAACTGAACTGAACTGACTGATAGTAGTGTATATCTATTAATCTCAAACTCTCCCCAGAATTTTCTCTTTGGTAATGATAAATTTGTTTCCTGTGTCTGTGAGTCTGTTTCTGTTTTATAAATATTTCATTTGCATCTCATTTTATGTTCCCCCTACAAGTGATGTCATATGATGTTTGCTATTCTCTTTCTGACTTACTTCACTTAGTATGATCATCTGTAGGTCCAACTGTGTTGCTGCACATGGAGTTGTTTATTCTTTTTTCTTAGTTGAGTAATAGTTCATTGTGTAGGTCCAACCGTGTTGCTGCACATGGAGTTGTTTATTCTTTTTCCTTAGTTGAGTTCTTTGTGTATATACTGCATTTGTAAAGCGGTACGCAACAGAAGAAATGTCTTCACTTACAAAGAAACCTCAGTATTGTCTGTATCATTATTCTCCTCACCCAGCGGAGGTTCTCAGTTCTTATTTAGGACAGTTGTCTGTGAAAGAGAATGGATAAGGGGAGAAAAATGACCATCGCCATGCCTCTATTTCAAAGGATTGTTGTATAGCAGCCTTTGTAAGAGATGGCTGTGCGGATAGGAAATTTGAATCGAGTGTTCTGGTGATGTGTTTTCATTTCTGATACCTGTTTTCCTCTGGGGTGTTACCTGTTTTGGCGGCCTGTTGTATATTTTCTTTTGGAACCCCCACCTTTCATTGTTCAGTTCCTCAGACTCCTGAATTTCTTCTGGAGTGAAACTGACTCCTTTGGCTGGGTTTCATAGCAAACAGGGCAGAAGTGCTGTGCATTAGAATCTTTGATAGATTGTAGCGTGTCACCTGGCTCATACTTGTAGTGTCCAGTAAGCCTCACCAGCACCACTGCCCTCCACCATCACCTCAACTCTGCTGACCAGGGCATTCAGTACAGCGGTGCCTGAGTTGCACACAAGTCTTCAGATGGGTCCATGGGGTACAGTCCGCATAGTTAACATTTTCTCACGTTCTGCTTCTTACAAATACTGAGAAAACTACAGACCATTCACCTGTAAGCTTAAGCATCTCCGAGTCAGATGTAGGCACTAATGGTACGTCGGAGAAGGTCATGGTGGGTCCTCAGACTCAGAAATCCTCCCAACTGTTACCTCTTTCTGTCCAACTTGTCTAATTAATTAGTAAGTGAAAGTTTCTCAGTTGTTTCTGACTCTTTGTGGCCACATGGCCTGTAGCCGAGCAGGCTCTTCTGTCCATGGAATTCTCCAGGCCAGAATACTGGAGTGGTTTGTCATTTCTTTCTCCAGGGAATCTTCCCAACTCTGGGATCGAACCTGTCCTGCATTGCGGGAGGATTCCTTACCATCTGAGCCACCTGGGAAGGCCAAGAATACTGGAGTGGGTAGGCTATTCCTTCTCCAGGGGATCTTCCCAACTCAGGATTCAAACTAAGGGTCTCCTGCATTGCAGGCAGATTCTTTACCAAGTGTAATACTTTCTGTGGTTTCACGAACCCCAGACACATGAGATGTTTATATAGCATCACCAAATCAATGGACATATTTTGAGCAAACTCTGGGAGACAGTGAAGGACAGAGGAGTCTGGTGTGCTGGACTCCATGGAGTCGCAATGAGTCAGGCAGGACTTAGCAATTGAAAAACAATATTCAAATGATTGGGGGAAAATGATTTGGACTTTTCACCAGGCACATTAACCCCATTGCATCTGCTACTGAGGGGAAAATACACACTTTTTCATTCTCAGAGAGCAGACACAGTCTCCACCATCCACCAATGTGGATATAATATCAGAAAGGTTAAAGCTACCTGTCAGTGACCCCCGTGGGGCTGGCCAGTTGCATACTGATTAATGTACCTGAAAACATGACTCTGAAAGTTCAGTAGGAACCAGTGTTATTTTCAGAGCATTGGGTTCAGGTGGCAGGCATGCTTTAAATAATTTTGACCAAAAAAAAAATAGAGTGTATGTGCTGTAGATGAATACAGTCAAGGATGGGGCCTGTGAGTCTGTTAAACTCAAATTTAAACCTTGGTTGACTTTGGTGTCGGAATTCGGCAACTCCAATATGTGATATTTGGCAAGAATCCCATGGACCATCTTGGAATATTTCTTTGCATCTCTATGACAAGTGTATCTGATTTTTTAACATGCCATTTTACAGAATCCCCCATGGATACATTTGTTCAGTTTCCTATTAGACAACATTTCCGCCACCCTGACGCATGTGACATAAAGTCTGAATTCTCTCGCTTGAGCACATGTCTGCTGTAGTGTGCGTACTATAATATAAGCTCTGTATGCACCTCTGTTCTTAATATAAAAATATTGATAATACGAACATGACTAGGTGGCATAGACTCTGCTACATACGTACCAAGGCATGAGTCACTTTTGTGGTCTGTACTCCATCAAAGTTTTCAGCATAGAGTACCAACGTGTTGTCTGATACACGAATCAGTTCAGAAAAATTTTTACACATGTCTGTGACAAAAAAAAAAAAAAAGAAACCTCAATATGATTAACTTTTTTCCTTTTCAATTGGACAAGTCTTGTTCTTCCCACACTGTCTTCAGTCATCCCTCCCATGGTGAACTCTGTCTCACTGACATTTCTAGAGGCTGTTGAGAGGGTAACAGGCAGGAAGGCCAGGGGTCTCCAAACGGAGGAAATAACCTGCAAGTGTCAGACATTTTTATCTCTCTTAAGGTGCAGGAATGAGATGGCTGGATGGCATCACTGACTCAATGGATATGAGTTTGAATGAACTCCAGGAGTTGGTGATGGGCAGGGAGGCCTGGCGTGCTCTGATTCATGGGGTCGCAAAGAGTCGGACAGGACTGAGCGACTGAACTGAACTGAACTGAACTGGAGGGGCAGGAAGACACAAACTAGCTATATTTTTTTCTTCTCTGTACAAATTTAAAAGGAGGTTTCTCTTAAAATACTGTGCTGCCATAATGACACCTGGTTTCACCTGAAGTTAACTCTTCTCAAACCTCGAGTTAACCAATGCATTTTCCCTATGGTAATATTTGTCTTAAGCTATGTTAATCCTGGGTGTTCATTGGAAGGACTGATGCTAAAGCTGAAACTCCAATACTTTGGCCACCTCAGGCGACGGCTGACTCACTGGGAAAGAGTCTGATGCTGGCAAGGATTGGGGGCAAGAGAAGGGGACGACAGAGAATGAGATGGCTGGATGGCATCACCGACTTGATGGACATGAGTTTGCGTGAACTCCGGGATTTGGTGATGGACAGGGAGGCCTGGCGTGCTCTGATTCATGGGGTCGCAAAGAGTCGGACACGACTGAGCTACTGAACTGAACTGATGTTAATGTACTGTGCATTTACCCCAGACTCCGTCTTCAAGTCGGTTCCACCTAATGGCTCAGAATCTATTTGACAAACCAGTATGTTATACTCAGACATTGTTCCCCTAGTCTATGTAAACAAAACTAAACTATTTGTATGGTAATCTGCCCTTCTACAAGATTCAAGTTAATGGCCAGGGATGAATCATCTGGTGTCAAGATTATCCCAAAATGCATCTTATGGGTGAGGGGCCTGGTGCCATTCTGAGTTTTAAGACATTCCTTTCTTTCCTTCACAGACTGCTAGTGACTATATAAAATCCAGCTGAAGACTAGCAGGGGGTTACTCTTTCTGCCCCCTTCTGGTGCCTATGTCAGAAGCTTTCTCTGTCTCCTTGACACTTTAATAAAACTTTATTTGACACAAACTCTGAGCGATCAATCCTCGTCTCTGGCCCCAGATTCAATTCTTCTCCTCCGAAGGCCAAGAATCCTGGCATCTTTTCGTTCAGCAGCAACCTTTTATCTTGGGGGCTCATCCGGGATTCTCAGAACAAGATAAGGATGCTTGGAGCTCTAGTTCTTTGTTCTCCTAGCGAACACGTTTTCTGCTGTACTGCACTAACTCTATGGTGTGCTTGTGTGAATGAATGACATGCCCTGTGTGAGGCAAGTGAGGAACCCTGCTCTGCGTTTCCACGGTGATCTCATACACCTTACGGCAGAAACCTGTCGGGGATTTATACCAACCTGCCAATGCCAAGAGGCACCCAATGTCTCCTTAGGGACTGACCAGAAATGGGCAAAGCGTGTGGACTGAACTCTCCTTTCCCGGTCAAACTTTTCGGTCTCTTTGACCATTTCATAACTCCTTGGAAATTAGAAGTACTAACCTTATCTATCAGATTATAGACTTTCAAGGGATTTGTGATCTATGCTGTTACTGCGTACTGTGGCTTAGGTCCCAAACTTGGATTGGTAGTCAGGAAAGCACCTAGCCTCGCTAGGAATCAAAAGATGGTAAGCTAGATGGAGCTCTAGCTCCAAGATCATCTCTGAGGTTCAAGGTTACTCAGATTGAATTTTTTTTTTTCCCCCTTTGAGAGCGGTGGGTCTTAGTGGACCAGAGTAGACTCTTACACTAGCGTGGTGATGCTTGAAAGGAACATCTCAGTTTTATGTTCGTATCGGTTTTATTGTGGTCAGAAATATACTCAGGGTCGTGCACAGGAATCAGGTGACGAATGTTTCCCCCAGTAGTTTAGCCTGAAGGCGTTCCGGAAGGTTACTCTGATTGCACACCGGGTGGAATCAGAGGCAAGCAAGGTTTTAATGGTGAAGAGCTGGACGTCAGTCAGGAATGCCATTAGGTCTACCCCTAGTGCATCCCTACACTGTCTTGGTGGTAAAACCGGGAGGGATGAGTACAGAGCCTGAATCGGTAAGGGACAGATTAAGTCCAACCAGGAAAGAAAAGCTTTGGTGTAAAGTCTGTCTGCACCCCCATCTAGAGCAGGGAGGGATGCCTCTGGTAGGAAGATGGCGCTGGTCACTTTTTTTTTTATCTCTTACAGATGTGAGCTATCAATTCCAGCCTCACTCTTTTGAGCTCTATCCTGAAAAACTGGCATAGATTTGATCCCCAGGGCTTAAGGAAGACACACCTGGTCTTCCTATGTGATACTGCATGGCTGCAGTACCCATTGGAGGACAGCGAATGGTGGCCGGTTGGAGGGTCTCTTAAGTATAATACTGTTTTACAATTAGACCGGTTCTGTAAAGCACAAGGCAACTGGGTAGCATATGTATTGCCCTTTTTCTCTCTGCAAAGTATGCTAGACTTATGTCCTAAGGGTATAGATTTTGGCATGAAACCTTCAGCTCCCTCCTGTCCTCCTACTTTTCCCCCATACCTGGGGCTCCAAACTGAGCAAACTGAAAGCCAGAGAACCACCTCACCCCCACCCCCCCAACCCCGCCCCAGAAGGGTTGCCTTTGTCTCAGTGGAAACCCAAACTAAGATTCAAACTGCCTATGTGGAGGTCCAAACAACTCCTGTCTCAGTACGACCTCAGACTACTCTGGTTTCAGTATAAACTCAGACCATCGAAGTAAGAGATGAGATGGAGGGCAGGAGAGAAAAGTAGGTTTCTCCAATCTATCCCTGGGATCATCTGCGCAGAGCAGCCTGAGAGACTGAGGAACAGCCCCCCAAGCTGTTGCCTCTTCATGAAGCACCCACTGGGAGAAATAATCAGTCTATGAAAGTTAATAAGCCTTTTTTAAATGAAGAAATACAAAGAATCAAGGAGGATCTGGGAGACTATATAGAGGATCCAGAAAAATATATTAGAGCTTTTAAAGGCGTTGCTCTGCTTTGTGACCTTACTTGAAAGGATGTGATGTATGTCTTGAGACAAATGCTGACTCCCGATTCAAAAAGTCAAGTTTTGGGAAAAGCGGTTGCTTATGGAGATGAATGGTTTGGTAATGAATCAGTAGGAAAGAGGGAGGACGAGATAACTGCCCTCCCCACTGGGAATCAGGTGGTCCCCAATTACAGAACCAGACTGGAACATTAACACAGCTAAAGGAAGATGGTATCAGAGTCATTTTGTCAGATGTATTCTTGAAGGACTCAGGCAGGCCCATGCTAAGCCTTTAAACTATGGCAAATTGACTGACATCGAACAGGAGAAGGAAGCGCCTGGTAAATTCCTAGATAGACTGAGAGAAGCCCTTTGCAGATTCACTGAGATTGATCCTGAAAGTGAAGAGGGAAAAGTCATCTTAAAGGATAGATTTCTCACTCAGTCGGCTCCAGATATCAGCCGTAAACTATTAAAATGGGCGTATGAAAAAAAAAATTAAAAAATAAAATGAAACGGGTGTATGCACCAAATCAGTCTTTAGATACTCTGTTACAACTGGCTCAGACAGTCTATTATGGTAGGGAATATGAGGAAAAGAAAGAAAGGCAGAAAAAGACAAAGGAAAAGGTGGAAGCCTTCGCAATGGCTATGGAAAACGTTCTTAAACAGCCTGAGAAAAATGCTCAGAGGGACCCAGGTGAAAAGGGATGGGCTTGCTATTACTGTGGAAAGGAGGGGACCCCAACCGGGATTGCCCTCAGGCATATAAACCGCCCCCGGCTCCATGTCCCGCACTGGAAGAGAGACTGACCCCGGAGGCATAGGTCTCCAGGGTCAGACTCTTAAGACAGTCAGGACTGAAGGTGCCCGGGGGTCCCCACACAAGTTCCCATTCTAATTACATCTGAGGAACCCAGGGTATTAATAACTGCGGGGGGCCAATCCGTCGATTCCCTTTTAGATACTGGGGCAACTTACTCTGTGCTTACTGAAGCCCCTGGCCCTCTTTCTTCCCGATCTGCTTCTGTAATGGGACTGTCTGGATGAACCAAAAGGTATTATTTCCGTTATTCTTTGTCTTGTAACTGGGATTCTGTGCTATTTTCACACGAATTTCTGATTGTGCCAGAATCTCCCTCACCCCTTCTGGGGAGGGATATACTGAATAAGGTCCATGCCTCTGTTCTCATGAATATGGAGCCCTCCTTTTCTCTCCCTTCCGTTGAACAAAATGTAAATCCTAGAGTATGGGCTGATAGAAAATCTGTGGGTCGAGCACAAAATTCTATTCCTGTGGATGTCAAGCTCAAAGACCCGCACTTATTTCCACATAAGAAGCAGTATCCACTGAAACCTGAAGTTAAGGAAGGGTTAAAACCATCATCCAGAATTTAAAGGAGCAGGGACTATTAATTCCCTGTAACAGTCCATGCAACACTCCTATTTTGGGTATAAAGAAATCCAATGATAAATGGAGACTAGTTCAAGATTTACAAATAATAAATGAGGCTGTAGTTCCTTTACACCCCATGGTGCCTAATCCTTATACTCTATTGTCTGAAATTTCTGAATGAGCCAAATATTTCTCAGTAATTGATTTGAAAGATGCCTTCTATTCAGTGCCTTTTGCAGAGGAAAGTCAATTTCTGTTTGCCTTTGAAGATCCTACGCAACCAGCTTCTCAGTTAACCTGGACAGTTTTGCCGTAGGCATTTCGTGACAGTCCTCACTTATATGGACAAAGTTTGTCATGGGATCTGCAAAACTTCAATAGCTCTGAAGCGGTGGTGTTACAATATGTAGATGATATTTTGCTCTGTGCTGAGACAGAGGAAGCTTGTTCACAAGCCAGAAGACTTTTTAAACTTTCTGGCAGGCTGCGGTTACAAGGTATCAAGAGAAAAGGCTCAGCTTTGTCAACACTCTGTTAGATATCTGGGCCTAATCATATTAGAAGGGACTAGGGCTATAGGCCCTGAGAGAATTAAACCTATACTAAATCATCCCCTACTTATGACTTTAAGACAATTGAGAGGATTTTGGGGAATCACAGGTTACTGTTGCATTTGGATTCCAGGTTATGGGGAACTTGCCTGGCCTTTATATAAACTTATAGCTGAAACTCAGCATGCCCAAACCGGCAAATTGGTTTGGTCTCCAGATACTCAAAAGGCTTTTAAGGTTCTTCAGACTGCTTTCCTACAAGCTACCGCTCTGAGCTTGCCCACAGTGTCAGAATTTAATTTGTTTGTCACTGAAAGAAAAGGTGTGGCCTTGGGAATTTTGACACAACCTTGAGGGCCTCACCAGCAACATATTGCTTATCTAAGCAGAGAATTAGATGTAATTTCACGGGGGTGGCCCCACTGCCTAAGAGTAATTGGAGCAGCAGCTTTATTAGGACCTGAAGCTTTAAAAATAATTAATGGACGAAATTTTACTGTACTGACTTTTCATGATGTGAGTGGAATCTTAAATTCTAAGGTTAATATTTGGATGACAGACAGTAGGCTTCTTAAATATCAGTCATTGTTGTTAGAAGAACCAGTTCAGTTCAGTTCATTTCAGTTCATTTCAGTCGCTCAGTCATGTCCGACTCTTTGCGACCCCATGAATCACAACACGCCAGGCCTCCCTGTCCATCACCAACTCCCGGAGTTCACTCAAACTCATGTCCATCGAGTCGGTGATGCCATCCAGCCATCTCATTCTCCGTCGTCCCCGTCTCCTCCCGCCCCCAATCCTTCCCTGCATCAGACTCTTTTCCAGTGAGTCAACTCGTCGCATGAGGTGGCCAAAGTATTGCAGTTTCAGCTTCAGCATCAGTCCTTCCAATGAACACCCAGGATTGATCTCGTTTAGAATGGACTGGTTGGATCCAAGGGACTCTCAAGAGTCTTCTCCAACACCACAGTTCAAAAGCATCAATTCTTTGGCGATCAGCTTTCTTCACAGTCCAACTCTCATATCCATACATGACCACGGGAAAAACCATAGCCTTGACTAGACGGACCTTTGTTGGCAAAGTAATGTCTGCTTTTTAATATGCTGTCTAGGTTGGTCATAACTTTCCTTCGAAGGAGTAAGCGTCTTTTAATTTCATGGCTGCAGTCAGCATCCACAGTGATTTGCTAAGCTGCTAAGTCACTTCAGTCGTGTCCGACTCTGTGTGACCCCATAGACGGAAGCCCACCAGGCTCCCCCATCCCTGGGATTCTCCAGGCAAGAACACCGGAGTGGGTTGCCATTTCCTTTTGGAGCCCCCGAAAATAAAGTCTGACACTGTTTCCACTGTTTCCCCATCTCTAAGCTCAAAGTGTGTGGAAATTTAAATCCTGCCACTTTCCTTCCTGAGAAGGAAAATGAAAGACCTGATCACGATTGTTCTCAATTCCTAACTTTAAACTGTGCAGCTCCGGAGGATCTAATGGATACTCCATTAGACAACCCTGACATGGAAATGTTTACAGATGGCAGTTCCTTTGTTTGGGATGGAAATCGTAAAGCAAGTTACGCTGTGGTAACTGCTGAACAGGTTTTAGAAGCAAAATCTCTCCCTCAGGGAGCCAGTGCTCATTTAGTGTAGCTTGTGGCTCTGCTGCTGCTGCTGTTGCTAAGTCACTTCAGTCGTGTCCGACTCTGTGTGAACCCATAGACGGAAGCCCACCAGGCTCCCCCGTCCCTGGGATTCTCCAGACAAGAACACTGGAGTGGGTTGCCATTTCCTTCTCCAATGTGTGAAAGTGAAAAGTGAAAGTGAAGTCGCTCAGTCGTGTCCAACCCTTAGCGACCCCACGGACTGCAACACACCAGGCTCCTCCATCCATGGGATTTTCTAGGCAAGAGTACTGGAGTGGCTTGCCATTGCCTTCTCCGGACCCGAGCTCTAGAGTTAATCAAAGGCCATCGGGTAAATATCTACACTGATTCTAAGTATGCTTATTTGACTTTACATGCTCATGTGCAGTATGGAAAGACAGTTTAAAACAGCAACAGGAGAACCTATTAAACATTTCAGAGAGATCGAGAGACTTTTAACTGCTGTATACTGTCCTGAAGAAGTAGCTGTTATGCATTGCAAAGGGCACAGCAGGGATGGGAGTAAAGTAGCCCAAGGTAATCAGCTGGCTGTCAAGCCAGGAAAGCGGCACTTTACAAAACCCCTTCATTACAGACACCTTTGATCTGGACAGGTCGTGGAACAGGAAAAACCACAATATACTGAGGAAGAATTAGAAAGATATGAGAAAAGAGGAGCAAGGATCACTGATAAATGATGGTTACAGTCCGAGGATGAATGATTAATAATTCCTGAAAGTGCTCAATGGAAAATTCTTAAGGGTTTACACCCGAGTTTTCATTTGGGTGCAGAGTACTTACCAGATGGCTTCTCGCTTGTTTGAAGGTAAAAATGTAATGAAAACTTTAAAGAACATTATCAAAACGTGTGAGGTTTGTCAGAAAAATAACCCAAAGACTGAAAAGCCAGCAAAATCTGGATTACAACGAAGTGGAAAATATCCTAGAGAGGAGTGGGAAATTGATTTTACTCATATGCCAAAAGCTAATGGAGATTCTTGCTTACAAGTTTGGGTGGATACTTTTGCTGCATGGATTGCGGCTTTTCCATGTTGTAGGGAACAAGCTAATGAGGTTATAAAGATTTTAATCCATGAAATTATCCCCAGGTTTGGGCTGTCACGGGGCCTTCAGAGTGACAATGGCTCTGCCTTTAAAGCTGCTGTAACTCAGGGGGTATCTAAAGCTCTAGGAAGAGAATGTCACTTACACTGTTCCTGGAGACCCCAATCCTCAGGAAAGGTTGAAAAAGCTAATGACATCATCAAAAGACATCTTGTGCAAATTAACTCAAGAGACACAGGATAATTGGATTAAAGTCCCACCCATAGCTTTAATGAGGGCTCGAACTGCCCCCAAAAGGAGGGACTGTCCCCCTTTGAATGTGTTTATGGAAGGCCTTTCTTATGCACAGACATTGTTATAGACCCTGAAGCCTTAGAATTAACTAATTATGTAACTCATCTCAGCTTTTCAATAGGCATTAACAGAACTCCGGGAGATGACTCCGGACCCAGCTTCTGAGTCAAGCAAGCCTCTATTTGAGCCAGGAACCGAGTTTCTCATAAAAACACTGGGATCTGGGAAGGCCCTTACCAGGTTATTCTTTCTTCTCCCACAGCTGTCAAAGTGCCAGGAATTGACTTGCGGGTACATCACACTCTAGTTAAGACGTGGCACCCTGACAAAACTAAGTGACATCATTTTATGTCTTTACTTTCTATGCTCTGACTTTGTACTTTTCAGATGGGCCTGATAATCTATGTAAGCCTACCTCTCCTGACTCCCAAAATCCCAAGTCTGCTGTCTGATCCTCAAGACAATGCCTTCCTGTCCTGGGCTCACTCTTATGCTGCATTCCACAATCGGTCTAACTGCTGGCTCTGTGGAGCACTCCCCTCTTCATCAGGGGAAGGCTTCCCATGGTGGACATCTCCACTTCAAGGAAAAGACTTTCTCCAAGTCTGCGAATACCTTCGACAAGAATCATAAGTTGTGCCTCTTCTTCATCTGATGACATCTAACAACCCTAAAATGGACTGGTGCAACACGTTGCACTTTAACTATGGACATAATATGACTTTTAATTTTGATTATACATTGTCTCGGTTCAATGACTATTTTGCTACACATAAGGCAAATAAGTCTAGATCTAATGGTTTTTTACCTGACGTTTATCAAATATGGGATGAGGTTATATGGTTCAGTTCAGTCACTCAGTCGTGTCCGACTCTTGTGACCCCATGAATCACAGCACGCCAGGCCTCCCTGTCCATCACCAACTCCCGGAGTTCATTCAAACTCATGTCCATCGAGTTGGTGATGCCATCCAGCCATCTCATTCTCTGTCGTCCCCTTCTCCTCCTGCCCCACAATCCCTCCCAGCGTCAGAGTCTTTTCCAGT
Organism: Moschus berezovskii; assembly: GCF_049115385.1. NCBI lineage: Eukaryota > Metazoa > Chordata > Mammalia > Artiodactyla > Moschidae > Moschus > Moschus berezovskii. Next base: position 3,797,671 of record NC_142488.1, on the reverse strand, counting down.
GAGTCAACTCGTCACATGAGGTGGCCGAAGTATTGGAGTTTCAGCTTTAGCATCAGTCCTTCCAATGAACACCCAGGGCTGATGTCCTTTAGAATGGACTGGTTGGATCTCCTTGAAGTCCAAGGGACTCTCAAGAGTCTTCTCCAGCCCCACAGTTCAAAAGCATCAATTCTTCGGTGATCAGCTTTCTTCACAGTCCAACTCTCACATCCATACATGACCACGGGAAAAACCATAGCCTTGATTAGACGGACCTTGGTTGGCAAACTGTCACACAATTGCACTCCTCTCACACGCTAGTAAAGTCATGCTCAAAATTCTCCAAGCTAGGCTTCAGCAATACGTGAACCGTGAACTTCCAGATGTTCAAGCTGGTTTTAGAAAAGGCAGAGGAACCACAGATCAAATTGCCAACATCCGCTGGATCATGGAGAAAGCAAGAGAGTTCCAGAAAAACATCTATTTCTGCCTCATTGACTATGCCAAAGCCTTTGACTGTGTGGATCACAATAAACTGTGGAAAATTCTGAAAGAGATGGGAATACCAGACCACCTGACCTGCCTCTTGAGAAACCTGTATGCAGGTTATATGGTTAACTCCTGAAAAAGGACATCTAATATCTACTGCTCCTCTATGCTGGGAACAAATAGAGCCACCCACAGAAGTTAGTCAACAACTTAATTACAGTGATTGGAAGCAATTGGGATTTTTGCCTCAGGAAATATGCAATGTAATCATTCCCGTGTTTTCCAACCCCAGTTCAGGTCCTCCCTTTGTCTGGCCAGGCACTGATTGGGACTGGATATCTCAGTCACGCTGGCTTGCTCCAAATGGGACTTATTGGATATGTGGCTCTTACCTATGGGCATGGCTTCCTCCTGGTTGGATAGGGAGATGCACACTGGGTCTAGCCTGTACTTATGGCTTTATATTTTCAGAGCTTCCTGAAAAGCCTGCTAATTTACCTCACCTTAAAACTCGGTGGGTAAGGTCTGTATTTCACTGGTATGGTTATTTGGCTGCAGTGTTTGTTACCTCCTTGGGAACTACAGATGTTATGCTACGAGTGGATGCTTTGACAAATTTTACTCAACAGGCAATACAAGATTCTCAAAAAACTATTTCGGCTCTTAATGCTGAACAAGCCAAGTTAGAAAGGTGGTTTTACAAAACAGATTGGCTTTAGATACTCTGACAGCTGCGTAAGGGGGAACTTGTGCCATTATTCATATCCAGTGCTGTACATACATACCTGATATGAGCACCAATATTACTCATTTTACTAAACACATGAACAAGATGATTGGGGCCATGGATACTCCTGAAGCCTCAATTGCCTCACTTTGGGAGACGTTAACTAGTTCCCCATGGTGGAAAACTATCTTAATTACATAATTCTGATTGTTTTTTTTTTTTTTTCTGTTTGCCCCCTGCATCTGTAACTGTGTAACTGGATTTGTTTCTAGTCACATGAAAGCTTTTAAATTACACATGGTTGCTCAAACTCCTGCTACTGCTACAGCTTCCTCCAACTACTATATGGGGCCCCTGGATCAGATATCCTCAGTATGAGGATTAGGAGAATATGTTGCCTCACCTATTTAGGGACAATGCCGCTTATCAGCTCAGAAGCAGTTATGGAACGAGAACGACGCCCCTGTTCCCTAGGCAACATAATTCTCCTAAAAGAAAAGGGGGGAATGAGAGGGTAACAGGCAGGAAGGCCAGGGGTCTCCAAACGGAGGAAATAGCCTGCAAGAGTCAGACATTTTTATCTCTCTTAAGAGGCAGGAGGAAACAAACTAGCGATATTTTTTTCTTCTCTGTACAAATTTAAAAGGAGGTTTCTCTTAAAATACTGTGTTGCCATAATGACACCTGGTTTCACCTGAAGTTAACTATTCTCAAACCTTGAGTTAACCAATGCATTTTTCTTATGGAAATGTTTGTCTTGAGCTATGTTAATGTACTTTGCATTTACCCTAGACTCTGTCTTCAAGTCGGTTCCACCTAATGGCTCAGAACCTACTTGACAAACCATCAGAAACTGTTCCCCTAATCTATGTAAACAAAACTAAACTATTTGTATGGTAATCAGCCCTTCTACAAGATTCAAGTTAATGGCAGGGGATGAATCATCTGGTGTCAAGATTATCCCAAAATGCATCTTATGGGTGAGGGGCCTGGTGCCATTCTGAGTTTTAAGACATTCCTTTCTTTCCTTCACAGACTGCTAGTGACTATATAAAATCCAGCTGAAGACTAGCAGGGGGTTACTCTTTCTGCCCCCTTCTGGTGCCTATGTCAGAAGCTTTCTCTGTCTCCTTTATACTTTAGTAAAACTTTATTACACTAAAGTTTTCAACGATCAAGCCTTGTCTCTGGCCCCGAATTGAATTCTTCTCCTCCGAGGCCAAGAATCCCGGTGTCTTTTTGTTCAGCAACAACCTTTCTTTTGTGGTCTTCACTCCATCAGAGTTTTCAGCATAGAGTACCAACGTGTTTTCTGATACACGAATCAGTTCAGGAAAATTTTTACACGTCTGTGACTAAAAAAAAAAAAAAAAAAAAATTTGAAACCTCAATATGATTAACTTTTTTCCTTTTCAATTGGACATGTCTTGTTCTTCACACACTATCTTTAATCATCCTTCCTGTGGTGAACTCTGTCTCACTGACATTTCTAGAGGCTGTGTTGCTAAAATGAGTTAAGATAGCTAGTGAACTATGAAAACTTTTTCCACACACCCCTCCTCTTAAGGCACCAAAGGCTTCCAATCTTCTAGACTGAACAGTCTGTGGACGATGGCAGTGTTGTTTATTGCAGCAACTATAGTAGGTGGTGGAACTCAGCTGTCTCATACCAGCTCACAAGAGCTGACTGTTAAATTTTCAGGAAAGTTGTGACTGCATTTGCAAGTACAGTGGTGATTAAAAAGTAGTTCTATAAATTTAAATAAATCATATTAAAAGTTATAGAAAAATCAAAGTCATTTGCTGGTACAAGAGGTTATAAAAGAGGTAAAAGTGAAGATATTACAAAATGTTGGACATATGTACGTGAAATGATTCTTAGTTATTGTGGCTATGTGTCTACAGTGGACATTATAAACAGTGCTTCAGGTTAAGATTAGAAAATTCTGTTGTACATTTTTCCTGTGAAAATCAAATATTTAGACATTTGATCCCTTATTATTATAATATTAAGTGATTAAACTGTTAAGTATTGGATTTGAGAATTATTTCCCATATTTTATACTATAGAGTTAGAACTCTGAAACAGTGCTCCTTTCACTTTCAAATTATGCAAAAATTAGTTTGAAATTTGTTGTCATTTTACCTGTTTTCATACTTTTCTGTGAGATTTTAATTAATTAGTTTCTACCTCTTAAAAACATACATGAAGAACTTTTAATATTTAAAGAATTTCTTTAGTTAAAGCAAACTTGATCATGAAGGTCAAACAAAGGGTCAAATAAATATTTGGGTCAGTTAGTGTTGCAGAGAATCTGCCTGACAGTGCATTAAATGGCAGGAAATGACAACCCTCTTCCATCTTCTTACCTGGAAAATCCCATGGACAGAGGATCCTTGTGGGCTACAGTCCATGCAGTCACAAAGAGTCAGACATGGCAGAGCAACCAATGCACTTGAGAAGATGCACACATCAGACACTCTGGAATACTCACATCCTATGACATATACATCCCCGTCTCTCTTTGCAACTACATTGAGTAACATGCATGTCTCATAACAGCTGAAAAACATATTCCTTCCTCACCATTCCTTCCCGGTCTGTTCCCCAGCGCGTGAGGACACGTTTCCATCAATAGCGTCCACACACTCAACTTCACAGCCACGACTCACATTGAAGGCAGGACCCCATCTAGGTAGAAAACAGTCTCCTTGTTGTCATTTAAGGCAGATTGTACTTGCTGCTAAGTCACTTCAGTCGTGTCCGACTCTGTGTGACCCCACAGACGGAAGCCCACCAGGCTCCCCCGTCCCTGGGATTCTCCAGGCAAGAACACCGGAGTGGGTTGCCACCTCCTTCTCCAATGTGTGAAAGTGAAAAGTGAAGTCGCTCAGTCGTGTCCGACCCCCAGCGACCCCATGGACTGCAGCCCACCAGGCTCCTCCATCCATGGGATTTTCTAGGCAAGAGGACTGGAGTGGCTTGCCATTGCCTTTGGCAGGGGAGATCCCATGATCACGAAGATTGTACTTACTTCACATAAAAAGTAATGGAGAGCTGTTCTCAGATGTTAATACCCTGAAGCCGAGGTATGTATCCCGTCAGTGGGCCTCCTTCCTGAATCATCTCCTTGTTATCCATGGCTGTGTAAATGGTGCACGAGTCTCCTGTTATCTAACAAGGAGGGTTTCCGTAAACCTCTGGCCATCTCTTTACTTGTTTCTCACCAATACGCAGCTCACTCTTTGTTTCTGCATTTACTTCAGAAAAGAAATCAATTCAATCTTATCAGGTGAAGAAGGGAGAAGGCAACGACACCCCACTCCAGTACTCTTGCTGGAAAATCCCATGGATGGAGGAGCCTGGAAGGCTGCAGTCCATGGGGTCGCTGAGGGTCGGACACGACTGAGCAAGTTCACTTTTCACTTTCATGCTTTGGAGAAGGAAGTGGCAACCCACTCCAGTGTTCTTGCCTGGAGAATCCCAGGGATGGAAGCCTGGTGGGCTGCCGTCTATGGGGTTGCACAGAGTCGGACACGACTGACGTGACTTAGCAGCAGGTGAAGAAGAGTTCTACCCCTCACCTTGCCGAACACCATGAAATGAAAGAATGATTCATATTGAGTCACAAACATAGACTTCAAGGTTTCTTGAAATAGCTGAACGAATGCCACTAAAAACCATGGCCCTTCATAGGTATCTAAATGATAGTATGTTCAGTTCAGTTGCTCAGTTGTGTCCGACTCTTTGAGACCCCGTGAATCACAGCACGCCAGGTGTTTTGTTTTGTTTTGTTTTAATATACAGAAAAACAGAATGAAAGAAAAATGCAAAGTGCAGAAAGGCAGCTTTGTATTATGCTCAAGTAGATACTTTGACCATGGTGCATATAAAATCTGTTTGTACAAGTAAACAAGAGTCTTTCACACACCCACACCCACACTCACAGTACCGAGACCTTCTCCCACATCAGCTCGTTCTGGGTACCTCTCAGGGGTCTAGCTCAGCTGGGGTTTCCTGATTGATACAAACCACAACAAGGACAGGAGTCAGCAAAAGAACCTTCATCTTCTGACTCCTGGTCATTCTGGAGAAGCTGAGGACGTTGGAGAGGATATGAATTGGTGCCACTTTTTATAGGATGGGACTCCTTGCAGGATGCATAATGATAGTGCAGAGGTTAATCACATGTCCTTGGTTTATTTGCAAGTGGTTCTCTAATATCCCGGTGGGCAGAAGAGCCTCCCTAGCAATCTGCGGTTATTGTAATGAGATTAATTGGAGGATCATCCATAGTGGATCTGGACATTTGTCCTTCAGACTAAGTGAGAAATCCCAGGACATATGAGGTATTTCAAGGACAGTGACATTTTTATTCTTTTACGTTCTCTGTTTCCACATGAGACACACAGTCCAGGACACATAGCCCCAAGTCCTGTGTTATTTAACATTGAAGAGGTCTGTTAAGCTTCTTTTCTAAAACGATAGATGGTTCTGTCCGGTTTAAGAAGATAAATATGGGGCATCTCTTCCTTTTCTAGTTGCTTGAGGTGTAGAGTTAGGTTATTTAGTTGACTTTTTTCTTGTTTCTTGAGGTATGCCTGTATTGCTGTGAACCTTCTCCTTAGCACTGCTTTTACAATGTCCCACAGGTTTTCGGTTGTTGTGTTTTCATTTTCATTCGTTTCTATGCGTACTTTTATTGCTTTTTTGATTTCTTCTATGATTTGTTGGTTATTCACCAGCGTGCTGTTCAGTCTCCGTATGTTGGAATTGTTAATAATTTTTCTCCTGTAATTGAGATCTAATCTTAATGCATTGTGGTCAGAAAAGATGCTTGGAATATTTCAATTTTTTTTGAATTTACCAAGGCTAGATTTACGGCCCAGCATGTGATCTACCCTGGAGAAGGTTCCGTGTGCGCTTGAGAAGAAGGTGAAATTCATTGTTTTGGGGTGAAATGTCCTATAGATATCAATTAGGTCTAAATGGTCTATTGTATCATTTAACGTTTGTGTTTCCTTGTTAATTTTCTGTTTAGTTGATCTATCCATAGGTGTGAGCGGGGTATTAAAGTTTCCCACTATTATTGTGTTATTGTTAATTTCCCCTTTCAAACTTGTTAGTAATTATCGTACATATTGTTGTGCTCCTATGTTGAGTACATATATATATATATATAATTGTTATATCTTCTTCTTGGATTGATCCTTTGATCATTATGTAGTTTCCTTCTTTTTCTCTTTTCACAGCCTTTATTTTAAAGTATTCTTTATATGATTATGAGTATTACTACTCCTGCTTTCTTTTGGTCTCTATTTGCGAGGAATATCTTTTTCCAGCCCTTCACTTTCAGTCTGTATGTGTCCCTCATTTTGAGGTGGGTCTCTTGTAGACAGCATATATAGGGGTCTTGTTTTTGTATCCATTCAGCCAGTCTTTGTTTTTTGGTTGGGGCATTCAACCCGTTTACACTTAAGGTAATTATTGATAAGCATGATCTTGTTGCCATGTACTTGATTGTTTTGTGTTCGAGGTTATACACCCTTTCTGTGTTTCCTGTCTAGGGAAGGTCCTTTAGCATTTGTTGGAGAGCTGGTTTGGTGATGCTGAATTCTCTCAGGTTTTGCTTGTCTGTAAAGCTTTTGATTTCTCCTTCATATTTGAATGAAATCCTTGCTAGGTACAGTAATCTGGGCTATAGGTTACTTTCTTTCATCACTATAATTATGTCCTGCCATTCCCTCCTGGCGTGAAGAGTTTCTATTGAAAGATCAGCTGTTATCCTTATGGGAAACCCCTTGTGTGTTATTTGTTGTTTTTCCTTTGCTGCTTTATTTTTGTTCTTTTATAGATTTCTGAAAGTCTCTGTTTTTTGCTTTTTAAATTTTATTTATTTACTTATTTAATTGGAGGCTAATTACTTTACAATATTATATTGGTTGGTTTTGCCATACATTGACATGAATCTGCCCTGGGTGTACAAATGTTCCCCTTCTTGAACACCCCTCCCACCTCCCTCCTCCCCATATCCTCCCTCAGAGTCATCCCCGTGCACCAGCCCCGAGCATCCTGTATCATGCGTCGAACATGGACTGGTGATTTGTTTCACAAATGATAATAAACATGTTTCAATGCCATTCTCCCAAATCATCCCTCCCTTACCCTCTCCCACAGAGTCCCAAAGACTGTTCTATACACCTGTGTCTCTTTTACTGTCTCGTATACAGGGTTAAGGTTACCATCTTTCTAAATTCCATATATATGCGTTGCTGCTGCTGCTGCATCACTTCAGTCATGTCCGACTCTGTGTGACCCCATAGATGGAAGCCCACCAGGCTCCCCCGTCCCTGGGATTCTCTAAGCAAGAACACTGGAGTGGGTTATCACTTCCTTCTCCAATGTGTGAAAGTGAAAGTGAAGTCCCTCAGTCGTGTCCGACCCTTAGCGACCCCACAGACTGCAGCCTACCAGGCTCCTCCATCCATGGGATTTCCTAGGCAAGAGTACTGGAGTGGCTTGCCATTGCCTTCTCCGATATAACGCATATATATGCGTTAGTATACTGTATTGGTGTTTTTCTTTCTGGCTTACTTCACTCTGTATAATAGGCTCCAGTTTCATCCACCTCATTAGAACTGATTCAAATGTATTCTTTTTAATGGCTGAGTAATACTCCATTGTGTACATGTACCAAAACTTTCTTATCCATTCGTCTGCAGTTGGACATCTAGGTTGCTTCCATGTCCTCGCTATTATAAACAGTGCTTCAATGAATACTGGAGTACATGTGTCTCTTTCAATTCTGGTTTCTTTGGTGTGTATGCCCAGGAGTGTGATTGCTGGACCATATGTCAGTTCTATTTCCAGTTTTTTAAGAAATCTACACACTGTTCTCCATAGTGGCTGTATAGTTTGCATCCCACCAACAGTGTAAGAGGGTTCCCTTCTCTCCACACCCTCTCCAGCATTTATTGCGTGCAAACTTTTGGATAGTGGCCATTCTGACTGGTGTGAAATGGTACCTCATTCTGGTTTTGATTTGCATTTCTCTGATTATGAGGGATGTTGAGCATTTTTTCATGTGTTTGTTAGCCATCTTTATGTCCTCTTTGGAGAAACATCTGTTTAGTTCGTTGGCCCATTTTTTGATTGGGTCGTTTATTTTTCTGGAATTGAGCTGCAGGAGCTGCTTGTATATTTTGGAGATTAATTCTTTTGTCAGTTGTTTCATTTGCTATTATTTTCTCCCATTCTGAAGGTTGTCTTTTCACCTTTCTCATAGTTTCCTTTGCTGTGCAGAAGATTTTAATTTTAGTTAGGTCCCATTTATTTTTGCTTTTATTTCCAATATTCTGGGAGGTGGGTCATTGCGGATCCTGCTGTGATTTATGTCGGAGAGTGTTTTGCCTATGTTCTCCTTTAGGAGTTTTATATTTTCTGGTCTTACATTTAGATCTTTAATCCATTTTGAGTTTATTTTTGTGTATTGTGTTAGGAAGTGTTCTAGTTTCATTCTTTTACAAGTGGCTTTTAATATTTGACTTTGTGTCTGATCTTTGTTAATTTGATTAAAATGTGTCTTGGAGTATTTCGCCTTGGGTCTATCCTGTTTGGGACTCTCTGGGTTTCTTGGCGTTGGGTGATTATTTCCTTCCCCATTTTAGGGAAATTTTCAACTATTATCTCCTCAAGTATTTCCTCATGGTCTTTCTTTTTGTCTTCTTCCTCTCGGATTGCTATGATTCGAATGTTGGGGCATTTAACATTGTCCCAGAGGTCTCTGAGATTGTCCTCATTTTTTTTTTTTTAATTCGTCTGTTTTATTCGTTTTTTTATTCGTGTGTTTTAGCTTCTTCTATTTGGTGGTCTCTTCAGTGTCTTATTTCTGCCCTGACACATGGGGGCAGTCGTGGACACTTTTTAAGTCTCACTTGTTCAGTCGTGCTGTGTGGAGGGAGGAACGCTGTAGACAAATATCACTGGATCCTGTGGGGAGTGCTAGTGGTGTCTCGGCCACACTGTGTTTGCCCCCGCTCACGGTGTGTGTGTTGTCCCAGTCTACACTGCACAGGCTCTAGGTTGCTCTGCCTGGAACTCTCTGAGGCCGGCGCTGGGTTGTATGCATTTCCAGGTCAAAGCCACTCAGGTTCATGTACTCAGGTACTCCACAAATGCGCAGACTTGGTTGGGCCTGCATTTTGTGCCCTTCCCCGGTCCAAGCAGCTCAGGTGACCAGGTGTTTGGTGAGCGCGGACGCTGCGACTTACCACCTCCCTGGTCCCTGCCACTCAGCTTTCTGGGCGTACAACCGGCGCTCCTTCTCAGGCAGATATCAACTGGCCAGAAACCCAAGAAGTCTTGGTTAGCAATGAAGCCTGTTTGCAGTTTCGTATCGGATATCTCTCTAGGTCCGCGATTGCCCACTTCCAGCTCTGGCTGCCCTCCCCTGCCTGTCTCTTGCGGGGGATGGGGGGTGGGCTGTCCACAGCCGGCTAGCTCTAGTCTGCCCTTTGTTCTGTGAGCGGGTCTTAGGTTAGGGCTTTTCACCTTTTCCTGGGGTAGCTATCCCACAGTCTGCTTTGCTATCTCCCGTTAGCTCCATCAGATTGCCCTCATGGCATTCAGGCGTGGTCCTTACTGTAAGCAGTGCAGCCTGTGCCTCCCTGTCCAGCCCCCTTTGCTAGTGGGGGATGCGGGTGTCTGCACTACTTCTCCGTTGGGAGTTACCGTTAGGTGTGTAATCTGTGGGTTTTAATTGTTTATGTCTTTTTCCTCCCGGTTATGTGGCCCTCTGAGGTTCCAAGGCTCACCACAGACTCACCAGTGAGAGCGTTTCCTGGTGTTTGAAAACTTCTCTCTTTTTTAAGCCTCCCTTCCTGGGGCGGACCTCCATCCCTACCTCTTTTGTCTCTCTTTTTATCTTTTATACTATTTCCTACCTCCTTTCAAAGACAATGGGCTGCTTTTCTGGGTGCCCGATGTCCTCTGCCAGCATTCAGAAGTTGTTTTGTGGAATTTACTCAGCGTTCAAATGTTCTTTTGATGACTTTGTGGGGGAGAAAGTGGTCTCCCTGTCGTATTCCTCCGCCATCTTCCTCCCTACTCTGATTTACTGAAATATTTTGAACAAGGGCAAATTCTCATCTTCTCCCCTACTCAAAGATTCCTCCCAAATTCCTCTCTACAATTTCATTTGGCCTTGAGGGTATAACCTAGTCTCCCTACAGCATATGAGATTTCTGCCTTATGGACAGCTCCTGAAACTGCATGTAAGTTCAAAACAATATCCTTCAGCTTCCTGGTCACCCTTCCTCCTGTCCCTTTTTCAGTCGCCTCTGCAACCTAGACTTGGGAACACACTCCTCAGTTCTCTAGCATGATAGAGTAATTGGTATTCTTTAGAATTTTTCAAAAATCGAAACTGTGTGTGCTTCTCGTGGGTTTCACTTAGCATATTTGTTTGAAGAAATATCTGTATGTGTTTTGTAGACTCCGTTCCCATTGCCCCTGTATAGGATCTTTAGTATGTATCCCATTTTTGTCTATTCAGATGTTCATGGATACATGTATGGATCTGAGCTGTCTTATCTCCTAGGTAGACACTTAGGGGTGGAACTGCTGGGCCTCAGTGCCTTCTGATTTTTGAGTCCTGCCAACAGTAAGTGAGAATTTCCATTGCTCCATCCTTGCCAGGACTCTGTGTAGTCAGTTGTCTTCATTTCAGACATTATACTAAGTGTGTGATACTATCCAGTTGCAGTTGTAATTTTCATTTCCTGACAGAATGAAGAGATGGGATTGCCATTTGTCTGTTTTCTTTGGTGTCTCTCCAAGTCCATTGTTCATTACTGAGCGAATAATTTATTTTTTTTTATGAAGTTTGTAGGCTTTTAATATATTCTGCATACCAGTTCCTTTTCAGATAAAAATAAAGTTGCTCAATCATATCCAGCTCTTTCTGACTGCATGGTATGTAACCTTCCAGGCTCCTCTTCCCATGGAATTCTCCAGGCAGGAATACTTTAGTGGGCTGCCATTTCCTTCTCCAGGAGATCGTACTGACCCAGGGATTGAACCCAGGTCTCCTCCATTGCAGGAAGATTGTTTACTGTCTGAGCCATCAGGGAAGACCCTCTTTACAGATAGTGGTGTGCCAATATTTTTCTCCCGTCTCGGGCTTGTCTCGTGCTTTGTGAAGGATGTCCCTCAAAGATGCAAATATTTAGATCAAGGCCTGGTTACTGACATACTGTTCCCACTGAAGGATCCTGCTTGGTGTAAATTCTGATCAGTAACTGCCTACTCATTGGTCAAAGAGTATGCACCTGTGTTTTATCGATAGAGTATTTCTTGCTTTTCTCTTTCATATAGCTCTCTGAGACTCTCCGTGCTAGTTGTAAAACATGGAACAATGAATGGCTTGAAGCTTTTTTTTTAGGGGGGGCACAAGGATTTCTAATTTATCCAGCAACTTTTCTTTATAAGATTATTATTTTTCACTGAATTTCCTTTTTAACTTTATCCAAAATCCATTTGTTTGTATATTCCTTTTCCTTCCCCATGAACAAATTTGTTTCTGTCTTGACTTTTTTCCTCCCCTTTTAGATTTGTGTTTGCGGCAGTATTAAGGACAATTAGAACATGAAGGTCATATGACTGGCCTTCAACAGTTGCTTGTCAGAAGCATAAAGTGTTCACAATTCAAAAGCTGGTGAAAATAGAATTTCTTATCCACTTATAGATCATTAGAGAATTTTATGTTTCTGCTGATTTTCGTAAAGCATATCTGAAATAGCAAGTTGTTAGATTTGCTACGTTTTGGAGCTGAAACACATACTCATTGAGTAAATGCTGGCTGCAGAGTTCTCGACATAAGCAATACTCAGTTGAAGCATAAGGCTTTAAATGACTGAAGTATTGCTTTGTGTGTGTCTGTGTGTGCCTTTATTCTCATTTCGTTATACTTACCTGAAGATCTCTTGTGACCTAAAGAAGATGTAATAAATAGCATGGTGACTATTATCTATAGTATTGTACATATACTTGTCAGCCGCTAAGAGCATAGCTTTTAGGTGTATGCATCTCACACACACACAGACACACACAGACACACATACACACATGGTTAAGTAGGTGATGAGACAGATGTGTGTACTCACGTGTATCTTATTTAGGGCTTCCCTGGTGGCTCAGATGGTAAATCATCTGCCTGCAGTGGAGGAGACCTGGATTCAATCCCTGGATCAGGAAAATCCCTGGAGAAGGGAATGGCAACCCATTCCAGTATTCTTCCCTGGAGAACTCCATGCACAGAGGATCCTGGTCGCAAGTGACGTTTACTCTTTGAGTATACCTTTCTGCTCTTTAAATTCCTGCAAACTCTAAGAGTTCATCGATCCACAATGACTAAGCTCAATCCATTTGTCATAAATCTCTCTTCTGCAGGATTTGATATATTGTCACCTGGATAAACTTCCTTGAAAATAATTATTAAGAGAAAAGTTTTTAATGGTTTGTATGTCCTGTCTTGCCTGGTTCCGAATGTTGCTTTCATTATTCAAACTGCACCTGTTTCAGTTAGGATTTTAAAACCTTTATTAGTGGTCTGTTGCCATAGTCACACTTCTTATATAACCTCTGGTTAGGTTTTTTTTTTCAGACACACATTGGGTCTTTGTTGCGGGCTCAGCTTTTCTCTACTTTAGGTTTGAGAGCTTCTCAGTTTGGTAGTTCAGTTGTTGTGGCTCGTAGAATCGAGAGCACAGGCTTAGTAGTTGTGGTCGATGGGTTTAGTTGCCCATCAGCATGTGGGATCTTCCTGGATCAGGGCTTCAATGTGTGTCCCTTGCATTGGCAGGTGGATTCTGAACAACTGGACCCCTAGAGAAGTCTCTCTGCTCTGCTTTCTTTCTTTCTTTTTTATAACTGTAATTTTCAGTTTAAAGGCTGGCTTCCCAGGAGTCAGCCCTAAGTGAGCATAGCTTCATTGTTTCTGAAGGTATTACTAGTTATCCTCGACTCTTCCCCAGTAGCATACTGGACACCTTCCAACACCGGTGGAGGGTGGGGGCAAGTCTCAGCTTGCAGCATCATATCTTTTTGCCTTGTTATACAGCTCATGGAGTTCTCACGGCAAGAATACTAGAGTGGTTTGCTACTCCCTCCTCCAGTGGATCGCATTCTGTCAGGACTCTCCACTATACTCGTGTATGGGTGGCCCTACATGAAATGGCTCATAGCTTCACTGAGTTATGCAAGCCCCTTCCCCACACAAGTCACCGATCCATGAAGGGGGAATAGCTTGGTCTTCAACCACTATTGTTCCATTCTCTTACAACACAAATCAAGTGATCAGGCTCAGATGTCTTGCCCTTCAGTTCAGTTCAGTCACTCAGTCGTGTCCGACTCTCCGCGACCCCATGAATCACAGCACGCCAGGCCTCCCTGTCCATCACCAACTCCTGGAGTTTACTCAAACTCATGTCCACAGAGTCGGTGATGCCATCCAGCCATCTCATTCTCCGTCGTCCCCTTCTCCTCCTGCCCCCAACCTTTCCCAGCATCAGAGTCTTTTCCAGTGAGTCAACTCGTCCAGCCATCTCATTCTCCGTCGTCCCCTTCTCCTCCTGCCCCCAACCTTTCCCAGCATCAGAGTGCCAAAGTATTGCAGTTTTAGCTTTAGCATCAGTCCCTCCAATGAACATCCAGGATTGATCTCCCCTAGAATGGACTGGTTGGATCTCCTTGCCTTGGAGACCTTCATATGTGTGTAACAGAAATGTGTGTAGCTCATAGTGAAGCGCTAGTGTACCCAGACTTCCACATCCCCAGGAGTCTACCCAAGATCTCCAGAGTGTTCTAGGACTGCCTCATCTTTCCCATCTCCCTTAACCACTTTCCTGATCTCTCGACTGCTCCAGTGGCATGACCATTTTGGGTACCCACAATCCTCTTTTTTTCCCATCAGTAGGCACCAGTCAATGACTATTATTTTAAAACATCCCTTGTGAGGGACTTTTCTGCAGAGTGGAGATAACCCAGCACCTACATCAGTAGGAAGACCACTGCTTCCAGGGAAGAAGCTGGGCGATAGCAGCTCCGAGATGGACACAACAGACACCGGTGCTTTGTCAAAAACAGGAGTGTACTTTCTTGAGTAAGTACTCTTCAGTTCTGTTGTATGTGCCTGCGTGCTCAGTTGATAAATCTTTGCCACCTCTTGGAATGTATAGTCTACCAAATCCCTCTGTTCACGGGATTCTACAGGCAAGATGACTTGACTGGATTTCCAATTCCTCTTCCAGGACATCTTCTCGACCCAGGGATCGAACCTGACTCTCTTCCGTCTCCTGCCTTTGTACGTGTGTTTTTTTTTTTAAACCAGTGCACCTCTGGAAACACATTGAAGACTGCATTCTGCTAAATCCTTACACTACCTGCAACCCCACAGCAGATGAAAGTCGCTTTATCCCATAGTTGAGTGAATTTCAGCTTCTACTTAGAACAGCTTCCATTCTATTTGAAGTCGTCTGACTGACCAATCCCATCTCTCTCATGACTTCTGGGGGGCACCTTACAACCCTATAAAACTACCACCTGTGGTTTGTTCTCTCTTCTCAACAAGATCCTTGCAGGATTCACACCGTGCATCGAAAACAGAGTTCCTCTGCTTTATTGTCGTTAGATTTTCCAAACAGTTGAATTTGCATGTTTAGTGCGTTTAAATTATGCACGTTTGATCACTACACATATGTGCATTAATCAATTTATTGATCAGTTTAGGAATCCAGTAACATCAGCAAGGGCAGAGGAGATTTATAGTGAAAGCCATATTTCCAGGATCATGAATTCCTGGGAGAGAATTTCAAGAAAAATGACTTTTATCCCCATATCGCTGATTGTGACACATGAGTGCTGAGATGCTACATGTTTTCTTTCTTCGTTCACGTCTATAAACAGAAAAAAAAAAAAAGTAAAACATAGTTGAGCTGATTAGGATTAACTTGATGTTGGTCAGAGAATGAAACAGAGAATAGAAGCACTTGTGGTTGAAAGCACTGGAGAAATTTCCCTTCAGGACCCATTTTGCAAAAGTCCCTCTGGGGGTGTGCCCATAGCGGGTTGCATAGAAATGCCACCTGTTGAAAGTATTTGTGATCAGTCGTGGATCAGCTGGTATGTTGAGAGTTGCTGAGTTGCATCTGCACAGCCCCCTGGTGTAGGAGATTACTGTGTAACCGGTTCCTCCTACTTGTCCTATAAATCTTATGTTTTCATCATGAAGGTATTGTGGCTGTAAGGTCATTCACTCGCACTGGTATTCACCAGGATTCATCGTATTTCACAGCTCAGGGCATCACACAGTCTCCTCTGTGGTCCTCAGCATTTCACGGTTGAGTCTAGAGCAGTGTGAGTGTTTAGATATTTAAATCTAAACTTGTATAATCCCTAGTCTTTACCATGTGTCAAGGTAAAGAGTTTTGTGTTCCTATTCCTTTTTAAAACTAATTTTTATTGACAGGCAGTTGATGTGCAATGTTGTGTTAGTTTCACGTGTAGAGCGACATGATCGTTTAGGCATTTTTGTTGTTGTTGTTTAGGCACCAATCCTGTGCCACACTTTTGTGTTCCTATGGACTTTAACCTGCCAGACTCCTCTGTCCATGGGATTTTCCAGGCAAGAATACTTGAGGGGGTTGCCATTTCCAACTCCCGGAAATCTTCCCGACCCAGGGCTCAAACCCAGATTTCCTGCATTGGCAGGTGGATTCTTTACCCCTGAACCACCAGGAAGCTCTCAGTTAAACATGCATGTATATATAACCAGGAGTGTGTATCTCTCCATCCAAGCTCCTAGTATATCCCTGTCCCCATTTTCTCTTTAGGAACCATCAAGTTTTTTTGGACCGTGAGCCTGGTTCTCTTTTGTCAATAGTACATTGGTTCCACATGAAAGTGATATCAAACTTGCCTTTCTCTTCCTTTCCTTCCTTTCTTCCCTTAGCATGATCATCTCTAGATGTGCCCTTGTTGCTGCAAATGGCATTATTTCCTTCTTTGACATAGTTGAGTAATATAGTCCCTTGGGTATATATCCCATGATTAAAGTGGTATGCCCCAGAACAAAGTCTTACCTTAGGAAGAAAACTCAGTGTTGTATATGTCGTGATTCTACTCACCCAGAGGAGGCTGTCAGATCTTATTTAGGACAGTCGTCTGTGAAAGAGAGGAATGAGTGGAAAAATAATCATTGGCCTGCCTGCCATTGAAGGGATTATTTCATAACAGCCTTTGTAAAGATGATTCCGAGAATAGGAAATGTGAATTGAGCATCCTCGTGATGTGGTTTCATTTTGGATCCCTGTTGTCCTCCTGGGTTTACCTGTCTCAGTGAGGTCTTCGATATTTTCTGGTGGAATCCCCTTTTTTTCTGTCAGTTCCTCATACTGCTGACTTTCTTCTTGAGTGACACTGTCTCCTTTGGCTGGGTTCAGTAGCAAAGAGGGCAGAAGAGGGGTGCGTTAGAATCCTTGGTAGCTTACAGAGTGTCACCCAGCTCCTGTGTGCAGTGTCTAGTCGGTCTCACCATCACCATGGCCCTCTGCCATCACCGAAACCCTGCTCTCCAGGAAACTGTCTACAGAGCTGTGCACACCAGGTCTTCAGATGTTCAGGGGATAGAGTCCATGTGGTTAACATTTTATCACATTCCAGTTCTTACAACTACTGTGTGAACTACAGACCATTCACCTCTGAGCCTATGCATCTCCAAGTCAGACGCAAGCTGGAATGGCACATCGGAGAAGGTCCTGGTGGGTCCTGAGACTCAGATATCCTTCCGAGTCTAACTCCGACCTGTCCACATTGTCTGCATCCTAGAATTCTGACTCTGGGATTTTCCTCAACCTTAATCTATTAAGACGTATAGAGACCAACACTGACTCAATGGACAGGAGTTTGATCCCACGCTGGGAAATAGTGGAAGGCAGAGCAACTCTGCAGGCTGCACTCCATGGAGCCATTATCAGTCAGAGACCACTTATGACTGAACAGCAATGTTGAAATGAATGGGGGATACATTTTTTCGAGTTCTCATCAGGCACTCTAATCTCATCACAAATGCAATTCAGAGATAAAATCAGGCTTTGTCATCCTCAGAGACCTGACTGCAGCCCCACCCACCCCCATATGGATATAATATCAGAAGGGTAAAGGGTCGTGTAAAATGACCTTGTGGTTGGCTGGTTGTGAGAAAGATTGACATGACTAACCACGCTGCTTCTGAAAGATGCTTTATGATCCAGAGGTGATTTGCATAGGTTTGGGTTCAGGTTTCCAGAGGTGTTTTATTGATTGTGGCAAAAAAAAAAAAAAAAACATTTGTATTCAAGAGGAAGCTGTCATGTCCAGGACCTGCGAGTCTCTGAACTCAAATTCTAACCTTGTTCACTTTCGTGTCCAATCCTGGCAACTCCAATATATGATATTTATCAAGAAATCTGTGGAGCATCCTGGAATATTTCATTGCACCTCCTGGGAAAGTGTATCTATTTTTTTTTTTAATGTCATCCAATAGAATCCCCAGTGGATGCATTTCTTAAGTTTTGTAGTAGACAACCTTTCTGCAACCCTGGATCATGGCGCATGAAGTCTGAATTCTCCCATGTGAACTCAGGTCTGCTCTAGTCTGCTTAATAAATATAACGTGTTCATGCACTTCTGTCCTTAAATGAAAGAATGATAATATGAACACTGTTAATTTGCTCAGAATAAGCTTCAAAAACATACCAAGGAGGTGAGTCACTTTCGTAGTCTTCTCACCATCAGAGTTTTCAGCGTACAGTACCAATGCATTCTCTGATACAGGAATCACTTCGAAAATGTTTGAACCCACATCTGTGACAGGAAAAAAATATCAAATCTCAAAGTGATTAAGTCCTTTACATCTGGACATGTCATATTCTTCACATGCTATCATCAATCCTCGCTTTTTTAGTGAGATGCCACCGTCTCACTGGCATTTCTTGTGGTCTGTAGTTAGAACCTGTTGGAACACTTAGTGAACTTGGAAAGCTTTCTCCACACACCCCTCATCTTAAGACAGTGAAGACTTCCAGTCTTTAGACCAAAGAGTCTGTGAACGATTGCAAAGTTGCTCTTCCCAACTATAGTAAGTGTTGGACCTCAGTCATCTCATATGAACTCACCAGAGCTGACTGTGAGAATTTCAGGAGTTTTTTGACCAAATTCACTAGTACAGTCATGATTACAAAGATATTCTGTGAATTTAAGGAAATTATATGAAAATAAATCTTAATAGATAAAAAAAAATTATCTTCTGGTAGAGAGGTATACAAAGAGGTTGAGATGAAGGTATCGCCAAATGTTAGAGATATATACTCTGGAATGTTTGCTAATTAGGTCCTGTGTCCAATGTCCGCAGATGAAATTTTTTGAAAAAGTTTCTCTGACCAGGATTAGGCTGTTCCATTGTACATTTTCCCCATGAGAATCAAATGAGTACTTTTCATTATCTAACATTACAATATTGGTATTTGAGGTTACTTTTTAATATTGAAACTATGGAGGTCGAGGTCTGTGCCAGTGCCCCTTTTGATTTCAAATTGGGTAAAACTTAGTGTGAAATTTTTTTATTTTCATTTTAAGTATTCCTATACTTATCTATAAGATTTAAATGAATCAGGTTCTGCTTCTTCAACATGCTAAGAAAACACTTTTCCTGTTTAAAGGATTTCTTCAGTTAAAGAAAATTTGATCTTGACAGGTAAATAAGGGACTTTTCAGGTGGCTCAGCAACAAGGAATCCGTTTACTATAGCTGGAGATGCAGGAGACTTGAGCTCGATCCCTGGGTCAGGGAGGTACCGGAGGAGGAAATGACAACCCACTCCAGTATTCTTGCCTGCAGCATCCCATGGACAGAGGAGCCTGTTGAGCTAGAGTCTATGGTGTCACAAGAGTCAGACACAGCTGAGCATCTAACATGCTTGGGAAGACGCACACAATGGGTAGAGCTCCCGTACTCACATCCTACGTGATAAATATCCCCTTCTCTCTCTGCAACTACATTGATTAATGTGCATTCCTCGGGAGACCTGAAAAACAGATAAGATGTTCCTTTGCCAGCATCTGTTCCCCAGAGCTTGAGGGCAGCCTTCCATTGATAGAGTTCACACACTGATCTTCACAACTATGCCTCACACCATTCATTGCACGTTGTCGACCGGAGCCCATGGCAGCACTCAGCAGTCTCATTGTTCTCACTTTAGGCAGATTGTACTTACTTGGCATAAAATTCAACGGATAGCTCGGAACAGCCGTCACTACATTTAAGCCGACGAATGTATACCGTCAGGGGCCCTCCTTCCTCAATCTTCTCCTTGTTATCTGCAGCCGTGAGAATGTGGTGCCAGTCTCCTGTAATCTAAGAAGGAAGGTCTCCATGAACATCACTCAGTCTTTTCACTGGGTTCTCACCAATACCCAACCCAGTCGTTGGCTCTGCATTTACCTCAGAAGAGGTGAAAATTCAATCTTCTAAGCAAAGTAGGATTCTATCCAATGCCTTGCAGAATAACATGAAAGAATCGCTCATATTCGAGCAGAAAGCATAGAGTTTGAGTTTCTTAAAATAGCTAAAAGAGCAACATTAAGACCTTGACCGTTCATCGATCCCTAAAGGATAGCATGGTAGGCTTCCCCCCAACCCCCGCCTGACACACACACACACAGAGTAAGAAGTTAAAACATAAAAGGTGCCAGGAGCAGAAAGACAGAGGGTTGTATTATGCACATGTAGTAGGCTGCAGTCCGTGGGATCGCTAAGGGTCAGACACGACTGAGCGACTTCACTTTCACACATTGGAGAAGGAAATGGCAACCCACTTCAGTGTTCTTGCCTGGAGAATCCCAGGGATGGGGGAGCCTGGTGGGCTTCCAACTATGGGGTCACACAGAGTCGGACACGACTGAAGTGACTCAGCAGCAGCAGCAGCAGCAGCAGATAGGTACACTATGGCTTATCTATGCAGTTTGCTCATACATATAAAGAAGGTGGTCTCTCTCTCTCTCACACACACACACAGAACCCAGGACTTCTATGAGATCCGCTGAATGTGGGTACCTGCGAGGGGTCTAGCTCAGTTGGAGCTTCCTGGGCAGCACACACCAGACCAAGGATAAGAGTCAGGAACACAGGCTTCATCTTGTGACTCTTGCGGTCCTTCTGTACAGAAGCTCAGGCTGTCTCAGCCGTTGGGGCAGCTGTGAATTGGTCCCACTTCTTATAGGATGCCTCTCTTGGTGGAATACATAATGATCCAACAGTGGTTAATCACAGGAGCTTGGTTACACAGACTTCATCTTCTGACATCCTGGTTGGCAGCTGAGCTTTTGTTTGCAATCTTTGGATTTTATAGAGGGATTAATTTTAAGGAAAGTTTACGTAGACCTCGACATTTGCCTTCATAATAAATGGGAAATCAGAGGACATACGAAGGTAATTCAAGGACACTGATACTTAGATTCTTTTATATCCTCAGGTTCCAAAATGGGACAAACAGTCCAAGACTCAGAGCTCTAACTCCCGTGTTATTTATTTAGCATTGAAGAGGTCAGTTTAAGCTTATGTTCTACAACTAAAGACAGTACTGTCTGGCTTAAAAGATTCCTTCTTTACCAGGAATTTGTTGTCACGGCATCCTTCAGAGGAGTCTATACTTTTTTGGTTGTTGTTTTGAAATGGAAGTATAGTGAGTGTAGAATATTACAGAAGTTAGTGATGTACTATATATTGATTCGTAATTTCTGTATACTCCTTTGATAGGTTTAAAATATAGGCTTTATTCCCCATGGTGTACCAGATATCTTTGTACACTGTTTTCTTTATGTATAGTAGTTTGTACCTCTTACTCCCCAGCTGTTACCTTAACCGTAACCCACTGCCCACACTAACCACTAGTTTATTTTCTGTACCTCTGGATTTGCTGCTTTTTGGTTACACTCCCTAGTTTGTTTTATTTTTTAGATTTGACATATAAGTGATATCATACAGCCTTTGTCTTTGCTCACCTTTGTTCACTTCACCAAGTACTGTCATCCATGTTGCTGCAAATGGCAAGATTTCAACATTTTTTATGGTTGTGTAGTTTCTTCGAGGCCTGGCAGAGAATTTCCTCTGCTCCATCCTTGCCTGGAGTCTGTGTCGTCAGTCACGTTCTTTTTAGAGACTGTAATAAGTGTGTGATGGTATCTAGTTACGGTTGTAATTTCCATTTCCTGAATGAATGCAGAGATCAGGTTACCACTTGTCTGTTTTCTTTGGTGTCTCTCCAAGGCATTTGTTCATTACTGATGAATGATTTCTTAATTTTTTTACGAAGTTTGAAGGATTTTTATTTTATTATTTTCTTTAAATTTTAATTTAATTTATTTATTTTAATTGGAGGCTAATTACTTTACAATGTTTTATTGGTTTTGCCATACATTGACATGAACCCACCCTGGGTGTACATGTGTTCCCCATCTTGAACCCCACCCTCCCACCTCCCTCCCCATAGGGTCCCTCTGAAAGAGACACAGATGTATAGAACAGTCTTTTGAAGGCTTTTTATATATTCTGCATACCAGTCCCTTTTCAGATAAAAGTAAAGTAGGTCGTTCAATGGTGTCTGAGTTTTCGCAACTCCATGGGCTGTAGCCCTCCTGGCACCTCTGCCCATGGAATTTTCCCATCAGGAATATTTTGTTGGGTCCCCGGGCTTCTCCAGGGGATGTTAGCAACCCAGGGGTCGAATCCGCGTCTCGGTCTTCTGCATTGCTGCTGCTGCTGTTCTTTCACGTCAGTCGGTCCGACTCTGTACAACCCCATCGACGGCATCCTCCCAGGCTGCCCCATCCCTGGGATTCTCTGGGCAAGAACACTGGAGTGGGTTGCCTTTTCCTTCTCCAATGCATGAAAGTGAAAAGGGAAAGTGAAGTCGCTCAGTCGTGTCCAACTGTTAGCGACCCTATGGACTGCGGCCTACCAGGCTCCTCTGTCGATGGGAGTCTCCAGGTAAGAGTACTGGAGTGGGTCTCCAGTGCGTTCTCCGCCTGCAGTGCAGGCAGATTGTTTACTGTCTGAGCCACCAGGGAAGCCCCTCTTTTCAGATAGAGATGTGCCCATATTTTCCTCCAAACGCTGACTTCTCTTGTGCTTCCTAAAGTTGTCCATCAAAGACGAAAATATCTGGATAGAGGCCTGGTTATATTTCCCAGTGAAGGATCCTCTTGGTGTATATTCTAATCAGTAACCACCTAATCTTTGGTCACAGAGTATCCCCTGCGTTTTCCTGCAAGAGTGTTTCTTGCTTTGGGTCTTACATATAGGTCTGTGAGTCTGTCTGTTGTAGACCATGTCATATCTATGGATTAGTTGTAAACCATGGAGCAATGAATGGGATGAAATTCTTTTTTATTGGCATATGGATTTCCAATTTTTCCAGCAACCGAACTCTATCACTTCAGTTCAGCTCAGTCACTCAGTCGTGTCTGACTCTGCGACCCCATGGACTGCAGCATGCCAGGCCTCCCTGTCTATCAGCTACCCCAGGAGTTCACTCAAACTCATGTCCCTAGATTTGGTGATGTCATCCATCCATCTCTTCCTCTGTTGTCCCATTCTCCTCCTACCTTCAATCTTTACCAACCCTAGAGACTTTTCCAATGAGTTAGTTCTTCCCATCAGTTGGCCAATGTATTGGAGTTTCAGCTTCAGCATCAGTCCTTCCAACGTATGTTCAGGACTGATCTGCTTTAGGAATGACTGGTTGGATCTTCATGCAATCCAAGGGACTCTCAAGAGTCTTCTCCAAACAGCACAGTTCAAAAGCATTCATTCTTTGGCACTCAGCTATCTTTATAGCCCAACCCTCACATCTATAGGTGACTAGTGGAGAAACTATAGTTTTGACTAGATGTAACCTTGTTGGAAAAGTGATGACTCTGCTTTTTAATATGCTGTTTAGGTTGGTCGTAAGTTTTCGTCCAAGAAGCAAGCATCTTTTAATTTGATGGCTGCAGTCACCAACTGCAGTGATTTTGGACCCCACAAAAATGAAATCTCTCATTGTTTCCGTTCTTTTCCCATCTATTTCCCATGAGGTGAAGGGACGAGATTCCATGATCTTCCTTTTTTTGAATGTTGAGCTTTAAGACAAGTTTTTCACTCTCCTCTTTCACTTTCATCGAGAGACTCTTTAGTTCTTCTTTGCTTTCTGCCATAAGTGTAGTGTCATCTGCGTATCTGAGGTTATTGATATTTCTCCCAGCAATGTTAATTGCAGCTTGTGCTTCCTCCAGCCCAGCGTTTGTCGTGATGTACTCTGCATATAAGTTAAATAATCAGGGTGACAATATACAGCCTTGAGGTACTCCTTTCCCAATTTGAACCAGTCTGCTTGTTGTTCCATGTCCGGTTCTAAGTGTTGCTTCCTGACCTGCATACAGATTTCTCAAGAGGCAGGATAGGTGGTCTGGTATTCCCATCTCTTTCAGAATTTTCCAGTTTGTTGTGAACCACACAGTCAAAGCTTTTGGCATAGTCAATCAAGCAGAAATAGATGTTTCCCTGGAACTTACTTGAAATTTCAATGATCCAACGGATATTGGCAATTTGATCACTGGTTCATCTGCCTTTTCAATATCCAGGTTGAACACCTGGAAATTCACGGTTCATATACTTTTGAAGCCTGGAATGGAGTGTTCGCAGTACAGAAGCTTGTGAAAATAGAATTCCTCATCCATTTATAGATCATTGGAGTATTGTATATTTCTAGTGATTTTTCCTAAAGGGTATCTGAGTTACCAAGATGGTAGTTTTGCTACAATTTGAGCCAAAACATGTACTCATTGAGTAAATTCATGCTGCCGAGTTCTCAATATAAATGGATACTCAGTTTTAAACATAAGCCTTTAGTTGAATGAAGTAGTAGTTTGTGTCATTGTTCTTGTTTAGTTTTCATTACCAGAAAATCTCTTGTGATTTGAAGAAAGATGTAATGAACAGCGTGGTGACTATTATTAACAGTATTGCACATATCCTTGTCAGCCCCTTGGAGCGTAGGCCTTCGGTGTTTGTATCATATACACACACACAGACGCACACACGTTGCTGCTGCTGCTGCTGCTAAGTCGCTTCAGTAGTGTCCGACTCTGTGCGACCCCGTAGACGGCAGCCGACCAGGCTCCGCTGTTCCTGGGATTCTCCAGGCAAGTAGGCGATAAGACATATGTGTGTATTCACGTGTTTCTCATGTATGCTTTCCTGATGGCTCAGATGGTAGAGAATCTGCCTGCAATGCAGGAGATCTGGTTTGCTCCCTGCATCATGAGGATTCCTTCAAGAAAGGTATAGCAACACTTTCCTGTGTTTTTTTCCTCGCAAATTCTATGGACAGAGGAGCCTGGTGGCAAGAGACATTTGCTATTTTTCTTTGAAAATTAATCTATTTATCTTAATTGTAGGCTAATTATTTACTAATGTTGTGTCTTTTGCCATACATTGAAATGAACCAGCCATCGGTGTACACGTGTGCCCCATCCTGTACCCCTTTCCCACTTCTCTCCCATCCCATCTCCCAAGGTTATCCCAGTGCAGGAGCCCAGAGCATCCTGTCTCATGCTTCAGACCTGAACGGGCGATCTATTTCACATATGATAATATACAAGTTTCAATAGTATTCTCTCAAATCGTCCCACCCTCGCCTTGTCCCTCAGAGGCCAAAACACTGTTACATCTGTGTCTCTTTTGCTGTCTCGCATATAGGGTGAGAGTTACCATCTTTCTAAATTCCATATATATACATTAGTATAATGTATTGGTGGTTTACTTTCTGACTTAATTCACTCTGTATTATAGGCTTCAGTTTCATCCACATCACGAGAACTGATTCAAATGCACTCTTTTTAATAGCTGAGTAATACTCCGTTGTATATATGTGCCACAGCTTTCTTATCCATTTGTCTGCCGATGGACATCTAGGTTGCTTCCATGTCCTGGCTATTATAAACAGTACTGGGATGAACATTGGGGTACCTGTGTCTCTTTCAATTACGGTTTCCTCAGTGTGTGTGCCCAGCAGTGGGATTGCTGGATCGTATGGCAGTTCTATTTCCAGTTTTTTGAGGAATCTCCACACTGTTCTCCATAGTGGCTGTACTAGTCTGCATTCCCACCAACAGTGTAAGAGGGTTCCTTTTTCTCCGCACCCTCTCCAGCATAGTGTTTGTAGAGTTTTTGATAGCAGTCATTCTGATGAGCATGAGATGGTTCCTCATTGTGGTTTTGATTTGCGCTTCTCTGATATTGAGTGATGTTGAGCACCTTTTCATGTGTTCGTTAGCCATCTGCATGTCTTTGGAGAAATGTCTGTTCAGTTCTTTGGGTCATTTTTTGATTGGGGCATTTATTTTTCTGGAATTGAGCTGCAGGAGATGCTTGTATATTTTTGAGATTAATTCTTTGTCAGTTGCTTCATTTGCTATTATTTTCTCCCTTTCTGAAGGCTGTCTGTTCACCTTGGTTATAGTTTCCTTTGTTGTGCAGAAGCTTTTGATTTTAATTAGGTCCCATTTGTTTATTTTTGCTTTTATTTCCATGACTCTGGGAGGTGGGTCATGGAGGATCCTGCTGTGATTTATGTCAGAGAGTGTTTTGCCTATGTTCTGCTGTAGGAATTTTATCATTTCTGGTCTTACGTTCAGATCTTTAATCCTTTTTGAGCTTATTGTTGTATATGGTGTTAGAAAATGTTCTAGTTTCATTCTTTTACAAGAGTTTGGCAAGTTTTCCCAGCACCAATTGTTAAAGAAATTATCTTTCAGTTCAGGTCAGTTCAGTCGCTCAGTCGTGTCCTACTCTCCGCCACCCCATGAATCACAGCACGCCAGGCCTCCCTGTCCATCACCAACTCCCGGAGTACACTCAAACTCATGTCCACAGAGTCAGTGATGCCATCCAGCCATTTCATTCTTCGTCGCCCCTTTCTCCTCCCGCCCCCAACCTTTCCCAGCATCAGAGTCTTTTCCAGTGAGTTAACTCGTCGCATGAGGTGGCCAAAGTATTGCAGTTTCAGCTTTAGCATCACTCCCTCCAATGAACATACAGGATTGATCTCCTTTAGAATGGACTGGTTGGATCTCCTTGCAGTCCAAGGGACTCTCAAGAGTCTTCTCCAACACCACAGTTCAAAAGCATCGATTCTTCGGCGATCAGCTTTCTTCACAGTCCAACTCTCCCATCCATACATGACCACAGGAAAAACCATTGCCTTGACTAGACGGACCTTGGTTGGCAAAGTAACGTCTCTGTTTTTTAATATACTATCAAGGTTGGTCATAACTTTCCTTCCAAGGAGCAAGCGTCTTTTAATTTCATGGCTGCAATCAGCATCTGCAGTGATTTTGGAACCCAAAAAAATAAAGTCTGACACTGTTTCCACTGTTTTTCCATCTATTTCCCATGAAGTGATGGGACCAGATGCCATGATCTTTGTTTCCTGAATGTTGAGCTTCAAGCCAACCTTTTCACTCTCCTCTTTCACTTTCATCAAGAGGCTTTTGAGTTCCTCTTCACTTTCTGCCATAAGGGTAGTGTCATCTGCATATCTGAGGTTATTGATATTTCTCCCAGCAATCTTGATTCCAGCTTGTGCTTCTTCCAGCCCAGCGTTCCTCATGATGTACTCTGCATATAAGTTAAATAAGCAAGGTGACAATATACAACCTTGACGTACACCTTTTCCTGTCTGGAACCAGTCTATTGTTCCATGTCCAGTTCTAACTGTTGCTTCCTGACCGGCATGCAGGTTTCTCAAGAGGCAGGTCAGGTAGTCTGGGATTCCCATACAAAAAAGATCTTCACGACCAAGATAGTCACGATAACGTGATCACTGACCTAGAGCCAGACATCTTGGAATGTGAAGTTAAGTGGGCCTTAGAAAGCATCACTACTAACAAAGCTAGTGGAGGTGATGGAATTCCAGTTGAGCTATTTCAAGTCTTGAAAGATGATGCTGTGAAAGTGCTGCACTCAATATGCCAGCAGATTTGGAAAACTCAGCAGTGGCCACAGGACTGGAAGAAGTCAGTCTTCATTCCAATCCCAAAGAAAGGGAATGCCAAAGAATGCTCAAACTACCGCACAATTGCACTCATCTCACACGCTAGTAAAGTCATGCTCAAAATTCTCCAAGCCAGGCTTCAGCAGTGTGTAATCCGTGAACTCCCCGATGTTCAAGCAGGGTTTAGAAAAGGCAGAGGCACCAGAGATCAAATTGCCAACATCCGCTGGATCATGGAGAAAGCAAGAGAGTTTCAGAAATACATCTATTTCTTCTTCATTGACTATGCCAAAGCCTTTGACTGTGTGGATCACAATAAACTGTGGAACATTCTGAAAGATTATCTTTACTCCATTGGATATTCCTGCTTCCTTTTCCAAAGATAAGGTGTCCATAGTGCCGTGGATTTGTCTCTGGGCTTTCTATTTTGTTCCATTGATCTATATTTCTTTGTACCAGTACCGTACTGTCCTGACGACTGCAGCTTTGTAGCACAGTCTGAAATCAGGCAGGTTGATTCCTCCAGTTTCATTCTTCTTTCTGAAGATTGCTGTGGCTATTCAAGAGTTTTTGCATTTCCACAGAAATTGTGAAATTATTTGTTCTAGTTCTCTGATAAAATACCGTTGGTAGCTTGATAGAGATTGCATTGAATCTATACATTGCTTTGGGTAGTATACTCGTTTTCAGCCTGTTGATTCTTCCTATCCATGAACATGGTATATTTCTCCATCTATTTGTGTCAACTTTGATTTCTTTCATCATATTTCTGTATTGTCTATATTTAAGTCTTTTGCTTCTTTAGGTAGCTTTATTTCTAAGTATTTGATTATTTTCGTTGCAATGGTGAAAGGAATTGTTTCCTTAATTTCTCTTTTTGTTTTCTCATTGTTAGTGTATAGGAACGAAAGAGATTTCTGCGTGTTAATTTTGTATCCTGCAACTTTACTGTATTCATTGTTTAGCTCTAGTATTTTTATGGTGGAAAAAATTTTTTTTTCCAGGATTCCATCCAAAATGTAATCTGCAAACAATGAGAGTTTTCCTTCTTCTTTTCCAATCATGAATTACGTTTATTTCTTTTTCTTCTCTGGTTGTTGAACTATGTTGAGGTCTGTTCCTTCTATACCTGCTTTCTGGAGGGTTTTGATCATAAATGGGTGTTGAATTTTGTTCAAAGTCTTACTCTGAATTAATTGAGATAATCATATGTTTTTTATGTTTCGATTTTTTAATGTGGTGTATCACATTCGTTGATTGACGGGTATTAAAGAATCCTGCATCCATGGGATAAAGCCTTCTTGGTCATGATATATCATCTTTTTAATATGTTGTTGGATTCCATCTGCTAGAATTTTGTTCAGGATTTTGCATCTATGTTCATCAGTGATATTGACCTGTAGTTTTCTTTTTCTGTGGCATCTTTGTCTGGCTTTGGTATTAGGGTGATGGTGGCCTCATAGAATGAGTGTGGAAGTTTACCTTCCTCTGCAACTTTCTGGAAGAGTTTGAGTAGCATAGATGTTAGCTCTTCTTTAAATTTTTGGTAGAATTCAGCTGTGAAGCCGTCTGGTCCTGGGCTTTTGTTTGCTGGAAGATTTCTGATTACCGTTTCGAGTTTGTGCTTGTGATGGTTCTGACCAGATTTTCTATTTCCTCTGGTTCAGGTTTTGAAAGTTTGCTTTTCTAAGAATTTGTCCATTTCTTGAAAGTTGTCCATTTTATTGTCATATAATTACTGCTAGCAGTCTCTTATGTTCCTTTGTACTTCTGTGTTGTCTGCTCTTATTTCTCCAATTTCTTTTCTAATTTAGTTGATTTGATTCTTCTCACTGTTTTTCTTGATGAGTCTGGCTAATGGTTTTTCTATTTTCTTTATCTTCTCAAAGATCCAGCTTTTAGCTTTGTTGATTTTTGCTGTGGTCTCTGTATGCATTTATTCTTCGAGTAAACTTTTCTGCTCTTTCTCCCTGCAAAGTTGAAGAGTTCATAAATCCACATGATTATCCTCAATCCACTTGGCATAGATCCCTCTTCCCCAGGATTTGTTATGAGTCAGATAGATATAGTTCCTTGAAAATAATGATTATGATAACCTTTTTTAATAGTCTTATACCTCCCCTTCCTGGTTCCTTATGTTCCTTGCATTATTTAAGATGAAAGAGTTTCACATAGAACTTTTAAAACTTTATTAGTGTCTTTCCTGTGGTCATACTTGTTATAAGCTCTGATTAGTTTTCCTTTTTTTTTTTTTTTTTT
The DNA here is from genome assembly GCF_049115385.1 of Moschus berezovskii. Classification (NCBI taxonomy): domain Eukaryota; kingdom Metazoa; phylum Chordata; class Mammalia; order Artiodactyla; family Moschidae; genus Moschus; species Moschus berezovskii. The sequence goes on along the minus strand of NC_142488.1, from coordinate 3,768,091 downwards.
TCAGACACACACTGGATCTTTGATGCTGGCTCAGCTTCTCTCTCCTTGAGGTTTGAGAGCTTCTCAGCTTGGTGGTTAATTTGTTAATTTATTGTGGCTTGCTGTGGCTGAGCAAAGGCTCAGAGGTTGTGGTCCATGGGTTTTGTTGCCCCTCGGCAAGTGGGATCTTCCCAGATCAGGGGTTCAATGTGCGTCCCTTGCATTGGCAGGTGGATTCTGAACAATTGGACCCCTAGAGAAGTCTCTCTGCTCTGCGTTCTTTCTTTCTGTTTTATAATTGTAATTTTCATTTAAAAGGCTGCTTCCCAGGAGTCAGCCCTACCTGGGCATAGCTTCATTGCTTCTGAAGTATTCATCATCCTCAACTCTTCCCCAGTAGCATTCTGGACACCTTCCAACACTGGTGGGCGTCCGATTGTCAACTTGCATCATCATATCTTTTTGCCTTGCTATACAGTTCATGGTGTTACCATGGCAAGAATACTGGAGTGGTTGGCCACTCCCTCCTGTAGTGGATCACGTTCTGTCGGACTCTCTGCTGCACTTGTCTCTCTTGGGTGGACCTCCACGAAATGGCTCATAGCTTCTTCGTTACCCAAGCCCCTTCACTCACAAGGCAGTGATCCATGAAGTGGGCATAGCTTATTCTTCATCCATTACGGTTCCATTCTCTTTGAACAATTCACATGATCCGACTCAAATGTCTTGCCCTTGGAGACCTTCGACATTCAAAGTACATGTAGTTTCCAGTGAGCCCTGGGTGAGCAGTGCTGTGTTCTGTCTTTCCTGTCACTCCTGTACAATTTCAAGTGTACACAGACTTCCACATCCCCAGGAGTCTACCCAAAACTTCCAGATGTTCGAGGACTGCCTCATCTTTCTCATCTTCCTTAACCACTTTCCTGGTTTCTCGTCTGCTCTAGTGGCATGACCATTTTGGGTACCCACAATGCTCCTTTTTTCCCATCAGTAGGCACCAATCAATGACTATTTTAAAACACCCCTTGTGAGGGATTTTTCTGCCAATCTGCATATAACTTAGCACCTACATCAGTACGAACACCATGGCTTTCTGTGTTGGAGCAGGACAGTAGCAGCCCGAGTTGAACCCAACAGACCCCACGTGTTGGAACCACCATCAGCCCTGTTTCTTGAGTAAATACTGTTCAGTTTTTTTGTATGTGTGTGTGCGCTCATTTGATAAATCATGTCTGACTCTTTGCAACACCATGGGCTATATAGCCCATGGGGCTTCTCTGTCCTTGAGATTCTCCAGGCATGAATATTGGAGTGGGTTCCAATTCCTCCTCCAGGGCATCTTCTGGATCCAGGGATTGAACCTGCATCTCTTGCGTCTCCTGCCTTTGTAGGTTCATTTTTCTTTTTTCTCCAGTGCCTCCCCGCCCCCCGCCACCTGGAAGCCCATTAAGCCTGCATTCTGCAAAATCACTACCGCCTCCTGCAACCCCACAATAGATGAATGGTGCTTTACCACATAGTTGAGGTTATTTCACCTGCTTTTTCAGACTGCTCAGATTCTCTTTGAAGTTGTCTAAGCAAACAATCCCATCTCTCACGTGACATTTGGAGGACAGTTATGAATCCTGCAGTACTACCTCCTGTAGTTTATTCTACCTTCTCTTTGACGCTTTCAAGATTGACACCAAGCATCCTAAGCAAGGTTATCTCCTGCTTCGCAGTCACTAGATTTTCTGGATACTTGAGTTTACATGATTCGTGCATTTTCAAATATAGCACGCTTGTTCACTATACATCTGTGAAGTAATCATTTTATTGATCAGTTTAGGAACCCAGAATCATCAGCAAGGGCAGAGGAGGTTCATAGTTGGAAAGCCATGTGTCCAGGAACATGACTTCCTGGGAGAGAAGAAATGAGGATTTCAAGGAAAATGAATTTCATCTTCTTATGGCTGATTGTGACAAATGAGTGCTGAGATGCTACATGTGTTCTTTCTTCGTTCACGTCTATAAACAGAAAAAAAAGTAAAACATAGTTGAGCTGATTAGGATTTACATGATGTTGGTCAGAGAATGAAACAGAGAATAGAAGCACTTGTGGTTGAAAGCACTGGAGAAATTTCCCTTCAGGACCCATTTCGCAAAAGTCCCTCTGTGGGTGTGCCCATAGGGGGTTGCATAGAAATGCCACCTGCTGAAAGTATTTGTGATCAGTCGTGGATCAGCTGGTATGTTGAGAGTTGCTGAGTTGCATCTGCACAGCCCCCTGGTGTAGGAGATTATTGTGTAACCGGTTCCTCCTACTTGTCCTATAAATCTTATGTTTTCATCATGAAGGTATTGTGGCTGTAAGGTCATTCACTCGCACTGGTATTCACCAGGATTCATCGTATTTCACAGCTCAGGGCATCACACAGTCTCCTCTGTGGTCCTCAGCATTTCACGGTTGAGTCTAGAGCAGTGTGAGTGTTTAGATATTTAAATCTAAACTTGTATAATCCCTAGTCTTTACCATGTGTCAAGGTAAAGAGTTTTGTGTTCCTATTCCTTTTTAAAACTAATTTTTATTGACAGGCAGTTGATGTGCAATATTGTGTTAGTTTCACGTGTGGAGCAACATGATCGTTTAGGCATTTTTGTTGTTGTTGTCTAGGCACCAATCCTGTGCCACACTTTTGTGTTCCTATGGACTTTAACCTGCCAGACTCCTCTGTCCATTGGATTTCCCAGGCAAGAATACTTGAGTGGGTTGCCATTTCCAACTCCCGGAAATCTTCCCAACCCAGGGCTCAAACCCAGATTTCCTGCATTGGCAGGTGGATTCTTTACCCCTGAACCACCAGGAAGCTCTCAGTTAAACATGCATGTATATATAACCAGAAGTGTGTATCTCTCCATCCAAGCTCCTAGTATATCCCTGTCCCCATTTTCTCTTTAGGAACCATCAAGTTTTTTTGGACCGTGAGCCTGGTTCTCTTTTGTAAATAGTACATTTGTGCCATACCTTTTGGTTCCACATGAAAGTGATATCAAACTTGCCTTTCTTTTCCTTACTTCCCTTAGCATGATCATCTCTAGATGTGCCCTTGTTGCTGCAAATGGCATTATTTCCTTCTTTGACATAGTTGAGTAATATAGTCCCTTGGGTATATATCCCATGATTAAAGTGGTATGCCCCAGAACAAAGTCTTACCTTAGGAAGAAAACTCAGTGTTGTATATGTCGTGATTCTACTCACCCAGAGGAGGCTGTCAGATCTTATTTAGGACAGTCGTCTGTGAAAGAGAGGAAAGAGTGGAAAAATAATCATTGGCCTGCCTCCCTTTGAAGGGATTATTTCATAGCAGCCTTTGTAAAGATGACTCTGTGAACAGGAAATGTGAATCGAGCATCCTCATGATGTGGTTTCATTTCGGATCCCTGTTGTCCTCCTGGCTTTACCTGTCTCAGTGAGGTCTTCGATATTTTCTGGTGGAATCCCCTTTTTTTCCGTCAGTTCCTCATACTGCTGACTTTCTTCTTGAGTGACACTGTCTCCTTTGGCTGGGTTCAGTAGCAAAGAAGGCAGAAGAGGGGTGCGTTAGAATCCTTGGTAGCTTACAGAGTGTCACCCAGCTCCTGTGTGCAGTGTCTAGTCGGTCTCACCATCACCATGGCCCTCTGCCATCACCGAAACCCTGCTCTCCAGGAAACTGTCTACAGAGCTGTGCACACCAGGTCTTCAGATGTTCAGGGGATAGAGTCCATGTGGTTAACATTTTATCACATTCCAGTTCTTACAACTACTGTGTGAACTACAGACCATTCACCTCTGAGCCTATGCATCTCCAAGTCAGACGCAAGCTGGAATGGCACATCGGAGAAGGTCCTGGTGGGTCCTGAGACTCAGATATCCTTCCGAGTCTAACTCCGACCTGTCCACATTGTCTGCATCCTAGAATTCCGACTCTGGGATTTTCCTCAACCTTAATCTATTAAGACGTATAGAGACCAACACTGACTCAATGGACAGGAGTTTGATCCCACGCTGGGAAATAGTGGAAGGCAGAGCAACTCTGCAGGCTGCACTCCATGGAGCCATTATCAGTCAGAGACCACTTATGACTGAACAGCAATGTTGAAATGAATGGGGGATACATTTTTTCGAGTTCTCATCAGGCACTCTAATCTCATCACAAATGCAATTCAGAGATAAAATCAGGCTTTGTCATCCTCAGAGACCTGACTGCAGCCCCACCCACCCCCATATGGATATAATATCAGAAGGGTAAAGGGTCGTGTAAAATGCACCTTGTGGTTGGCTGGTTGTGAGAAAGATTGACATGACTAACCACGCTGCTTCTGAAAGATGCTTTATGATCCAGAGGTGATTTGCATAGGTTTGGGTTCAGGTTTCCAGAGGTGTTTTATTGATTGTGGCAAAAAAAAAAAAAAAAAAAAAAAAACCATTTGTATTCAAGAGGAAGCTGTCATGTCCAGGACCTGCGAGTCTCTGAACTCAAATTCTAACCTTGTTCACTTTCGTGTCCAATCCTGGCAACTCCAATATATGATATTTATCAAGAAATCTGTGGAGCATCCTGGAATATTTCATTGCACCTCCTGGGAAAGTGTATCTATTTTTTTTTTAATGTCATCCAATAGAATCCCCAGTGGATGCATTTCTTAAGTTTTGTAGTAGACAACCTTTCTGCAACCCCTGGATCATGGCGCATGAAGTCTGAATTCTCCCATGTGAACTCAGGTCTGCTCTAGTCTGCTTAATAAATATAAGGTGTTCATGCACTTCTGTCCTTAAATGAAAGAATGATAATATGAACACTGTTAATTTGCTCAGAATAAGCTTCAAAAACATACCAAGGAGGTGAGTCACTTTCGTAGTCTTCTCACCATCAGAGTTTTCAGCGTACAGTACCAATGCATTCTCTGATACAGGAATCACTTCGAAAATGTTTGAACCCACATCTGTGACAGGAAAAAAATATCAAATCTCAAAGTGATTAAGTCCTTTACATTTGGACATGTCATATTCTTCACATGCTATCATCAATCCTCGCTTCTTTAGTGAGATGCCACCGTCTCACTGGCATTTCTTGTGGTCTGTAGTTAGAACCTGTTGGAACACTTAGTGAACTTGGAAAGCTTTCTCCACACACCCCTCATCTTAAGACAGTGAAGACTTCCAGTCTTTAGACCAAAGAGTCTGTGAACGATTGCAAAGTTGCTCTTCCCAACTATAGTAAGTGTTGGACCTCAGTCATCTCATATGAACTCACCAGAGCTGACTGTGAGAATTTCAGGATTTTTTTGACCAAATTCACTAGTACAGTCATGATTACAAAGATATTCTGTGAATTTAAGGAAATTATATGAAAATAAATCTTAATAGATAAAAAAAAATTATCTTCTGGTAGAGAGGTATTCAAAGAGGTTGAAATGAAGGTATCGCCAAATGTTAGAGATATATACTCTGGAATGTTTGCTAATTAGGTCCTGTGTCCAATGTCCGCAGATGAAATTTTTTGAAAAAGTGCCTCTGACCAGGATTAGGCTGTTCCATTGTACATTTTCCCCATGAGAATCAAATGAGTACTTTTCATTATCTAACATTACAATATTGGTATTTGAGGTTATTTTTTAATATTGAAACTATGGAGGTCGAGGTCTGTGCCAGTGCCCCTTTTGATTTCAAATTGGGTAAAACTTAGTGTGAAATTTTTTTATTTTCATTTTAAGTATTCCTATACTTATCTATAAGATTTAAATGAATCAGGTTCTGCTTCTTCAACATGCTAAGAAAACACTTTTCCTGTTTAAAGGATTTCTTCAGTTAAAGAAAATTTGATCTTGACAGGTAAATAAGGGACTTTTCAGGTGGCTCAGCAACAAGGAATCCGTTTACTATAGCTGGAGATGCAGGAGACTTGAGCTCGATCCCTGGGTCAGGGAGGTACCGGAGGAGGAAATGACAACTCACTCCAGTATTCTTGCCTGCAGCATCCCATGGACAGAGGAGCCTGTTGAGCTAGAGTCTATGGTGTCACAAGAGTCAGACACAGCTGAGCATCTAACATGCTTGGGAAGACGCACACAATGGGTAGAGCTCCCGTACTCACATCCTACGTGATAAATATCCCCTTCTCTCTCTGCAACTACATTGATTAATGTGCATTCCTCGGGAGACCTGAAAAACAGATAAGATGTTCCTTTGCCAGCATCTGTTCCCCAGAGCTTGAGGGCAGCCTTCCATTGATAGAGTTCACACACTGATCTTCACAACTATGCCTCACACCATTCATTGCACGTTGTCGACCGGAGCCCATGGCAGCACTCAGCAGTCTCATTGTTCTCACTTTAGGCAGATTGTACTTACTTGGCATAAAATTCAACGGATAGCTCGGAACAGCCGTCACTACATTTAAGCCGACGAATGTATACCGTCAGGGGCCCTCCTTCCTCAATCTTCTCCTTGTTATCTGCAGCCGTGAGAATGTGGTGCCAGTCTCCTGTAATCTAAGAAGGAAGGTCTCCATGAACATCACTCAGTCTTTTCACTGGGTTCTCACCAATACCCAACCCAGTCTTTGGCTCTGCATTTACCTCAGAAGAGGTGAAAATTCAATCTTCTAAGCAAAGTAGGATTCTATCCAATGCCTTGCAGAATAACATGAAAGAATCGCTCATATTCGAGCAGAAAGCATAGAGTTTGAGTTTCTTAAAATAGCTAAAAGAGCAACATTAAGACCTTGACCGTTCATCGATCCCTAAAGGATAGCATGGTAGGCTTCCCCCCCACCCCCGCCTGACACACACACACACAGAGTAAGAAGTTAAAACATAAAAGGTGCCAGGAGCAGAAAGACAGAGGGTTGTATTATGCACATGTAGTAGGCTGCAGTCCGTGGGATCGCTAAGGGTCAGACACGACTGAGCGACTTCACTTTCACACATTGGAGAAGGAAATGGCAACCCACTTCAGTGTTCTTGCCTGGAGAATCCCAGGGATGGGGGAGCCTGGTGGGCTTCCAACTATGGGGTCACACAGAGTCGGACACGACTGAAGTGACTCAGCAGCAGCAGCAGCAGCAGCAGATAGGTACACTATGGCTTATCTATGCAGTTTGCTCATACATATAAAGAAGGTGGTCTCTCTCTCTCTCACACACACACACAGAACCCAGGACTTCTATGAGATCCGCTGAATGTGGGTACCTGCGAGGGGTCTAGCTCAGTTGGAGCTTCCTGGGCAGCACACACCAGACCAAGGATAAGAGTCAGGAACACAGGCTTCATCTTGTGACTCTTGCGGTCCTTCTGTACAGAAGCTCAGGCTGTCTCAGCCGTTGGGGCAGCTGTGAATTGGTCCCACTTCTTATAGGATGCCTCTCTTGGTGGAATACATAATGATCCAACAGTGGTTAATCACAGGAGCTTGGTTACACAGACTTCATCTTCTGACATCCTGGTTGGCAGCTGAGCTTTTGTTTGCAATCTTTGGATTTTATAGAGGGATTAATTTTAAGGAAAGTTTACGTAGACCTCGACATTTGCCTTCATAATAAATGGGAAATCAGAGGACATACGAAGGTAATTCAAGGACACTGATACTTAGATTCTTTTATATCCTCAGGTTCCAAAATGGGACAAACAGTCCAAGACTCAGAGCTCTAACTCCCGTGTTATTTATTTAGCATTGAAGAGGTCAGTTTAAGCTTATGTTCTACAACTAAAGACAGTACTGTCTGGCTTAAAAGATTCCTTCTTTACCAGGAATTTGTTGTCACGGCATCCTTCAGAGGAGTCTATACTTTTTTGGTTGTTGTTTTGAAATGGAAGTATAGTGAGTGTAGAATATTACAGAAGTTAGTGATGTACTACATATTGATTCGTAATTTCTGTATACTCCTTTGATAGGTTTAAAATATAGGCTTTATTCCCCATGGTGTACCAGATATCTTTGTACACTGTTTTCTTTATGTATAGTAGTTTGTACCTCTTACTCCCCAGCTGTTACCTTAACCGTAACCCACTGCCCACACTAACCACTAGTTTATTTTCTGTACCTCTGGATTTGCTGCTTTTTGGTTACACTCCCTAGTTTGTTTTATTTTTTAGATTTGACATATAAGTGATATCATACAGCCTTTGTCTTTGCTCACCTTTGTTCACTTCACCAAGTACTGTCATCCATGTTGCTGCAAATGGCAAGATTTCAACATTTTTTATGGTTGTGTAGTTTCTTCGAGGCCTGGCAGAGAATTTCCTCTGCTCCATCCTTGCCTGGAGTCTGTGTCGTCAGTCACGTTCTTTTTAGAGACTGTAATAAGTGTGTGATGGTATCTAGTTACGGTTGTAATTTCCATTTCCTGAATGAATGCAGAGATCAGGTTACCACTTGTCTGTTTTCTTTGGTGTCTCTCCAAGGCATTTGTTCATTACTGATGAATGATTTCTTAATTTTTTTACGAAGTTTGAAGGATTTTTATTTTATTATTTTCTTTAAATTTTAATTTAATTTATTTATTTTAATTGGAGGCTAATTACTTTACAATGTTTTATTGGTTTTGCCATACATTGACATGAACCCACCCTGGGTGTACATGTGTTCCCCATCTTGAACCCCACCCTCCCACCTCCCTCCCCATAGGGTCCCTCTGAAAGAGACACAGATGTATAGAACAGTCTTTTGAAGGCTTTTTATATATTCTGCATACCAGTCCCTTTTCAGATAAAAGTAAAGTAGGTCGTTCAATGGTGTCTGAGTTTTCGCAACTCCATGGGCTGTAGCCCTCCTGGCACCTCTGCCCATGGAATTTTCCCATCAGGAATATTTTGTTGGGTCCCCGGGCTTCTCCAGGGGATGTTAGCAACCCAGGGGTCGAATCCGCGTCTCGGTCTTCTGCATTGCTGCTGCTGCTGTTCTTTCACGTCAGTCGGTCCGACTCTGTACAACCCCATCGACGGCATCCTCCCAGGCTGCCCCATCCCTGGGATTCTCTGGGCAAGAACACTGGAGTGGGTTGCCTTTTCCTTCTCCAATGCATGAAAGTGAAAAGGGAAAGTGAAGTCGCTCAGTCGTGTCCAACTGTTAGCGACCCTATGGACTGCGGCCTACCAGGCTCCTCTGTCGATGGGAGTCTCCAGGTAAGAGTACTGGAGTGGGTCTCCAGTGCGTTCTCCGCCTGCAGTGCAGGCAGATTGTTTACTGTCTGAGCCACCAGGGAAGCCCCTCTTTTCAGATAGAGATGTGCCCATATTTTCCTCCAAACGCTGACTTCTCTTGTGCTTCCTAAAGTTGTCCATCAAAGACGAAAATATCTGGATAGAGGCCTGGTTATATTTCCCAGTGAAGGATCCTCTTGGTGTATATTCTAATCAGTAACCACCTAATCTTTGGTCACAGAGTATCCACCTGCGTTTTCCTGCAAGAGTGTTTCTTGCTTTGGGTCTTACATATAGGTCTGTGAGTCTGTCTGTTGTAGACCATGTCATATCTATGGATTAGTTGTAAACCATGGAGCAATGAATGGGATGAAATTCTTTTTTATTGGCATATGGATTTCCAATTTTTCCAGCAACCGAACTCTATCACTTCAGTTCAGCTCAGTCACTCAGTCGTGTCTGACTCTGCGACCCCATGGACTGCAGCATGCCAGGCCTCCCTGTCTATCAGCTACCCCAGGAGTTCACTCAAACTCATGTCCCTAGATTTGGTGATGTCATCCATCCATCTCTTCCTCTGTTGTCCCATTCTCCTCCTACCTTCAATCTTTACCAACCCTAGAGACTTTTCCAATGAGTTAGTTCTTCCCATCAGTTGGCCAATGTATTGGAGTTTCAGCTTCAGCATCAGTCCTTCCAACGTATGTTCAGGACTGATCTGCTTTAGGAATGACTGGTTGGATCTTCATGCAATCCAAGGGACTCTCAAGAGTCTTCTCCAACAGCACAGTTCAAAAGCATTCATTCTTTGGCACTCAGCTATCTTTATAGCCCAACCCTCACATCTATAGGTGACTAGTGGAGAAACTATAGTTTTGACTAGATGTAACCTTGTTGGAAAAGTGATGACTCTGCTTTTTAATATGCTGTTTAGGTTGGTCGTAAGTTTTCGTCCAAGAAGCAAGCATCTTTTAATTTGATGGCTGCAGTCACCAACTGCAGTGATTTTGGACCCCACAAAAATGAAATCTCTCATTGTTTCCGTTCTTTTCCCATCTATTTCCCATGAGGTGAAGGGACGAGATTCCATGATCTTCCTTTTTTTGAATGTTGAGCTTTAAGACAAGTTTTTCACTCTCCTCTTTCACTTTCATCGAGAGACTCTTTAGTTCTTCTTTGCTTTCTGCCATAAGTGTAGTGTCATCTGCGTATCTGAGGTTATTGATATTTCTCCCAGCAATGTTAATTGCAGCTTGTGCTTCCTCCAGCCCAGCGTTTGTCGTGATGTACTCTGCATATAAGTTAAATAATCAGGGTGACAATATACAGCCTTGAGGTACTCCTTTCCCAATTTGAACCAGTATGCTTGTTGTTCCATGTCCGGTTCTAAGTGTTGCTTCCTGACCTGCATACAGATTTCTCAAGAGGCAGGATAGGTGGTCTGGTATTCCCATCTCTTTCAGAATTTTCCAGTTTGTTGTGAACCACACAGTCAAAGCTTTTGGCATAGTCAATCAAGCAGAAATAGATGTTTCCCTGGAACTTACTTGAAATTTCAATGATCCAACGGATATTGGCAATTTGATCACTGGTTCATCTGCCTTTTCAATATCCAGGTTGAACACCTGGAAATTCACGGTTCATATACTTTTGAAGCCTGGAATGGAGTGTTCGCAGTACAGAAGCTTGTGAAAATAGAATTCCTCATCCATTTATAGATCATTGGAGTATTGTATATTTCTAGTGATTTTTCCTAAAGGGTATCTGAGTTACCAAGATGGTAGTTTTGCTACAATTTGAGCCAAAACATGTACTCATTGAGTAAATTCATGCTGCCGAGTTCTCAATATAAATGGATACTCAGTTTTAAACATAAGCCTTTAGTTGAATGAAGTAGTAGTTTGTGTCATTGTTCTTGTTTAGTTTTCATTACCAGAAAATCTCTTGTGATTTGAAGAAAGATGTAATGAACAGCGTGGTGACTATTATTAACAGTATTGCACATATCCTTGTCAGCCCCTTGGAGCGTAGGCCTTCGGTGTTTGTATCATATACACACACACAGACGCACACACGTTGCTGCTGCTGCTGCTGCTAAGTCGCTTCAGTAGTGTCCGACTCTGTGCGACCCCGTAGACGGCAGCCGACCAGGCTCCGCTGTTCCTGGGATTCTCCAGGCAAGTAGGCGATAAGACATATGTGTGTATTCACGTGTTTCTCATGTATGCTTTCCTGATGGCTCAGATGGTAGAGAATCTGCCTGCAATGCAGAAGATCTGGTTTGCTCCCTGCATCATGAGGATTCCTTCAAGAAAGGTATAGCAACACTTTCCTGTGTTTTTTTCCTCGCAAATTCTATGGACAGAGGAGCCTGGTGGCAAGAGACATTTGCTATTTTTCTTTGAAAATTAATCTATTTATCTTAATTGTAGGCTAATTATTTACTAATGTTGTGTCTTTTGCCATACATTGAAATGAACCAGCCATCGGTGTACACGTGTGCCCCATCCTGTACCCCTTTCCCACTTCTCTCCCATCCCATCTCCCAAGGTTATCCCAGTGCAGGAGCCCAGAGCATCCTGTCTCATGCTTCAGACCTGAACGGGCGATCTATTTCACATATGATAATATACAAGTTTCAATAGTATTCTCTCAAATCGTCCCACCCTCGCCTTGTCCCTCAGAGTCCAAAACACTGTTACATCTGTGTCTCTTTTGCTGTCTCGCATATAGGGTGAGAGTTACCATCTTTCTAAATTCCATATATATACATTAGTATAATGTATTGGTGGTTTTCTTTCTGACTTAATTCACTCTGTATTATAGGCTTCAGTTTCATCCACATCACGAGAACTGATTCAAATGCACTCTTTTTAATAGCTGAGTAATACTCCGTTGTATATATGTGCCACAGCTTTCTTATCCATTTGTCTGCCGATGGACATCTAGGTTGCTTCCATGTCCTGGCTATTATAAACAGTACTGGGATGAACATTGGGGTACCTGTGTCTCTTTCAATTACGGTTTCCTCAGTGTGTGTGCCCAGCAGTGGGATTGCTGGATCGTATGGCAGTTCTATTTCCAGTTTTTTGAGGAATCTCCACACTGTTCTCCATAGTGGCTGTACTAGTCTGCATTCCCACCAACAGTGTAAGAGGGTTCCTTTTTCTCCGCACCCTCTCCAGCATAGTGTTTGTAGAGTTTTTGATAGCAGTCATTCTGATGAGCATGAGATGGTTCCTCATTGTGGTTTTGATTTGCGCTTCTCTGATATTGAGTGATGTTGAGCACCTTTTCATGTGTTCGTTAGCCATCTGCATGTCTTTGGAGAAATGTCTGTTCAGTTCTTTGGGTCATTTTTTGATTGGGGCATTTATTTTTCTGGAATTGAGCTGCAGGAGATGCTTGTATATTTTTGAGATTAATTCTTTGTCAGTTGCTTCATTTGCTATTATTTTCTCCCTTTCTGAAGGCTGTCTGTTCACCTTGGTTATAGTTTCCTTTGTTGTGCAGAAGCTTTTGATTTTAATTAGGTCCCATTTGTTTATTTTTGCTTTTATTTCCATGACTCTGGGAGGTGGGTCATGGAGGATCCTGCTGTGATTTATGTCAGAGAGTGTTTGCCTATGTTCTGCTGTAGGAATTTTATCATTTCTGGTCTTACGTTCAGATCTTTAATCCTTTTTGAGCTTATTGTTGTATATGGTGTTAGAAAATGTTCTAGTTTCATTCTTTTACAAGAGTTTGGCAAGTTTTCCCAGCACCACTTGTTAAAGAAATTATCTTTCAGTTCAGGTCAGTTCAGTCGCTCAGTCGTGTCCTACTCTCCGCCACCCCATGAATCACAGCACGCCAGGCCTCCCTGTCCATCACCAACTCCCGGAGTACACTCAAACTCATGTCCACAGAGTCAGTGATGCCATCCAGCCATTTCATTCTTCGTCGCCCCTTTCTCCTCCCGCCCCCAACCTTTCCCAGCATCAGAGTCTTTTCCAGTGAGTTAACTCGTCGCATGAGGTGGCCAAAGTATTGCAGTTTCAGCTTTAGCATCACTCCCTCCAATGAACATACAGGATTGATCTCCTTTAGAATGGACTGGTTGGATCTCCTTGCAGTCCAAGGGACTCTCAAGAGTCTTCTCCAACACCACAGTTCAAAAGCATCGATTCTTCGACGATCAGCTTTCTTCACAGTCCAACTCTCCCATCCATACATGACCACAGGAAAAACCATTGCCTTGACTAGACGGACCTTGGTTGGCAAAGTAACGTCTCTGTTTTTTAATATACTATCAAGGTTGGTCATAACTTTCCTTCCAAGGAGCAAGCGTCTTTTAATTTCATGGCTGCAATCAGCATCTGCAGTGATTTTGGACCCCAAAAAAATAAAGTCTGACACTGTTTCCACTGTTTTTCCATCTATTTCCCATGAAGTGATGGGACCAGATGCCATGATCTTTGTTTCCTGAATGTTGAGCTTCAAGCCAACCTTTTCACTCTCCTCTTTCACTTTCATCAAGAGGCTTTTGAGTTCCTCTTCACTTTCTGCCATAAGGGTAGTGTCATCTGCATATCTGAGGTTATTGATATTTCTCCCAGCAATCTTGATTCCAGCTTGTGCTTCTTCCAGCCCAGCGTTCCTCATGATGTACTCTGCATATAAGTTAAATAAGCAAGGTGACAATATACAACCTTGACGTACACCTTTTCCTGTCTGGAACCAGTCTATTGTTCCATGTCCAGTTCTAACTGTTGCTTCCTGACCGGCATGCAGGTTTCTCAAGAGGCAGGTCAGGTAGTCTGGGATTCCCATACAAAAAAGATCTTCACGACCAAGATAGTCACGATAACGTGATCACTGACCTAGAGCCAGACATCTTGGAATGTGAAGTTAAGTGGGCCTTAGAAAGCATCACTACTAACAAAGCTAGTGGAGGTGATGGAATTCCAGTTGAGCTATTTCAAGTCTTGAAAGATGATGCTGTGAAAGTGCTGCACTCAATATGCCAGCAGATTTGGAAAACTCAGCAGTGGCCACAGGACTGGAAGAAGTCAGTCTTCATTCCAATCCCAAAGAAAGGGAATGCCAAAGAATGCTCAAACTACCGCACAATTGCACTCATCTCACACGCTAGTAAAGTCATGCTCAAAATTCTCCAAGCCAGGCTTCAGCAGTGTGTAATCCGTGAACTCCCCGATGTTCAAGCAGGGTTTAGAAAAGGCAGAGGCACCAGAGATCAAATTGCCAACATCCGCTGGATCATGGAGAAAGCAAGAGAGTTTCAGAAATACATCTATTTCTTCTTCATTGACTATGCCAAAGCCTTTGACTGTGTGGATCACAATAAACTGTGGAACATTCTGAAAGATTATCTTTACTCCATTGGATATTCCTGCTTCCTTTTCCAAAGATAAGGTGTCCATAGTGCCGTGGATTTGTCTCTGGGCTTTCTATTTTGTTCCATTGATCTATATTTCTTTGTACCAGTACCGTACTGTCCTGACGACTGCAGCTTTGTAGCACAGTCTGAAATCAGGCAGGTTGATTCCTCCAGTTTCATTCTTCTTTCTGAAGATTGCTGTGGCTATTCAAGAGTTTTTGCATTTCCACAGAAATTGTGAAATTATTTGTTCTAGTTCTCTGATAAAATACCGTTGGTAGCTTGATAGAGATTGCATTGAATCTATACATTGCTTTGGGTAGTATACTCGTTTTCAGCCTGTTGATTCTTCCTATCCATGAACATGGTATATTTCTCCATCTATTTGTGTCAACTTTGATTTCTTTCATCATATTTCTGTATTGTCTATATTTAAGTCTTTTGCTTCTTTAGGTAGCTTTATTTCTAAGTATTTGATTATTTTCGTTGCAATGGTGAAAGGAATTGTTTCCTTAATTTCTCTTTTTGTTTTCTCATTGTTAGTGTATAGGAACGAAAGAGATTTCTGCGTGTTAATTTTGTATCCTGCAACTTTACTGTATTCATTGTTTAGCTCTAGTATTTTTATGGTGGAAAAAATTTTTTTTTCCAGGATTCCATCCAAAATGTAATCTGCAAACAATGAGAGTTTTCCTTCTTCTTTTCCAATCATGAATTACGTTTATTTCTTTTTCTTCTCTGGTTGTTGAACTATGTTGAGGTCTGTTCCTTCTATACCTGCTTTCTGGAGGGTTTTGATCATAAATGGGTGTTGAATTTTGTTCAAAGTCTTACTCTGAATTAATTGAGATAATCATATGTTTTTTATGTTTCGATTTTTTAATGTGGTGTATCACATTCGTTGATTGACGGGTATTAAAGAATCCTGCATCCATGGGATAAAGCCTTCTTGGTCATGATATATCATCTTTTTAATATGTTGTTGGATTCCATCTGCTAGAATTTTGTTCAGGATTTTGCATCTATGTTCATCAGTGATATTGGCCTGTAGTTTTCTTTTTCTGTGGCATCTTTGTCTGGCTTTGGTATTAGGGTGATGGTGGCCTCATAGAATGAGTGTGGAAGTTTACCTTCCTCTGCAACTTTCTGGAAGAGTTTGAGTAGCATAGATGTTAGCTCTTCTTTAAATTTTTGGTAGAATTCAGCTGTGAAGCCGTCTGGTCCTGGGCTTTTGTTTGCTGGAAGATTTCTGATTACCGTTTCGAGTTTGTGCTTGTGATGGTTCTGACCAGATTTTCTATTTCCTCTGGTTCAGGTTTTGAAAGTTTGCTTTTCTAAGAATTTGTCCATTTCTTGAAAGTTGTCCATTTTATTGTCATATAATTACTGCTAGCAGTCTCTTATGTTCCTTTGTACTTCTGTGTTGTCTGCTCTTATTTCTCCAATTTCTTTTCTAATTTAGTTGATTTGATTCTTCTCACTGTTTTTCTTGATGAGTCTGGCTAATGGTTTTTCTATTTTCTTTATCTTCTCAAAGATCCAGCTTTTAGCTTTGTTGATTTTTGCTGTGGTCTCTGTATGCATTTATTCTTCGAGTAAACTTTTCTGCTCTTTCTCCCTGCAAAGTTGAAGAGTTCATAAATCCACATGATTATCCTCAATCCACTTGGCATAGATCCCTCTTCCCCAGGATTTGTTATGAGTCAGATAGATATAGTTCCTTGAAAATAATGATTATGATAACCTTTTTTAATAGTCTTATACCTCCCCTTCCTGTTTCCTTATGTTCCTTGCATTATTTAAGATGAAAGAGTTTCACATAGAACTTTTAAAACTTTATTAGTGTCTTTCCTGTGGTCATACTTGTTATAAGCTCTGATTAGTTTTCCTTTTTTTTTTTTTTTTCAGACACACACTGGATCTTTGATGCTGGCTCAGCTTCTCTCTCCTTGAGGTTTGAGAGCTTCTCAGCTTGGTGGTTAATTTGTTAATTTATTGTGGCTTGCTGTGGCTGAGCAAAGGCTCAGAGGTTGTGGTCCATGGGTTTTGTTGCCCCTCGGCAAGTGGGATCTTCCCAGATCAGGGGTTCAATGTGCGTCCCTTGCATTGGCAGGTGGATTCTGAACAATTGGACCCCTAGAGAAGTCTCTCTGCTCTGCGTTCTTTCTTTCTGTTTTATAATTGTAATTTTCATTTAAAAGGCTGCTTCCCAGGAGTCAGCCCTACCTGGGCATAGCTTCATTGCTTCTGAAGTATTCATCATCCTCAACTCTTCCCCAGTAGCACTCTGGACACCTTCCAACACTGGTGGGCGTCCGATTGTCAACTTGCATCATCATATCTTTTTGCCTTGCTATACAGTTCATGGTGTTACCATGGCAAGAATACTGGAGTGGTTGGCCACTCCCTCCTGTAGTGGATCACGTTCTGTCGGACTCTCTGCTGCACTTGTCTCTCTTGGGTGGACCTCCACGAAATGGCTCATAGCTTCTTCGTTACCCAAGCCCCTTCACTCACAAGGCAGTGATCCATGAAGTGGGCATAGCTTATTCTTCATCCATTACGGTTCCATTCTCTTTGAACAATTCACATGATCCGACTCAAATGTCTTGCCCTTGGAGACCTTCGACATTCAAAGTACATGTAGTTTCCAGTGAGCCCTGGGTGAGCAGTGCTGTGTTCTGTCTTTCCTGTCACTCCTGTACAATTTCAAGTGTACACAGACTTCCACATCCCCAGGAGTCTACCCAAAACTTCCAGATGTTCGAGGACTGCCTCATCTTTCTCATCTTCCTTAACCACTTTCCTGGTTTCTCGTCTGCTCTAGTGGCATGACCATTTTGGGTACCCACAATGCTCCTTTTTTCCCATCAGTAGGCACCAATCAATGACTATTTTAAAACACCCCTTGTGAGGGATTTTTCTGCCAATCTGCATATAACTTAGCACCTACATCAGTACGAACACCATGGCTTTCTGTGTTGGAGCAGGACAGTAGCAGCCCGAGTTGAACCCAACAGACCCCACGTGTTGGAACCACCATCAGCCCTGTT
This sequence comes from Moschus berezovskii, assembly GCF_049115385.1. Lineage (NCBI taxonomy): Eukaryota > Metazoa > Chordata > Mammalia > Artiodactyla > Moschidae > Moschus > Moschus berezovskii. The sequence continues at coordinate 3,750,517 of NC_142488.1, read as the reverse complement.
TCTTGAGTAAATACTGTTCAGTTTTTTTGTATGTGTGTGTGCGCTCATTTGATAAATCATGTCTGACTCTTTGCAACACCATGGGCTATATAGCCCATGGGGCTTCTCTGTCCTTGAGATTCTCCAGGCATGAATATTGGAGTGGGTTCCAATTCCTCCTCCAGGGCATCTTCTGGATCCAGGGATTGAACCTGCATCTCTTGCGTCTCCTGCCTTTGTAGGTTCATTTTTCTTTTTTCTCCAGTGCCCCCCCGCCCCCCGCCACCTGGAAGCCCATTAAGCCTGCATTCTGCAAAATCACTACCGCCTACTGCAACCCCACAATAGATGAATGGTGCTTTACCACATAGTTGAGGTTATTTCACCTGCTTTTTCAGACTGCTCAGATTCTCTTTGAAGTTGTCTAAGCAAACAATCCCATCTCTCACGTGACATTTGGAGGACAGTTATGAATCCTGCAGTACTACCTCCTGTAGTTTATTCTACCTTCTCTTTGACGCTTTCAAGATTGACACCAAGCATCCTAAGCAAGGTTATCTCCTGCTTCGCAGTCACTAGATTTTCTGGATACTTGAGTTTACATGATTCGTGCATTTTCAAATATAGCACGCTTGTTCACTATACATCTGTGAAGTAATCATTTTATTGATCAGTTTAGGAACCCAGAATCATCAGCAAGGGCAGAGGAGGTTCATAGTTGGAAAGCCATGTGTCCAGGAACATGACTTCCTGGGAGAGAAGAAATGAGGATTTCAAGGAAAATGAATTTCATCTTCTTATGGCTGATTGTGACAAATGAGTGCTGAGATGCTACATGTGTTCTTTCTTCGTTCACGTCTATAAACAGAAAAAAAAGTAAAACATAGTTGAGCTGATTAGGATTTACATGATGTTGGTCAGAGAATGAAACAGAGAATAGAAGCACTTGTGGTTGAAAGCACTGGAGAAATTTCCCTTCAGGACCCATTTCGCAAAAGTCCCTCTGTGGGTGTGCCCATAGGGGGTTGCATAGAAATGCCACCTGCTGAAAGTATTTGTGATCAGTCGTGGATCAGCTGGTATGTTGAGAGTTGCTGAGTTGCATCTGCACAGCCCCCTGGTGTAGGAGATTATTGTGTAACCGGTTCCTCCTACTTGTCCTATAAATCTTATGTTTTCATCATGAAGGTATTGTGGCTGTAAGGTCATTCACTCGCACTGGTATTCACCAGGATTCATCGTATTTCACAGCTCAGGGCATCACACAGTCTCCTCTGTGGTCCTCAGCATTTCACGGTTGAGTCTAGAGCAGTGTGAGTGTTTAGATATTTAAATCTAAACTTGTATAATCCCTAGTCTTTACCATGTGTCAAGGTAAAGAGTTTTGTGTTCCTATTCCTTTTTAAAACTAATTTTTATTGACAGGCAGTTGATGTGCAATATTGTGTTAGTTTCACGTGTGGAGCAACATGATCGTTTAGGCATTTTTGTTGTTGTTGTCTAGGCACCAATCCTGTGCCACACTTTTGTGTTCCTATGGACTTTAACCTGCCAGACTCCTCTGTCCATTGGATTTCCCAGGCAAGAATACTTGAGTGGGTTGCCATTTCCAACTCCCGGAAATCTTCCCGACCCAGGGCTCAAACCCAGATTTCCTTCATTGGCAGGTGGATTCTTTACCCCTGAACCACCAGGAAGCTATCAGTTAAACATGCATGTATATATAACCAGGAGTGTGTATCTCTCCATCCAAGCTCCTAGTATATCCCTGTCCCCATTTTCTCTTTAGGAACCATCAAGTGTTTTTGGACCGTGAGCCTGGTTCTTTTGTAAATAGTACATTTGTGCCATACCTTTTGATTCCACATGAAAGTGATATCAAACTTGCCTTTCTTTTCCTTTCTTCCCTTAGCATGATCATCTCTAGATGTGCCCTTGTTGCTGCAAATGGCATTATTTCCTTCTTTGACATAGTTGAGCAATATAGTCCTTTGGGTATATATCCCATGATTAAAGTGGTATGACCCAGAACAAAGTCTTACCTTAGGAAGAAAACTCAGTGTTGTATATGTCGTGATTCTACTCACCCAGAGGAGGCTGTCAGATCTTATTTAGGACAGTCGTCTGTGAAAGAGAGGAAAGAGTGGAAAAGTAATCATTGGCCTGCCTCCCTTTGAAGGGATTATTTCATAACAGCCTTTGTAAAGATGACTCCGCGAACAGGAAATGTGAATCGAGCATCCTCGTGATGTGGTTTCATTTCGGATCCCTGTTGTCCTCCTGGGTTTACCTGTCTCAGTGAGGTCTTCGGTATTTTCTGGTGGAATTCCTCTTTCTTTGTTTAGTTCCTCATACTGCTGACTTTCTTCTTGAGTGACACTGTCTCCTTTGGCTGGGTTCAAGAGCAAAGAGGGCAGAAGAGGGGTGCGTTAGAATCCTTGGTAGCTTACAGAGTGTCACCCAGCTCCTGTGTGCAGTATCTAGTCGGTCTCACCATCACCATGGCCCTCTGCCATCACCGAAACCCTGCTCTCCAGGAAACTGTCTACAGAGCTGTGCACACCAGGTCTTCAGATGGTCATGGGATAGAGTCCACATGGTTAACATTTTATCACATTCCAGTTCTTACAACTACTGTGTGAACTACAGACCATTCACCTCTGAGCTTATGCATCTCCAAGTCAGACGCAAGCTGGAATGGCACATCGGAGAAGGTCCTGGTTGGTCCTGAGACTCAGATATCCTTCCGAGTCTAACTCCGACCTGTCCACATTGTCTGCATCCTAGAATTCCCACTCTGGGGTTTTCCTCAACCTTAATCTGTTAAGATGTGTAGAGACCATCACTGACTCAATGGACAGGAGTTTGATCCCACACTGGGAAATAGTGGAAGGCAGAGCAACTCTGCAGGCTGCACTCCATGGAGCCATTATCAGTCAGACACCACTTATGACTGAACAGCAATGTTGAAATGAATGGGGGATACATTTTTTTGGAGTTTCATCAGGCACTCTAATCTCATCACACATGCGATTCAAACTCAGGCTCTGTCATCCTCAGCGACCTGACTGCAGCCCTTCCCACCTCCATATGGATATAATATCAGAAGGGTAAAGGGTCGTGTAAAATGCACCTTGTGGTCGGCCGGTTGTGAGAAAGATTGACATGACTCTCCACGCTGCTCTTGAAGGATTCTATTTGATCCAGGGGTGATTTGCAGAGGTTTGGGTTCAGGTTTCCAGTAGTATTTTAATGGTTGTGGCAAAAAATGAAAGCATTCAAGAGGAAGCAGTCATATCCAGGACCTACAAGTCTCTGAACTCAAAGTTCTAACCTTGTTCACTTTGGTGTCCAAACCTGGCAACTCCAACATGTGATATTTATCAAGAAACCCGTGGAGCATCCTGGAATATTTCACTGCACCTCCTGGGTAAGTGTATCTGTTTTTTTTTTTTTTTAATGTCCTCCAGTAGAATCCCCAGGGGTTGAGTTTTCTTAAGTTTTCTAGCAACCCACCTTTCTGCAGCCCTAGATCATGGCGCATGAAGTCTGAATTCTCCCGTGCAAACTCATGTCTGCTCTAGTGTGCTTAATAAAATATAAGGTGTTCATGCATTCTTTCCTCAAGTGAAAGAACGATAATATGAACACTGTTAATTTTCTCAGAAGGAGCTTCAATAACGTACCAAGGAGTTGAGTCACTTTTGTAGTCTCCTGAGCATCAAAGTTTTCACCGTAGATTGCTAGTGCATTCTCTGATACAGGAATCAGTTCGAAAAAGTTTGAACCCATATCTGTGACAGGAAAAAAAAAATCAAATCTCAATGTGATAAACTTCTTTATATTTGGAAATGCCATAATCTTCACATGCTATCATCTGTCCTCCCTTTGATAGTGATATGCCACCGTCTCATTGGCTTTCCTTGTGGTCTCTTGGTTAGAACCCGTTGGAACAGTTAGCGAACTTGGAAAGGTTTCTCCACACACCCCTCTTCTTAAGACAGTAAAGACTTCCAGTCTTCTAGACTGAACAGTCTGTGAATGATAGCAAAGTTGCTCTTCCCAACTATAGTAGGTGTTGGACCTCAGCCATCTCATATGAGCTCACCAGAGCTGACTGTGAGAATTTCAGGATTTTTTTGACCAAATTCACAAGTACAGTCATGATTACAAAGATAATCTGTGAATTTAAGGAAATCATGTGAAGATAAATCTTAATGGATCAAACAAAGTTACCTTCTGGTAGAGAGGTAATCAAAGAGGTTGAAATGAAGGTATTGCCAAATGTTAGAGATATATACTCTGAAATGTTTCCTAATTAGGTCCTGTGTCCAATGTCCACAGATGTAATTAAAAAAAAAAATAAAAAATGTCTCTGACCAAGATTAGAATGTTCCACTGTACATTTTTCCCATGAAAATCACATAGGTACTTTTCATTAGTTCACATTACAATATTGGTATTTGAGGTTTCTTTCTAGTATTGAAACTTTAGAAACTGAGGTCTGTACCAGTGCCCCTTTTGATTTCAAATTAGGCAAAACTTAGTGTGAAATTTTTGCTGTCATTTTAACTATTCTCATACTTATCTGTGAAATTTAAATGAATCAGGTTCTACTTCGTCAACGTGCTAAAAAAGAGCTTTTCATGTTTAAAGGATTTCTTCAGTTCAAGAAAACCTGATCTTGACAGTTAAATAAGGGACTTCGCAGGTGGCTCAGCAACAAGGAATCCGCTTGCCATTGCTGGAGATGCAGGAGACTTGGGCTCGATCCCTGGGTGGGGAAGATTCCCTGGAGAGGGAAATGGCAACCCACTCCAGTATACTTGCCTGCAGCATCCCATGGACAGAGGAGCCTGATGGGCTAGAGTCTATGGGGGTCACAAGAGTCGGACACAGCTGAGCATCTAACATGCTTGGGAAGACGCACAAAACGACAGAGCTCCCATACTCACATGTTACGTGATAAACATCCTCGTCTCTCTCTGCAACTACATTGAGTAATATGCATTTCTCGGGAAACCTGAAAAGCAAACAGATAAGTTGTTCCTTTGTCAGCATCTGTTCCCCAGAACTTGAGGGCAGCCTTCCATTGATAGAGTTCACACACTGATCTTCACAATTATGACTCACAACATTCATTGCACGAGCAGGCCCCATGGCAGCAGTCAGCAGTCCCATTGTTTTCAGTTTAGGCAGATTGTGCTTACTTGACATAAAATTCAATGGATAGCTCCGAACAGCTGTTGCTACATTTAAGGTGACGGACGTATGCCCTCAGGGGGCCTCCTTCCTCAATCTTCTCCTTGTTATCCGCAGCTGAGAGAACGCTGTGCCAGTCTCCTGTAATCTAAGGAGAAAATTCTCCATAAACATGACTCAGTCTTTTCACTGGGTTCTCACCAATACCCAACCCAATCATTGGCTCTACATTTACCTCAGAAGAGATGAAAATTCAATCTTCTAAGCAAAGTAGGATTCTACCCCCTGCCTTGCAGAATAACATGAAAGAATCACTCATATTCGAGCAGAAAGCATAGAGTTTGAGTTTCTTAAAATAGCTAAAAGAGCAACATTAAAGACCATGGCAGTTCATCGATCCCTAAATGATAGCGTGGTAGGCTTTTTTCTTTTTTTCACATAGAGACAAATAATTTGGGGAAAAAATGCAAAGAGTAGAAAGATAGAGGGTTTTATTATGCTCATGTAGATAGGTGGATCATGGCAAGCCTATACCATCTGTTCATACATATAAAGAAGACTATTTCTCTCTCTCATGTACACACACAGTCACAGACCAATCCCTTCTCCCAGATCAGCTGAATTTGGGTACCTGTGAGGGGTCTAGCTCAGCTTGAGCTTCCTGGGCAGCACAAACTAGACCAAGGATAAGAGTCAGAAACACAGTCTTCATCTTGTGACTCTTGTGGTCCTTCTTCTGCAGAATCTGAGGGTGTCCCAGGTGTTGGAGAAGTTGTGAATTCGTCCCTCTTCTTATAGGATGGGTTTCTTGGCAGAATACATAATGATCAAACAGTGGCTACTCACAAGATCTTGGTTACATAGACGTCAACTTAGATGTCCTGGTTGGCAGGTGAGCTTTTTTTGTAATCTGTGGTTTTTATAAAGAGATTAATTTTAAGGGAAGCTTAGTTAGATTTGGACATTTTCCTTCAGATTAAATGAGAAATTAGAGAACATACGAGGTGTTTCAAAGACACTGATACTTATATTCTTTAATATCTTCAGATTCCAAAGTGGGAAAAACAGACCAAGACTCATAGCCCCAACTCTTGTGTTATTTATTTATCATTGAAAGGTCAGTTTAAGCCTATACCCTAAAACTAAGGATAGTATAATCTGATTTAAAAGATTAATATGTGGTGTCTTTACCATGAATTGGTTGTCAGGGCATCCCTCAGAGGAGTCTATATATTTTTTGCTTTGAAATTGACATATAGTTGATGTACCAAATTATATATGTTAGAGATGTACCATATAGTTGTTTGTAATTTTTATATACTCCATTTGTAAGTATAAAATACAGGCTTTATTCCCTATGCTATACCATATATCTTTGTACACTGTTTATTTTATACATAGTAGTTTGTACCTCTTATTCCCCTCCTGTTACCTTACCCGTGCCCCCATTCCCACACTTGTAACCACTAGTTAAATATTTGGACAGAGGCCTGGTGACTGTTCCCACTGGAGGCTCCTGCTTGGTGTATATTCTAATCAGTAACTGCCTAATCTTTGGTCACAGAGTATCCACCTAGATTTTACTGCCACAGTCTGTCTTACTTTCGGTTTTACACATAGGTATGTGAGTTTCTCTGTGTTAGTTGTAAAACATGGAGTAATGAATGGGATGAATTTTTTTTTTGCATATGGATTTCTAGTTTCTCCAGCAACTTTTCTCTATCAGTTCATTTCAGTTGCTCACTCTTGTCTGACTCTTTGCGACCAAGTGGACTGCAGCATGCCAGGCTTCCCTGTCCATCACCAACTCCCGGAGTTTACCCAAACTCATGTCCTTCGAGTTGGTGATGCCATCCAACCACCTCATCCTCTGTCATCCCCTTCTCCTCCAGCCCGCAATCTTTCCCAGCATCAGGGTCTTTTCCAATGAGTCAGCTTTTCCCATCAGGTGGCCAAAGTATTGGGGTTTCAGCTTCAGCATCAGTCTTTCCACTGAATATTCACGACTGAGTTCCTTTAGGATGGACTGGTTGGATCTCCTTGCAGTTCAAAGGACTCTCAAGAGTCTTCTCCAACACCACAGTTGAAAAGCATCCATTCTTCAGCGCTCGGCATTCTTTATAGTCCAACTCTCACATCCATACCTGACTACTGGAAGAGTCCTAGTCTTGACTAAATGTAACTTGTTGGCATAGTAATGTCTCCGCTTTTTAATATGCTGTCTAGGTTGGTCATAGCTTTTCTTAAAAGGAGCAAGCTTCTTTTAATTTCATCGCTGAGTCATCATCTGCACTGATTTTGCACTGTTGCCATTGTTTCCCCATCTTTATCCCACGAAGTGAAGGGACCAGATGCCATGATCTTAGTTTTCTTTATGTTAAGTTTTAAACCGACTTTTTCACTCTCCTCTTTTACTTTCATCAAGAACCTCTTTAGTTCCTCTTTGCTTACTGCCATAATGGTGGTGTCATCTGCATATCTGAGGTTATTGACATTTCTCCCAGCAATCTTGATTCCAGCTTGTGCTTCATCCACTCCAGCATTTCTCATGATGTAGTCTGCATGTAAATTAAATAAGCAGGGTGACAATATACAGCCCTGACACACTCCTTTCCTGATTTGGAACCAGTCTGTTGTTCCACGTCCAGTTCTAACTGTTTCTTCCTGACCTGCATAGAGATTTCCCAAGAGGCAGGTCAGGTGGTCTGGTATTCACATCTCTTTCAGAATTTTCCACAGTTTATTGTGATCCACACAGTCAAAGTCTTTGGCATAGTCAATAAAGCAGAAATAGATCTTTTTCTGGAACTTTCTTGCTTTTTTGATGATCTAGTGGATGTTGGCAATTTGATCTTTGGTTCCTCTGACATTTTTAAATCCAGTCTGAACATCAGAAGTTCATGGTTCACATACTCTTGAAGCCTGGCTTGGAGAATTTTGAGCATTACTTTGCTAGCGTGTGAGATGAGTGCAATTGTACAGTAGTTGGTGATGGACAGGGAGGCCTGGAGTGCTGTGATTCATGGGGTCGCGGAGAGTAGGACACGACTGAGCGACTGAACTGAACTGAACTGAACTGAATATTCTTTGGCATTGCCTTTCTTTAGGATTGCAATGAAAAGTGACATTTTGCAGTCCTGTGTCCACTGCTGAGTTTTTCCAAATTTGCTGGCATATTGAGTTCATCACGTTTACAGCATCATCTTTTTAGAATTTGAAATAGCTCAACTGGAATACTATCACCTTCACTAGCTTTGTTTATAATGATGCTTCCTTGGACCAACTTGAGTTTGCATTCCAGAAAGTCTGGCTCTAGGTGAGTGATTACACCATCGTGTTTATCTGGGTCATGAATATCTTTTTTATATAGATCTTCTGTGTATTCTTGGCACCTCTTCTTAATATCTTCTGCTTCTGTTAGGTCCATACCATTTCTGTCCTTTATTGTGCCCATCTTTTCATGAAATGTTCCCTTGGTATCTTTAATTTTCTTGAAAATATATCTAATCTTTCCCTTTCAATTGTTTTCCTCTATTTCTTTGCATTGATCACTGAAGAAGGCTTTCTTTTCTCTTCTTGCTATTTTGTGGGTCTCTCTGCATTCAAGTGGGTATATCTTTCCTTTTCCCCTTTGCCTAATCCAACTAATTAAACTGATCACATGGAACATAGCCTTGTCTAGCTCAATGAAACTACAAGCCATGCCGTGTAGGGCCACCCAAGATGTATGGGCATGGTGGAGAGTTCTGACAGGGTGTGGTCCACTGGAGAAGGGAATGGGAAACCCCTTCAGTAGTTTTGCCTTGAGAAGCCCATGAACAGTATGAAAAGGCAAAATATATGACGATGAAAGCTGAGCTCACCATGCTGGTGGGTGCCCAATATGCTACTGGAGAAGAGTGGAGATATAACTCCAGAAAGAATGAAGAGATGGAGTCAAAGCAAAAACAAACGCCCAGTTTTAGATATGACTGGTGATGGAAGTAAAGTCCAATGCTGTAAAGAACAATATTGCATATGAAACTGGAATGTTAGGTCCATGAATCAAGGTAAATTGGAAGTGGTCACACAGTAGATGGTAAGAGTGAATATCGACATTAAGATTCAGTGAACTAAAATGGACCAGAATTGGTAATTGAACTCAGATGACCATTATATCTGCTACCATGGGCAAGAATCACTTAGAAGAAATGGAGTAGCCATCATAGTCAACAAAAGAGTCTGAAATGCAGTACTTGGATGCAATCTGAAAACGACAGAATGATATCTATTCATTTCCAAGGCAAACTATTCAATGTCACAGTCATCCAAGTCTATGCGCCGATCAGTAATGCTGAAGAAGCTGAAGTTGAACATTGCTATGAAGACCTACAAGATCTTCTAGAACTAACACCTTAAAAAATGCCCTTTTTGTTACAGGGGACTGAAATGCAAAAATAGGAAGTCAAGAAATACATGGAGTAATAGGCAAATTTGACCTTGGAGATCAAAATCAAGCAGAGAAAAGGCTAATAGAGTTTTGCCAAGAGAACACACAGGTCATAGCAAACACCTTCTTCCAACAACACAGGAGAAGACTCTACACATGGATATCATCAGGTGGTCAATTCCAAAATCAGATTGATTATATTCTTTGCAGCCAAAGATGGAGAAGGTCTGTATAATCAGCAAAAATAAGACCGGGAGCTGACTGTGGCTCAAATCATGGAATCCTTATTGAAAAATTCAGGCTTAAATGGAATAAACAGGGAAAACCACTAGACCATCCAGGTATGACTTAAATTCCTTACATTTATACAATGAAAGTGAGACTCAGAATGCCTCCCAAGCCTAACTCTTCCTGTCCACACTGTGTATATCATAGAATTCTGTCTCTGGTGTTTTCCTTGACCTTCATCAATTAAGATGGATAGATAGCATCACTGACTCAACGTACATAAGTTTGAGCAACCTCTGGGAGATAGTGGAGGGTAGAGGAACCTTACATGCTGGAGTCCATGGATTTGAGATAGTCAGACACAACTTAGCAACTGAAAACAATGTTAAAATGAATGGGGGAAAAGTTTTTGGAGGTTTCACCCAGCAAGCTACTCTCATTGCACATGCTTCTCAGAGAATAACTCACGCTCTATCATCCTCAGAGACCAGATACACACTCCATCCACCCCAAATGTGCATATAATGTCAGAAGGGATAAAAAGTCATGTCATTGAAACTTGTGGTTGGCCAGATGGCAGAGTGAATGACATGCTTGACCAGAGTGCATTTGAAAGATTCTATGTGATCCAGTGGTTATTTGCAGAGGTTTGGGTTCAGGTGTCAGGTGTTATTTTAGCAATTGTGACAAAAAAAAAAAAAAAAAGCACTTATATTCAAAATGAATGCAGTCATGGCTGGGGCCTGTGAGTCTGTGAACTCAAAGCTTAAACCTTTGTTCACTTTGGTGTCCATACCCGGCAACTCCAATACGTGATATTTAGCAAGAAACCCATGAAACATCATGGAATATTTCATTCCACCCCCTGGTTAAGTGTATCTAGTTTTTGAAAAAGTCATCTGGTAGAATCCCCAGTGGATGCATTTCTTCAGTTTTCTAGTAGACAACCTTTTTCTGTGTTCCTGGTTCATGTCACATGATGTCTGAATTCTCCCGTGTAAATTCATGTCTTCTATACTGTGCCTGATAAACTATAAGGTGTCCTTAGTATAAAAATATTGATCATATGAACATAGTTATTTTTCACAGAATAAGCTACAATAATGTACCGAGGAGTCAAGTAACTTTTGTAGTCTTCACTCCATCAGAGTTTTCACGATAGATTGCTAACACGTTGTCTGATATACGAATCAGTTTGAAAATTTGAACCCATAGGTGTGACAGGGGAAAAAAAAGTTCAAAATCGATGCGATTAACTTCTTTTCTGTTGGACATGTCTTATTCTTCACATGCTCTCGTCACTCTTCGCTCCGATGGTGATCTCTGTCTCATTGGCATTTCTAGTGGTGTGTTGTGAAAACCAGTTAAAACAGCTAGGGAACTAGCAAAGCTTTCTCCACACACCCCTCTTCTTAAGACAGTAAAGACTTCCAGTGTCCTAGATGGAACAAGCTGTGAACAATAGCAAACTTGTTCATTGCAACTGTAGTAGATAGTGGACCTCAGTCATCACGTATGAGCTCACCAGAGCTGACTGTGAGAATTTCAGGATTTTTTTTTGACCAAATTCACAAGTACAGTCATGATTACAAAGATATTCTGTGAATTTAAGGAAATCATGTGAAGATAAAACTTAATGGGTAAAACAAAGCTACCTTCTGGTAGAGAGGTAATCAGAGGGGTACAAATGAAGGTATTGCCAAATGTTAGAGTTATATAGTCTGAAATGTTTCCTAATTAGGTCCTGTATCCAATGTCCACTGATAAAATTAAAAAAAAAAAAAGCCTCTGAACAAGATTAGAATGTTCCATTATACATTTTTCCCATGAAAATCACAAAGGTACTTTTCATTACTTCACATTCAGTTCAGTTCAGTTCAGTCGCTCAGTCGTGTCCGACTCTCCACGACCCCATGAATCACAGCACGCCAGGCCTCCCTGTCCATCACCAACCCCTGGAGTACACTCAAACTCATGTCCACAGAGTCGGTGATGCCATCCAGCCATCTCATTCTCCGTCGTCCCCTTCTCCTCCCGCCCCCAACCTTTCCCAGCATCAGAGTCTTTTCCAGTGAGTCAATTCGTCACATGAGGTGGCCAAAGTATTGCAGCTTCAGCTTTAGCATCAGTCCCTCCAATGAACATCCAGGATTGATCTCCTCTAGAATGGACTGGTTGGATCTCCTTGCAGTATAAGGGACTCTCAAGAGTCTTCTCCAACACCACAGTTCAAAAGCATCGATTCTTCGGCAATCAGCTTTCTTCACAGTCCAACTCTCACATCCATACATGACCACTGGAAAAACCATTGCCTTGACTAGACGGACCTTGGTTGGCAAAGTAATGTCTCTGCTTTTTAATATACTATGAAGGTTGCTCATAACTTTCCTTCCAAGGAGTAAGCGTCTTTTAATTTCATGGCTGCAATCAGCATCTGCAGTGATTTTGGAGCCCCAAAAAATAAAGTCTGACACTGTTTCCACTGTTTTTCCATCTATTTCCCATGAAGTGATGGGACCAGATGCCTTGATCTTTGTTTTCTGAATGTTGAGCTTCAAGCCAACCTTTTGACTCTCCTCTTTCACTTTCATCAAGAGGCTTTTGAGTTCCTCTTCACTTTCTGCCATAAGGGTAGTGTCATCTGCATATCTGAGGTTATTGATATTTCTCCCAGCAATCTTGATTCCAGCTTGTGCTTCTTCCAGCATTACAATATTGGTATTTGAGGTTTCTTTGTAGTATTGAAAGTTTAGAGATCGAGGTCTGTGCCAGTGCCCCTTTTGATTTCAAAGTAGGTAAAACTTAAGTGTGAAATTTTTGCTGTCATTTTAACTATTCTCATACTTATCTGTGAGCTTTAAATGAATCAGGTTCTACTTCTTCAACGTGCTAAAGAAGAACTTTTCATATTTAAAATATTTCGTTAGTTAAAGAAAACTTGATCTTGACAGTTAAATAAGGGACTTGTCAGGTGGCTCAGCAATAAAGAATCTGCCTACCATTGCTGGAGATGCAAGAGATGTGAGTTCAATCACTGGGTTGGGAAGATCCCCTGGAGGAGGAAATGACAACCGCCTCTAGTATTCTTGCCAGGAGAATCCCGTGGACAGAGGCGCCTGGCAGGCTAGAGTCCATGGGGTCACAGAGTCAGACACAGCTGAGCAACGAACATGCTTGAGAAGACGCACACGTCGGCAGAGCTCACATACTTACATCTTAGGACATAAACATCCCCTTCTCTCTTTGCAGCCGCATTAAGTAACATGCATGTCTCATAAAGCCTGAAAAACAGACAAGACGTTTCTTGGTCACCATCTGTTCCCCAGTGCTTGAGGGCACCCTTCCATCGATAGAGTTCACATGTTCAGCTTCAGAACCATGACTCACACCGTTTACTGCACACTGGAGACCAGGCCCCATATCAGAAGTCAGCGGTCTCATTGTTCTCAGTTTAGGCAGATTGTGCTTGCTTGATATAAAATATAATGGAGAGCTCTTCGCAACTGTCAGTACATTCAAGCCGACAGACATATGCCCTCAGGGGGCCTCCTTCCTCCATTTTCTCCTTGTTATCCGCGGCCATGGCAATGGTGTGCCAGTCTCCTGTAATCTAAGAAATCTAAGTCTCCATAAACATCATTCAGTCTTTTCATTGGATTCTCACCAACACCCAACACAATATTTGCCTCTGCATTTACCTCAGAAGAGAAGTAAATTCAATCTTATTAAGCAAAGTAGGATTCTACTCCCTGCCTTGCAGTAGAATATGAAATGAAATAATCATTCATATTTGAGCAGAAAGCATAGAATTTGAGTTTCTTAAATTAGCAAAAGAAGCAATATTAAAAACCATGACAGTTCTTAGCTCCCTGAATGATAGCATAGTAGCTTTTTTTTTTTTTTTTCACATACAGACAAATAAGATGAAAAAAAAATGCAGAGAGTAGAAAGACAGAGGGCTTATTATGTTCATGTAGATAAGTGGACCATGGCATATCTATACAGTCTGCTCATACATATAAACAAGGCTGTCTCTCTATCACACAAACACACACACAGAATCAAGACCTTCTCCCATATCAGCTGAATTTGGATAACTGTGAGGGGTCTAGCTCAGCTGGGGCTTCCTGGGCGGCGCAAACCTGACCAAAAAATCAGGAAGACAGACTTCATCTTGTGAGTCTTGTGGTCCTTCTTCTAGAGAAGCTCAGAGTGTCTCAGTTGTTGGAGAGGTTATGAATTGGTCCCACTTCTTAAAAGATGGGTCTCTTGGTGGAAAACATAATGATCAAACAATGGTTAATCCCAAGATTTTGATTATGTAGGCATCATCTTCTTATGTCCTGGTTGGCAGCTGAGCATTTTTTGCAATCTTTGGTTTTTAAAAAGAGATTAATTTTAAAGGAAGCTTAGGTAGATCTGGACATTTGCCTTCAGAATAAATGAGAACTCAGAGGATGTATGAGGTATTTCAAAGACACTGATACTTATGTTCTTTTATATCCTCAGATTCCAAAATGGGACAAACAGTCCAGGACTCATAGCCCCAACTCTCGTGTTATTTGTTTAGCACTGAAGAGGTCAGTTGAAGCTTATGTTCTACAACTAAAGATGGTACTGTCTGGTTTATGAAGATTAACATGCGGGTTCTTTACCAGGAATTGGTTGTCAGGGCATCCCTCAGAGGAGTCTGTATACTTTGTTTGTTTTGAAATTGAAGTATAGTTGATGTACAACATTATAGAAGTTAGCGATGTACCATATAGTGATTTGTAATTTTTATATACTCCATTTATAGTTATAAAATATTGGCTATATTCCCTAGGCTGTACCATATATATTTGTACACTGTCTATTTAGCACATAGTAGCTGGTACCTCTTACTCCTCACTTGTTTTCTTACCCCTATCCTGCTTCCCACACTGCTCACCACTAACTTGCTTTCTGTATCTGCAGATTTGCTGCTTTTTTGTCATATTCACTGGTTTGTTTTGTTTTTTAAATTTCACATGTAATTGATATCATACAGTATTTGTCTTTATTCAACTTTATTCAGTTCAGGTCAGTTCAGTTCAGTTTACTCGTTCAGTTGTGTCCGACTCTTTGCGACCCCACGAATCACAGCACGCCAGGCCTCCATGTCCATCACCAACACCTGGAGTTCACTCAAACTCATGTGCATCAAGTCGGTGATGCCATTCAGCCATCTCATTCTCTGTCGTCCCCTTCTACTCCCACCCCCAATCCCTCCCAGCATCAGACTCTTTTCCAGTGAGTCAACTCGTCGCATGAGGTGGCCAAAGGATTGGAGTTTCAGCTTTAGCATCAGTCCTTCCAGTGAACACCCAGGATTGATCTCCTTTAGAATGGACTGATTGGATCTCCTTGCAGTACAAGGGACTCTCAAGAGTCTTCTCCAACACCACAGTTCAAAAGCATCAATTCTTCGGCTCTCAGCTTTCTTCACAGTCCAAATCTCACATCCATACATGATCACTGGAAAAACCATAGCCTTGACTAGACGGACCTTGTTGACAAAGTAATGTCTCTGCTTTTCAATATGCTATGTAGGTTGGTCATAACTTTCCTTCCAAGGAGTAAGCGTCTTTTAATTTCATGGCTGCAATCAGCATCTGCAGTGATTTTGGAGCCCAAAAAAATAAAGTCTGACACTGTTTCCACTGTTTCCCCATCTATATCCCACGAAGTGATGGGACCAGATGCCATGATCTTAGTTTTCTAAATGTTGAGCTTTAAGCCAACTTTTTCACTCTCCTCTTTCACTTTCATCAACTTTATTCACTTAGCGTAATACCATCAAAATTCATCCGTGTTGCTTCAAATGGCAGAATTTCAACTTTTTTTTATGGTTGTGTAGTATTATGTGTGTGTGTATGCGTGTATATGCTATGACTTCTTTATTTTTAGATTGTTATATTTTAATTTAATAAAGTATTTTCAACAGGAGAAAATTCTTATCTCCTGCCCTACTCAAGTATCACTCCCAAATTCATCTCTACAATTTCATCTTGCCTTGTGAATATGACCTCGTCTCACTACAGTGGGTATGATTTCTGCCTTACGTGTAGCTCCTGATACTAAGATCCATGTTCTTTCAACCTTCCTCCTGAACGTATCCATGCATTAGGGAACCTAGATTAAAGAAAACATGGGCAACCTCTCTCTAAATAATACTCAGGTTGCTCTCATGATGACACCAGCCCTATTAATAATAATAGAAAAAAAAGTTAATGGATGGATAGTGATTAGAGATATAAAAATACAGATATTGAATTGAACCTCTGTAACTGAACTGAACTCTAGAACTGAAGTGAAAGATGAGCTTTTAAAAATATTATCTGAGATACAGCAAAAGTTCATATATTTTAGGGGTACAGTTGATAAATTTTGGATGAATAGAGCTGTGATATCTTTTCCTTAATCAGCATGGTGAGCATATCTGTCAAGTTCAAAACTATCCTTGGGCTCCTTGGTCACCCTTCCTTCCTCCCCTTCGAACCTCCTCCCACCCAATCCTGGGAACGCACTCTTCAGTTTTCTGACACCATAAATTATTTGCTGTTCTTTAGAATTTTCCAAAAATAAAATCTCTGGGTGTGTGTGTCTCTGGCTTCTTTCACTTAGCATAGTTATTTTAATAATCATATGTAATTTTTGTAGACTCTGTTCCCATTTACTTCTGTATAGTATTATCTTCCTTGGGCAAAGTGATATGTGTGTGCTTAGTCGCTAAGTGTGTCCAACTCTTTTGCATCCCCATGGACTTTAGCACTCCAAACTCCTCTGTCCAGGGGACTTTTCAGGAGAGAATGCTGGAGTGGCTTGTCATTTCCTCCTCCAGGGCAACTTTTCCAACCCAGGGATGGAACCCACACCTCCAGTATTTGCATCTGGGTCCTTTGCCTCTGAGCCACCAGGAAAAGTGTGGATTTATTTCACTTTTATCCATTCAAATGTTTTTTTTTTAAATTTTTTAAATGAAGTTATAATTAATGCTATAAAAGTTTCTTCCTTTCATTGGGGACTTTTTAAAATGCTCACAATATTATTCTGATGAGTTCCTGTAATTTTTTTTTTTAAATTCTTATTGGAGGCTAATTATTTTACAATATTATATTGGTTGGTTTTGCCATATATTGACATGAATCCGCCCTGGGTGTGCATGAGTTCCCCCTCCCGAACCCCCCTCCCACCTGCCTCCTTCCCTTATCCTCCCTCTGGGTCATTCCCGCATACCAGCCCCGAGCATCCTGTAACATGCATCAACCCTGAAATGGCGATTCGTTTCACATATGATAATATACATGTTTCAATGCCATTCTCCCAAACCATCCCACCCTCACCCTCTTCCACAGAGTCCCAAAGACTGTTTTATACATCTGTGTCTCTTTTGCTGTCTCGTATACAGAGTTATCATTTAGACGAATAGATAAGAAAGCTTTGGTACATATACACAATGGAGTATTACTCAGCCATTTAAAAGAATGCATTTGAACCAGTTCTAATGAGGTGGATGAAACTAGAGCCTATTATACAGAGTGAAGTAAGCCAGAAAGAAACACACCAGTACAATATACTAACACATATATCTGCTTCATTGACTATGGCAAAGCCTTTGACTGTGTGGATCACAATAAACTGTGGAACATTCTGAAAGAGATGGGAATACCAGACCACCTGATGTGCCTCTTGAGAAACCTGTATGCAGGTCAGGAAGCAACAGTTAGAACTGGACATGGAACAACAGACTGGTTCCAAATAGGAAAAGGAGTACGTCAAGGTTGTATATTGTCACCCTGCTTATTTAACTTCTATGCAGAATACATCATCAGGAACGCTGGGCTGGAAGAAGCACAAGCTGGAATCAAGTTTGCTGGGAGAAATATCAATAACCTCAGATATGTAGATGACACCACCTTATGGCAGAAAGTGAAGAGGAATTCAAAAGCCTCTTGATGAAAATGAAAGAGGAGAGTGAAAAGTTTGGCTTGAAGTTCAACATTCAGAAAACGAAGATCATGGCATCTGGTCCCATCATTTCATGGGAAATAGATGGGGAAACAGTGGAAACAGTGTCAGACTTTATTTTGGGGGGCTCCAAAATCACTGCGGATGCTGATTGCAGCCATGAAATTAAAAGACGCTTACTCCTTGGAAGGAAAGTTATGACCAACTTAGATAGCATATTAAAAAGCAGAGACATTACTTTGCCAACCAAGGTCCGTCTAGTCAAGGCTATGGTTTTTCCCATGGTCATGTATGGATGTGAGAGTTGGACTGTGAAGAAAGCTGAGCGCTGAAGAATTGATGCTTTTGAACTATGGTGTTGGAGAAGACTCTTGAGAGTCCCTTATACTGCAAGGAGATCCAACCAGTCCATTCTAAAGGAGATCAATCCTGGGTGTTCAATGGAAGGACTGATGCTGAAGCTGAAACTCCAACACTTTGGCCACCTCATGTGACGAGTTGACTCACTGGAAAAGAGTCTGATGCTGGGAGGGATTGGGGGTGGGAGGAGACGGGGATGACAGAGAATGAGATGGATGGATGGCATCACCGACTCTGTGGACATGAGTCTGAGTGAACTCTGGGAGTTGATGATGGACAGGGAGGCCTGGCGTGCTGTGATTCGTGGGTTTGCAAAGAGTCGGACACGACTGAGTGACTGAACTGAACTGAACTGAACTGAACGCATATATATGGAGTTTAGAAAGATGCAAACGATAACCCTGTATACGAGTTTCTGTAATTTCGTAGACAGTTTCTCAGCAATATTATTCTATCTTCCAGGTGAAAACTGAATTATTTTTTTGGAATAACACTAAGGCTTTCTGAAACTGGCCTCCCTGCTCAGGATGGACCTGGGGAGTTTGGACCATGGGAAAAGCTAACAGTTAGAGAAACCTTGGAGATCTTCAAGGATGATTAAACCTTCAGTTTCTCTTACTCCATGTTTAAGAGCAAAGAGTTATATGCTATATATAGAATAGCAAAGAGCTATATTATATAAATATAATAAAAGTATTTATTAAGGAATTGAATTTTTTTTTCATGAGTTATTCTTACTGATTTTTGTTTATTTTATTTTTTTTATTGGACGCTAATTATTTCACAATATTATATTGGTTGGTTTTGCCATACATTGACATGAATCCACCCCGGGTGTATATGAGTTCCCCTTTCTGAACCCCCCTCCCACCTCCCTCCTCTCCTTATCCTCCCTCTGGGTCATCCCCGCACACCAGCACCGAGCATCCTGTATCATGTATTGACCCTGAACTGGCGATTCGTTTCACATATGATAATGTACATGTTTCAATGCCATTCTCCCAAATCATCTCACCCTCACCCTCTCCCACAGAGTCCCAAAGACTGTTCTATACACCTGTGTCTCTTTTGCTGTCTCGTATACAGGGTTATCATTTCCATGTTTCTAAATTCCATATATATACGTTAGTGTACTGTATTGGTGTTTTTCTTTCTGGCTTACTTCACTATGTATAATAGGCTCCAGTTTCATCCACCTCATTAGAACTGACTCAAATGCATTCTTTTTAATGGCTGAGTAATACTCCATTGTGTATATGTACCAAAGCTTTCTCATCCATTCGTCTGCAGATGGACACCTAGGTTGCTTCCATGTCCTCACTATTATAAACAGTGCTGCAATGAACATTGGAGTACATGTGTCTCTTTCAATTCTGGTTTCCTTGGTGTGTATGCCCAGGAGTGGGATTGCTGGATCATACGGCAGTTCTATTTCCAGTTTTTTAAGGAATCTCCACACTCTCCTCCATAATGACTGTACTAGTTTGCATTCCCACCAACAGTGTAAGAGGGTTCCTTTCTTTCCACATCCTCTCCAGCATTTATTGCATGTAGACTTTTGGATAGCAGCCATTCTGACTGGTGTGAAATGGTATCTCATTGTGGTCTTGATTTGCATTTCTCTGATTATGAGTGATATTGAGCATTTTTTCATGTGTTTGTTAGCCATCTGTATGTCTTCTTTGGAGAAATGTCTGTTTAGTTCTTTGGTCCGTTTTTTGATTGGGTCGTTTATTTTTCTGGAATTGAGCTGCAGGAGCTGCTTGTATATTTTGGATGCATACAGGTTCATATACAAGTCTTTGTCATGAACTCAGCCATCTTATCTTTAGGTAGACATTCAAGGGTAGAACTACTAGATCTCAGTGCCTTAGGATTTTAGAGTCCTACCAACGTTAAATGGAACTACCTTTGCTCCAGATTTTTGCCAGGACTCAGTGTGACCAGTTGTTTCCCTTTCAGATATCATAATAAGTGAATAATGTTATCCACTTACAGTTGTAACTTCCATTTTTGAAGAAATAAAGACGTGGGACATCTTATAATGTCTCTACTTCCCATTTGTCTATTTTCTTTGGTTAAGTGTCTCTGCAAGTCATTTGGTCATTACCCAGTAGGTTATGTGTTTCCTTGTTTAAAAGGCTGGAGATTGTTAATATATTCTGGATATAAGTCATTTTTTTTTTTCAGATAGAAGATGAGCAAATATTTCTGCCTCCCCCCTCCGCCCCCAGCCCAGGCTTCTCTTATTCTTCCCTAAGGGTATCCCTGAAGTTTGTAAACATTTCTCTGTTGATCAAGATCAGGTTACTAACGTACTGTTCCCAGTGAGTGAATCTGCCTAGGTGTATTTTCTAATCAGTAACCTCCTAGTTTTACGTCACAGAGCTTCCACCCATGTTTTACCTCTAGAGTACTTCTGGTTCTATATAGGTCTATAATATAGGTCTATAAATTTCTCTGTGTTAGTTCTAAAACATGGAGTGATGAATGAAGTTCTTTTTTTTTTTTTTCTGGCAAATGGATATCCAATTTTTACAACAACTTTGTTCCACAAATTTATTATTTTCCACTGGATTTCCCTTGTACTTTAATGCAAAATCCATCTGTGTGTATATTTCTATCTCTTTTTCCTGGCACAGGTTTCATTTTTATTTTGGTTTGTTGTCCCCCATTCTTTGTGTTTGAGACAGCATTAAATTAGACAATTAAAAAAAATGAGGGCCATATGACTAGCCTTCAACAAGGTCGTGTCATAAGCATTAAGTGTTCATGGTTCACAAACTTGTGAATATAAGATGGCTCATCCATGTTTAGATCATTACAGTATTATATTTTACTGCTGATTTCCCCAGGGAGCTATCTAAACAGCAAGGCATTATGTTTGTTACGTTTTGGACCTAAAACAAATAATTATTGAGTAAATGCTTGAGACTTGCAGAGTCCTCAACATAAGCAGATACTCAGCTTCAAACATAAAGCTTTATTGACTTAAATGAGTCCTTTGCTGTTTTTATTTAGCCACTCAGTAGTGTCTGACTGTTGCAACCCCATGGACTGTAACCCACAACCCACAAGTCTCCTCTGTCGAGATGAGACAGACGTGTTCCTTCACTTGTTTCTCATTAAAATTGCAAGTGGCTTTTACTTTTGGTTTGCACCTTCCTACCCCTTAACTCCCAGAAAACTTTAAAAATACGCTGATGCTTACTGATTAAACTCAGTCCTATTGCTATTGTATTGTTCAGGCCCTCAGTTGTGTCCAACTTTTTGCAACCCCATGGAATGCAGCACACCAGTCCTTCCTGTCCATCACCAACTCCTGGAGTTTACCCAAACTCATGTCCATTGAGTTGGTGATGCCAGCCAACCATCTCATCCTCTGTCGTCCCCTTCTCCTCCTGCCTTCAATCTTGCCCAGCATCAGGGTCTTTTCAATTAAGTCAACTCTTCACATCAGGTGGCAGAAGTATTGGAGCTTCAGTGTTGGCATCAGTCCTTCCAAGGAATATTCAGGATTGATTTCCTTTAGGATTGACTGGCTTGATCTCCTTGCAGTTGCAGAGACTCTCAGGAGTCTTCTCCAACACCACAGTTCAGAAGCTTCAATTCTTTAGTGCTCAGCTTCCTTTTTGGTCCAATTCTCACATCCATACTGGAAAAACCATAGCTTTGAATACACAGATGTTTGTTGGCAAAGTAATGTGTCTCCTTTTTAATACACTCTGTACATTTATCGTAGCTCTTCTCTGAAGGAGCAAGTGTCTTTTAATTTCATGGCTGTAGTCACCATGCCAGAGATCCCTCTTCTCTAGTATCAGATGGATATATTGCCAACTGGGAGAAAGACCTTGAAAATGGTTTTTGAATATAAAATATTTTTTAGTGGCTCATGTTTCCTGTTTGCTGCCTAACACTTTCATTATTTAAGCTGCAGCCATTTCACTTTAAATTATTGAATCTATTTTAGTTGTCTGTCTCCCTGTTCACACTTTTTATTGTACCTCATTATTATATTTAAGAGCATTTGTGTAAACCTTCCTTTCATTCAATGAGAAGTCTGTTTGTATTGCAAAAGCTTTGAGTAATGTCTCTTCCATTAGTCTTATGTGCAAAATGGAAGAGGGTTTTATAGTTAACACCTGAATTTGTGTCTGTCCACACAATACTGTCTACTTCAGTCAGCAAAGCTGCATTGTCAATTAGTAAGTTTTGATTTTGGCTGCATTTCTCCTGTGACCTGACACCTATTCATACTCAGTTTTTTTACTTCATTTTCATGCGGTGGAGATACCTAAGATCTCAGAGTTATAGAGAGTGCAAGGTACACATGTTTCCATAGACTCTTCTAGCAAAATAACTTGGGGAATAGGAACCCACGTAGACACTTAAATGAAATTATTAATATTATTTACAGTAGTTTGGAGTTGATGTGGAGCAGGCCATGAAACAGTCCCTATTGCCAAATTTTCAAAATGTATTTATGAACGGCCCCTTTTAGACCAGAGCAAATGAATGAATGGTGTTAGAACAAGGCATCCGTTCAGAGAATGGAGCTGAGGGCTAGAGTCCCTGAAAATAAATGAGGTGCCCCCAGCAGTGGTGGTGAATGGTGACAGAGAAGACAAATTCTATTCTTTCCCGAATAAAGACTAAAGATTATCATTTTCCTTTCCAGCATAATGTCAGTTCAGTTCAGTCTCTCAGTCGTGTCCAACTCTTTGCAACCCCATGAACCACAGCACGCCAGGTCTCCCTGTCCATCACCAGCTCCTGGAGTTTTCCCAAACTCATGTCCATTGAATTGGTGATGCCACCTAACCATCTCATCCTCTGTCGAGCATCATGTGGGTGCTTTGAAATATTTCAACTAACTGAGAAATACTTTATTTCACATAAACTCTCCTTGGACTTCCCTGATAGCTCAGTTGGGAAAGAATCTGCGTGCAATGCAGGAGACCCTGGTTTGATTCCTGGATTGGGAAGATCCCCTGGAGAAGGGAAAGGTTACCCACTCCAGTTTTCTGGCCTGGAGAATTCAATGGACTGTACAGCCCTGCTGCTGCAACTGCTAAGTCGCTTCAGTCATGTCTGACTCTGTGCAACCCCATGGACTGCAGCCTACCAGGCTCCTCTGTCCATGGGATTTTCCAGGCAAGAGTAACGGAGTGGGTTGCTATTTCCTTCTCCACTGTATAGTCCATGGGGTCACAAATAGTCGGACAGGACTGAGCAACCTTCACTTACTTACTTACTATAAATTTTTCTCAAGGGATCTACAGTTTATTTATGAAACAATCTAGAAAATTATATGATACAATGTTGTGAGGTAGATAAACATAGAACACAAACATGAATACATTACCAAAAGCCAGAAAGTAAAGAGGAAGAAGCTATTTGAATTAAATACCAAAAGCCGGAAAGTAAAGAGGAAGAAGCTATTTGGATTAATGAAAAAACTGTTCGGATTAAATGGAAGAAACTATTTGGATTAAATACAGAATGATGAAAATAAATAAATAAATACGGAAATATGAACAGTGTGTCCTTAAGCAGAAATGTGGTTATTTGGCCTGAAAGTTAGGTTGGCATCAGTACTTTCTTTTTGGCTGTGTCCACTCTTAGTTGCTGTAGGCCATGTATGATCTTGGTTCTCCAACCATGGGTGGAACCCAACATTCTGTGTTTTAGAAGGTGGAGTCTCAACTGCTGGACCACCAAGACAGTC
The DNA here is from genome assembly GCF_049115385.1 of Moschus berezovskii. NCBI lineage: Eukaryota > Metazoa > Chordata > Mammalia > Artiodactyla > Moschidae > Moschus > Moschus berezovskii. The sequence goes on along the minus strand of NC_142488.1, from coordinate 3,726,602 downwards.
CCTGCATCAGTATTGTTGAATTTCAAGACAAGAATCATGTAAGATTTGGTGTTTTACTCCCTGGAGATTGCTAAAAATGTTGAAGCAGGAAGTGACATGGTGAAGCGTGTTTACCTGGATTCTGAATGAAGTGTGCCTTGGGCATGGTGTGAGCTGTGTTGCTAAGCTTCCAGGCGATGGTGGACTTGTGTCTTGAGAATATGGCTGGTGAGATCCTGAGATGTGTGTGTATGTGGCAGGGAGACACGCCACGCTGGGAGCCGAGCCCTGCAGTTCTTTTCATTGTATTGGGGTTTACTGGTGCTCTCCTGGCTTCCTCTTACCGCTTTATAAAAACAGATTGGCAGTAAAATTGATTTCCCTTGTTGAGTTTCTGCCCTACAGCAGTGATTCAGTTATACATATAGACAATGTCTAGTGTTTTTCAAAGTCTGCTCCATTATAGATTGGTATGAGATAGTGAGTATAGTTCCCTGTGCTGTGCAGAAGCACCCTGTTGTTCCTCTCACTGCTTCTGCCTCCTCTTTAGAATGTTCTAGAACCCTGGTTGTCCTGGGATCTCGTTATCTGTTGGCCTGCACGCTCCTGCCATGACAAGGAAAGTGTCGATCAGCATCTCTCTGTCTCCTTTAGGAGACTCGGAGGAAATAGCTCAATATGTCTTTACAGCACAAGGTGTGACAGGTCATGGCAGTATTCATATGCCATAGGCAGTATTCCATATGTGTAACGTTATGTATCAGTTCGGTTCAGTTCAGTCACTCAGTCATGTCCGACTCTTTGCGACCCCATGAATCACAGCACGCCAGGCCTCTCTGTCCATCACCAACTCCCGGAGTTCACTCTATGTATAGCTGCCTGTAATATATTGATACATTCCGGTAAGTAACATATGAGTGGGAACAATATAAACATTTATTTATTCATGCCGTGCGGCTCTGGGTCTTTGTTAAGCATGCAGACTTTCTGTACTCGGAGTGAGTTGGGGCTTCCCTCTAGTTGCAGTGCACTGGCTATTCATTGTATCGCTTATCTTGTTGTGGAGGCCGGGCTCCAAATTGTGAGATTCAGTAGTTGCCGCTCTTGGGTTCAATATTTATGGCATACGGGCTGAGGTGTCCCAAGGTATGTGGAATTTTCCCAGACCCAGTATGCAACCCGTGTCCCCTGCATCGGCAAGTGGAATCTTTACCACTGGGCCCTCACAGAAGTCCAGTATTTATTCATATATTAGACAAATCATGTAAATAACTTGTATATTAGTGTACAATATATCTTATTGTATATCTTATTATGTGAATTTCACAATTATACATGATTAATTAAGCATTAAATATATATATAAGTACAACTACACACTGTTATTATAGTAGTTGTTGATAACACTCAACCCTCTTTTCATTTATAATGATATAATGTTCATAAGTTTATATCACAAGTTTTATGGAAATTTACTTCTGTATTTATAAATAAACTATAAAGTTACATTTCTATTTATGGTATATTAAATTCTTCTGGGGTAATACACACCTGCATATAAACCTGTGTCTTTCTTATATTCTTATTCTCTATGAAGAATTACAGAGTCAGGAAATGTGGGCCCACCATCCTATGAGTGAATCCTTAAATATGTTTTGGAATTTAAAAATTTTTGAATTTCAACTAATTAATGTACCTTCAGTTCAGTCGCTCAGTTGTGTCCGACTCTATAAATTGATCTTACGTTGCACGGTTAAGGAAGCAATGGCTCCCCTTTCCAGATGCATGGTCTCCAAAGGATCTCATGTGTTGGGAACAGTCATGAGGTGTTTCAGTTCAGTTCAGTTCAGTCGCTCAGTCGTGTCCGACTCTCCCCGATCCCATGAATCACAGCACGCCAGGCCTCCCTGTCCATCACCAACTCCCGGAGTTCACTCAAACTCATGTCCACAGAGTCGGTGATGCCATCCAGCTATCTCATTCTCCGTCGTCCCCTTCTCCTCCCGCCCCCAACCTTTCCCAGCATCAGAGTCTTTTCTAGTGAGTCAACTCGTCGCATGAGGTGGCCAAAATATTGGCATTACAGTCCTGTTAAATAAAAGAAGTTTATTAAAGAGTTAGTTCCTCCGAAACAAATACAGACAGTTTCAAACTATGAAAAGTATTTGATGCTTTAATATAATTAATTGTCATATAACATATAATTTATTATAGCTATAACTCATTATAGATATAGTTTATTGTATATGGGGAGAAGGAAATAGCAACCCACTCCCGTATTCCTGCCTGGAGAACTCCATGGACAGAGGAGCCTGGTGGGTTACAGTCCATGGAGTGGCAAAGAGTGGGACACGACTGAGTGACTAACACACATTATATATGGAGTATATATATAAGGTATATAATTAATACAGAATCACCTGAGAGACATCAGGTAGATGTCTGCAGTGAAATGAAGCCCATGAGACAGAACAAGAGTACCAACAGGCGCTTAGAGACCTGAGAAATACCAGACTTAAACCCAGTCAGTGAGCTGTATCAAGTATGAATGAACTGTACACCTAAATGAAGCAGAAGGCAGATTGTCTTTTGTATTTGCAAAGGAAGACAGAACTACATGTATTCTTTTCTCTTTTTTTCTTTGCCTTTGTGTTTACTATTGTAGACTTCTCTACAAACATCTTAGACTGGCCTGGTCATGACCATCCGAGCTCTGAATATAAACTGAACTACCTGTGTTCTTATCTCAGTGCATGACATCCCTTCCTGCACAGAATCCATTTCCAATGGATCTTAGTGAAACAGGGAAGGACCCCATGGCCCTTCCCGCCATGTCCTCCACCTGTCCTTTGTCTGTGGAAAAACTTGAGCCAGAGAATCAGTTTAATCAGAGAAGGGAGAAACACAGAAACAAAGAAAAGCATCCAACCATGCTAAACACTAATAGTTTAGTCAGTAAGCAAATTCAAGGCCGTTAGTTTGTCCTCAAAGGTTGTAGACAGTACTCTGAGCCATATCCTGGGAGCTGTCTTACAGACACTGAAACCCCCACCAGGTGGACAAGTTAACTACAGGATGACCAGACTGTAGCCATGACATAAGTTGTCACAATTCTGAGAACTTATCTCACAGGAAAAGGGAAAGAAAATAACCCTGAAACTGATGATTGTTGTTGTTGAGTCGCTCATTCTTGTCCTGAGTCTTTTCTAGGCCATGGACAGTAGCCCACCAGGCTCCTCTGTCCATGGGATTCTCCAGGCCAGAATACTGGAGTGGGCTGTCATTTCCTTTTCCAGGGGATCTTCCTTCTCCTAGGGATCAAACCCACATCTCCTGCATTGGCAGGTGGGTTCTTTACCACTGAGTCACTTTGGAAGCCCCATTTTTATATCAGTACAGAGTAACAGATTTTAATTCTCATTTTTTATCTCTCTGGGGAAGTTGTTTCCACTATTGTTTTGAATGTAGGGCTAAGCATACTGTTTTTTATTTACTGAGTCACCGGTAATACATTTATAGAGTCTTAGTTTGATGCATTGTGCAGCCACTGAAGCCGCTGCTCAGTATATGTTTAATTTTAAAGCACACTGGGTATTTGTTGTGTTCTCTGCCTTTCTCTACTGTGATTTGAGGACTTCTCGTTGTGGTGGTTATTTTGTTGAGTCTGACAGGCTATAGGGAAGAAGATCAGTAGTGCTTAGTTGCCCTGCTGCATGTGGGATCTTCCACGGTCAGGGATTCAACCTGTGTCTTCTGCTTTGACAGGTGGATTCCCAACCTCTGGGCCCCTAGGGAAGTACCTCTGCTCAGTTTTTTTTTTTGTTTGTTTGTTTGGTTTTAATTCTTGCTGTCATTTTAAGGCTGTCTTACAAACCTGGACAGTATATTAAAAAGCAGAGACATTACCTTGCCAATAAAGGTCCATATAGTCAAAGCCATTGTGTTCCAGTAGTCATGTGTGGATGGGAGAGTTGGACTGTAAAGTAAGCTGAGTGCCAGAGAATTGATAATTGTGAACTGTGGTGTTGGAGAATGAGAGTCGCTTGGACTGCAAGGAGATCCAACCAGTCCATCGTAAAGGAAATCAGTCCTGAGTAGTCATTGGAAGGACTGATGCTGAAGCTGAAACTCCAATATTTTGGTCACCTGATGGGAAGAACTGAGTCATTGGAAAAGACCCCGAAGGTGGGAAAGATTGAAGGTGGGAGAAGGGGATGACAGAGGATAAGATGGTTGGATGGCATCACTGACTCGATGGACCTGAGTTTGAGCAAGCTCCAGGAGTTGGTGATGGACAGAGAGGCCTGGCGTGCTGCAGTCTATGGGGTTGCAAAGAGTCGGACACAACTGAGCAACTGAACTGAACTTAAATGGACTGAATCTCTTGTCTGGTCCAGTGGCGTGACCATTGTGGGTTCCCACGAGGCTCCTGTGTTCCCCATCACTAGGCACCAATGAATGACTCTTTAAAATGAATTTTAAAACACCACTGATGAGTGACTGAACAGCAACAGATAACTCATCACCTCCATCAGCAGCAAAGCCACTGCTTCCGGAGGTGGAGCTGAACACTAGAAGCCCCAAATGGGACATCACATACCCGGTGCCTTGTATCCAACCTCTGTGCTCTCTCTTGAGTAGTTACTATTCACTTTGGTTGTATGTGTGTGTGTGCTCAATCAATAAATCATGTCTGATTCTTTGGGACTCCATTGACCCCATAGCCTGCAAGGCTCCCCTGTCCATGGGAATCTCCAGGCAAGAATACTGGAGTGGGTTGCCATGCCCTTCCTTGGGGATCTTCCCAACCCAGGGAAGGGTCCCAGGTGTCTTGTGTGATCTGCATCAGTTAGCATATTCTAAACCAGTGAAGCCACCTGGGAAACCCATGTAACACTGCATTCTGCCAAATCCTTATCACTACCAGCAATCCCACAGCAGATGAGCACTGCTTAACCACAGAATTGAGTTGTTTTTCGATGCCAGTTTGGAAAGCACAGGTTCTATTTGAAGCTGTCTGTCTAACCAGTCCCATCGCTCATATAACATCTGGTGGGAACCTCATATCACTGTATAAAATTAATGAAAGAGAAAGTCGTTCAGCCGTGGCAGACTCCTTACAACCCCATTGACTATACAGTCCATGAATTCTCCAGGCCAGAATATTGGAGTGGGTGTACATGGCCTTCTCTGGGGTTCTTGCCAGCCCAGGGATCGAACCCAGTTTTGCCTCATTGCAGATGGATTCTTTACCAGCTGAGCCACAAGGGAAGCTCAGAGAAAATTAGTATCTGTGATTTATTCTCTCTTCTCACCAAGTTACTTGCAGTGTTCACACCATGTGTCCTAAACAGAGTTATCTCCTGCCACATGGTATACTCAATTTTCTACATAGTTGGATTTACATATTTTTAGCATTTGCAAATATGGCATCTTTATTTATGGACACATATTTGTATTAATCATTTTATTGAACAGTTTAGGAATTCAGTAACATCAGCAAGAGCAGAGGAGATTTGTGGCAGGACAGCCATGGGTCCAGTATCATGATTTCCTGGGAGAGAAGAAAGGATGATTTCAAGGAAAAGGTCTATAATCTTCATATGGATGATTGTGACACATTAATGATACGATGCTTCTCATATTCTTACTTCGTTTTCTTCTTTAACCTTGAAAAAATTTAAGACGTTGTTGAGATGATTATGATTAACATGATGTTGGTCAGAGAATGAAAGAGAACATAGAAAGAGTTACCGGTGGAAGTAGGGAGAAATTTCCCTATAAGACCTATTGCACAGGAGTCTCTGTGTGACTTGCATAGAATTACTACTTGGTGTTTATCTAGTAAAATTATAGTTTTTCCAGTAGTCATGTATCAATGTGAGAGTTAGAATATAAAGAGAGTTGAGCGCCGATGTATTGAAGCTGTTCAACTGTGGTGTTGAGGAAGACTCTTGGACTGCAAGGAGATCCAACCTGTCCATCCTAATGGAAATTAGTCCTGAATGTTCATTGGAAGGACTGATTCTGAAGCTGAAACTCCAATACTTTCGTCACATTATGCGAAGAACTGACTCACTGGAAAAGCCCCTGGTGCTGGGAAAGTTTGAATGTGGGAGGAGAAGGGAACGACAGAGGATGAGACAGTTGGATGGCATCACAGCCTGGATGGACATGAGTTTGAGTAAGCTCCTGGAGTTGGTGATGGACAGGGAGGCCTGGCGTGCTGCCGTCCAATGGGGTCACAAAGAGTCAGACATGACTCAGCAACTGAACTGAAGCTAGCTGTGAGCAACCTGGTTATCAGGTCTTATGATGAGAGTTAGTAAGTTACATATGCACATGTCCGAGATGTTGGAAACTATGTACTGGGTTACCTATGCTGCTTACATCTTCTATAAATCTTCCCTACGATCACAAAGATGTGGCTGCGAGATCATTCATTCACACTGGGGTTCCCAGAGTTCACCATGTTTCACAGCTCAGGGCTTCACACAATCTCCTGCAAAACATGTCACTGTGGGGTCTAGACCAGTGTGAGTGTTTAGATACTTAAGTCCAAACACTGAGTGGGAGCCCTAGCCTTTGCCACTTTGCAAGGTGGATGGTTTTGTGATCCTATTTTGTTAAAGTAAAGTTTTTTTGAAATGTAGTTGATGTGCAATGTTGTGTTAGTTTCAAGTGTTCAGCAAAGAGCTTTATGCATACATTTGTTGTTTTTATTTAGTTGCCAAGTCATATCCTACTCTTTTGTCCCTATGGTATGTTGCCAGATTCCTGTGTCTTTGGCATTTTCTAGGCAAGAATACTGGACCGGCTAGTCATTACCTATTCCCTGACCCACGTCTCCTGCATCAGCAGGCAGATTCTTTATACTGAGCTACCAGGGAAGCCCTCAGTTACACACATATGTATGCAAATATATACCTTTTAAGATTATTCTCTTTACAGGTTATTACAAGTCATTGAGTACAGAATTCTGTGCTCCACGGCAGATTCTAGCTGTTTATTTTATGTTTAGTAGTATGTATCTCTTAAACCCAAACTCCCAACTCATCCCTCCCCCCAGTTATCACTTTGGTAACCATATTTTTGTTTTCTGGGCCTTGAGTCTGTTTCTATTTTGTAAATAATTCATTTGTGTCGTATGTTACATTCCCCATGTAAGGGATGTCATGTGAGATGTGCTTTTCTCTTTGTGAGTTTTTTATTATCTCTGGGTCCATCCGTGTTGCTGCAAATGGCATTATTTCCGTCTTTGTCAGGGTTACGTATTAGTCCATTGTGTATATATCCCATTCTTAAAGCAGTATGCCCCCCAGGGGGAAAAAAAAAAGCCTTAACCTACCAAAGGACTCAGCGTTGTTAGGTATCATGTTATTACTCACCCAATGGAGGTTCTCAGTTCTTATTTGGGACAGTGGTCTGTGAAAGAGAATGAAGAAGGGCAAAATTGACTATTGATATGCCTCTACCCAAAATAATTATTTCGTAAAATTCAGTATGAAAGATGACTGAGGAGGGAGGAAATTTGAATCAAGTATCCTCGTGATGGGCTTTCATTTCCGATACCTGCTGTCCTCAGGGCCTTTACCTGTTTGGGCGCCATCTTCTGTATTTTCATTTGGAATTCCCCTTTCGTTGTTAATTTCCTCATACTTCTGAATATCTTCTTGACTCAAACTGCTCCCTTTGCCTAAATTTCATAGCAAACAGGGCAGAGAGGTGTGCGTTAGAATCCTTCCTAGGTTATAGAGTGTCCCCTGGCTCGTATCTGTCGCTTCCAGTAAGTCTCACCGTGACCACTCCCCTCCCCCATCTCCTATAGCCTGCTCACCAGCGAATTTTCTACAGAGGTGCCTGTGTGTGCATACAGGACTTCAGGTGGGTCTGTGGGGAGAGAGTCCACAGAGTTTCCATTTTCTCACACTCCAGGTCTCACAACTACGGAGAGAACTACAGACCATTCACCTGTGAGCTTAAGCAGCCCCAAATCAGTGCTGTTCTCTAGTGGAACGTCCAAGAAGGTGATGGTGGAGTTTGCAACTCAGAATGTCTCCTAACTCCAACCCTTCCTGTCCATTTGTCTCCATCCTAGAATTCCCTCCCTGGGGTTTTCACGGTCTCCAGTCACAGGAGTGGTTAGATAGCACCACTGACTCAATGAGCATAAGTTTGAACAAACTCTGGGACAGAGTAGAAGACAGAGGAGCCTGGCTTGCTGCAGTCCCTGAGGTTGCAACGGGTCAGGCAGACGTTAGTGACTGAAGAACAATATTCAAACGAAGGGGGAGAAGTGATTTGAACATTCCCCAAATACTAGTTTCATCACAGATGTTACTGAGGGGAAAAACTCAGGCTTTGTCATCCGCCGTGACCAGACACTGCCCTTACTCAGTCCCAGTATGGATTTAATATCAGAAAGGATAAAAGGACCAGGCAGTGACCCTGTGGGGTTGGCCACATGGCACATGATTCACTTGCCTGACCATATGCCGCTGAAGGATTCAATATGATCCACTGTGTTTTGCAAAGCATTTTGTTCAGGTCTCAGGATTTATTTTAATGATCGTGACAAAGAGTAAAGCATTTGTGGTGGAGATGAATGCATTCATGATCGGGAACTGTGAGTCTGCAAAACTCAAGTTTAAACCTTGGTTCATTTTGGTTTCAGAATCTGGCCAGTCCAATATGTGATATTTGACAAGAATCCCATGGACCATCCTAGAATATTTCATTGAACCTCCAGGATGAGTGTATCTAATTTTTTAAAAAGCCACATGATAGAATCGCCAGTGGCTACGTTTGTTCAGTTTCCCATTAAACAACCTTTGGGTGCAGCCCTACTCATGTTACATGAAGTCTGAATTCTCCTGTGTAAATACACATGTGCTCCAGTGTGCTTAATAAAATATACCGTCTGTAATGCTTCTGTCATCAGTACAAAAATACTGATAATATGAACATGACCAGTTTGCATAGAATGAGTTCCAGTACATACCGAGGGCATAAGTCACGTTTGTGGTCTTCTCGCCATCAAAGTTTTCAGCATAGAATACCAACATGCTTTCTGATACACGGATCAGTTGCACAGAATTTTTACCCATGACTGTGAGAGGAAAAACATAAATTCAAACCTCAATACAATTAACTTCTTTCCTTTTCATTTGGTTGTCTCTTATTCTCCGCATACCTCTGATGGTGACCTTTGTCACATTGACATTTATAGTGGGTGTGTTGTAAGTAACAGTTAAGATAGCTAGTGAAGTAAGAAAGCTTTCTCCACATGACTCTCTTCTGAACATCGTAAAGACTTCCAGTCTTCTGGACTGAACAATCTATGAAGGATAGTGAAGTTGCTTATTCCAATTATAGTAGGTGGTGGACCTGAACCATCTCATACCAGCTCATAAGAGCTTACCATTAAAGATGACTATTAACTTTTCAGGGATTTTGTGACTGAATTTACAAGTACAGTCCTGATTACAAAGGTATTCTCTAAATGTAAGCAAATCATGTTAAAATAAAAGCTAATAGATAAACTAAAGTTATTTCCTAGTACAAAGGGTGGTAAAAGAGCTAGAAATGAGGCGATTGCCAAATACTGGAGATATATGCTCTGAAATGATTCTGACATCGTTCCTGCGGCTACATGTCCACATTGGAAATTAAAAAAGCATGCAGCAGACCAAATTAGAATGCTCCGTTACACATTTTCTCCTTTGAAAATAAAATATGTAGCCATTTAATCACTCAATGTTACAGCATCGGTATATGAGAATTCTTTCCAGTATAGAAAACAATAGAGATAGAAATCTGTGATAGTCCCCTTTTGTTTTCAAATAAGAGAAAAATTATTTTGAAATTTTTCTATTACTTTTTCCTCATACTTTTCTGTGGCATTTAATTTAATCAGGTTTTACTTCTTAATCAGGCTAGTAAAATTTTTTAATATTTAAAGAATTTCTTTAGTTAAAGCAATTTTGACTTTGTAAGCTTAAATAAGTGGCTTCCCAGGGGGCTCAGCTGTAAGAAATCTGCCTGCTGGTGCTGGAGATGCCTGAGATGTCCCTTTGATCCCCAGGTCAGGAATCTCCCTGGAGAAGGAAATGGCAACCCCCTCCAATATTCTTGCCTGGAGTATCCCATGGACAGAGGAACCTGTAGCCTATAGTTCACGGGGTCATTAAGAGTCAGTCAAGACTGAGCATCTGAGCACAGACACATGCATGTCAAATAAAAGAAAATAATTTTTTTAAGGCATTGTTGGAATCTTAGGTAGCCGTATACACTTCCCTGTGTCAGAGGAACATGAGGAATCTGTGTTCTGGGGCTTTTTCTCAGATGCCATCAATGGCACCTTCCATATTGGACCTTATCCTAGTTTTCTGGTGCAGAATTAATGCCTGGAAAATTTCATGTCTTTCCCAAGGTGGCCTTTGCCATGAATAGAGAAAATAGTACAGAAGTCCAGACATCTAGTTGTCTTAGATGGGGCCAAGACCATCAATCTCACCACGGCCGATGGTTTAGTGGCCTAGACAGTAAAGAATCTGCCTGCAATGCAAAAGACATGTCTTTTGTCCTTGGGGTGACAAGATTCCCTGGAGACGGAAATGACTACCCACTCCTTGGACTGCAAGGAAATCAAACGAGTCAATCCTCTAGGAAACCAAACCCGAATATTCATTGGAAGGACTGATTCTGAAGTTGAAGCTTCAAACTCTTTGGCCACCTGATGGGATGAGGTGACTCATTGGAAAAGACCGTGATGACGGAAAGATTGAGGGCTGCAGGAGAAGGGGGTGACAGAGGACGAGATGGTTGGATGGCATCACAAGAGTCTGAGCAAACTCTGGGACATGGTGAAGGACAGGGAAGCTTGGCACGCTTCAGTCCAAGGTGGTCACAAAGAGTGGGACACGACTTAGTAACTCACACACTTGAGGAGACGCACACATTGACAAAGCTTGCCTACTCACAATCTACGTGGTAAACATTTCCTTCTGCTCTCTCTGCCACTACTGTGGGTAAGGTGCAACTGTCGTAATTCCTGAAAAAACAAACAGACAAGACATTCCTTCGTCACTATCCATTCCCCAGCACTGGAGGTCACCCTTCCATGAACAGCGTTCACACACTCATCTTCACTTACATCCCCCCATAGTTCACTGCACGTTGGAGACCGAACCCCGTGATAGAATTCAACAGTCTGGTTGTGTTCAGTTGGGGCAGATTGTGCTTACGTGAGAAAAAAAGTAATGGACAGTTTTTCACAGTTGTCAATGCATTCAAATCGGCGGAAGTATGTCCGCAGGGGGCCTCCTTCCTCAATCTTCTCCTTGTTGTCCGCGGCCATGTAAATCGTATACCAGTTTCCTGTAATCTAACAAGGAAGGGCTCCGTAAACATCAGTCAATCTGCCTGCATGGTTTTTCACCAATACCCAGCACAATCTCTACTTTTTCCTCAGAAGAGAAGTAAAGTCAATCTTATTAAGCAAAGTAGTGTTCTACCTCCTACCTTGCCAAATAACATGAAATGCAATAATGATTCATATTCAAGCAGAAATTTAGAGTTCTTTGAAATAGCTAAACAACACCATTAAAAACCATGACAGATCATAACTCCCTAAATGATAGCATATTAGCATTTTTTTTTCTTACATACAGACAAATAAGATGAAAAAAAAATGCAAAGAGCAGGAAGATAGGGGATTGTATTATGCTCATGTAGATCTGTGTCAGAGAAGGCAATGGCACGCCACTCCAGTACTCTTGCTTGGAAAATCCCATGGGCGGAGGAGCCTGGTAGGCTGCAGTCCATGAGGTTGCTAAGAGTCGGACACGACTGAGTGATTTCGCTTTCACTGTTCACTTTCATACATTGGAGAAGGAAATGGCAACCTACTCCAGTGTCTTGCCTTGAGAATCCCAGGGACGGAGGAGCCTGATAGGAGGCCATCTATGGGGTCACACAGAGTCGGGCACAGCTGAAGTGACTTAGCAGCAGCAGCAGCAGATCTGTGTATCACAGGATGTGTGTATACACACACACAAACACACACACGCACACACACGTACACACACAAGCTGGTCATCCATGTAACCAAGACTGTCTTTCTCTGTCACAGTCGCAGAACCAAGACCTTCTCTCAGATCAGCAGAATTTGGGTACCTCTGAGGATTCTGGCTGAGCTGGAGCTTCCTGGACAGCACAAATCAGACCAAGGAGAAGAGTCAGGAACACAGCCTTCATCTTGTGACTCTAGTGATTCTTCCTGTACAGAATCTGAGGGTTTCCCAGTTGTTGGAGAGGTTGTGAATTGTTTCTGCTTGTTATAGGATACATTTCTTGGCAGAATACATAATGATCAAACAGTGATTAATCAGAAAACCTTGGTTGCTTAGACATCATCTTCTGATATCCTGGTTGGCAGCTGAGCTTCTTGCGCAATCTGTGGTTTTTAAAAATGTATTAATTTTAAGAGAAGCATAAGTAAATTTGGACATTTGGCCTTCAGAGTAGATGAGAAATCACAGCACATATGAAGTATTTCAAGCACAGTGATATATATATTGCTTTGTATCCTCAGATTCCAAAATGGGACAGTCCTAGATACATAACCCCAAATTCTGTGTTATTCCTTTAGCATTGAAGCAGTCAGTTTAAGCTTATTTTTCAAAACTAAACATGGTACTGTCTGGTGTGGTTTAGTCACGCAATTGTGTCCGACTCTGGTCCCCATGGACTGTAGCCTGTCAGGCTCCTCTATCCATGGGATTTCCCATGCAAGGCTATTAGATTGAGTTGCCATTTATCTCTCCAAGGGATCCTCCCGACCAGGGACTGAACCCGGGTCACATGCATGCAGGAAGTCTCTTGTATTGTAGGTGAATTCTCTACCAACTGAGTCATGAGGGAAGGCCCTGTCTGCGGTAAGGAGACTAATATGTGGCATCAGTCCCGGGAACCAGTTATGAGGGCATTTCTCAGGGGAGTCTTTATTTATTTTTAAAATTTATTTATTTTAATTGGAGGCTAATTACTTTACATTATTGTATTGGTTTTGCCATACATTGACATGAATCTGCCCCAGGTGTACATGTGTTCCCCATCTTGAACCCCCCTCCCACCTCCCTCCCCATCCCATCCCTCAGGGTCATCCCAGTACACCAGCCCTGAGTCTTTATTTTTTATTTGAAATTGAAGTATTAGCTGATGGGAAATTAGTCAGTTCAGCCACTCAGTCATGTCCGGCTTTTTGTATTCTCATGGACTGCCATACGCCGGGCTTCGCTGTCCATCACCAACTCCTCAAGCTTGCTCAAAGTCATGTCCATCGAGTTGGTGATGCCATCCAACCATCCCATTTTCTGTCGTCCACTTTTCCTCCTGCCTCCCATCTTTCCCAGCATGAGGATCTTTTTCCATTTTTAACGGTACATTGTTATATAGTTATAGACATATCATGTAGTGATTCATAATTTTTATATACTCCATTTATCATTATAAGAATATTGGCTTTGTGCCCTGTGTTGTACAATATAGTTTTGTACACTGTTGATTTTGTACTTAATAGCTAATACCTCTTACTCCCCTCCTGTTATCTTACCCGAACCCCCTAGTAAGCACTTGTCAGTTGTGTGTATCTATTGGTTTGCTGCTTTTTTATAATATTGACCTGTTGGATTTATTGTTTAGATGTAACATATAAGTGATATCATGCAGTATTTGTCTTTTGCTGTCTAAATGCTTTCACTTAGCCTATACCCTCAATGTCTATCCAAGTTGCTGCTGCTACTAAGTCACTTCAGTCGTGTCCGACTCTGTGCGACCCCATAGACGGAAGCCCACCAGGCTCCCCCAGTCCCTGGGATTCTCCAGGCAAGAACACTGGAGTGGGTTGCCATTTCCTTCTCCAACGTGTGCAAGTGAAAAGTGAAAGTGAAGTCGCTCAGTCGTGTCTGACCCTTAGCCACCCCACAGACTGCAGCCCACCAGGCTCCTCCATCCATGGGATTTTCCAAGCAAGAGGACTGGGGTGGCTTGCCATTGCCTTCTCCGTCCAAGTTGCTACAGATGGCAAAAGTTCAACTTTGTTTTGGTTGTGTAGTGTTCTATCCTGTGTGTGTGTGTACACTCTGGCTTCTTTTAGTTTAGATTGTTATATGTAAATTTAATGAATTATTTTCAACAAAAGAAAATTCTTATTTCCTACCCTACTCAAGGATCCCTCCCAAGTTCATCGCTACAATTTCGTTTGCCCTGTAGATATAACCTGGTCTCACTACAGTGGGTAAGATTTCTGCCTTACTTTTAGCTCCTGATACTAAGATGTGTGTTCTTTCAACCTTCCTCCTGAACTATTCACGCAGCAGGGAACGCAGATTAAAGAAATCATGGGCAACTACTCTGTAAATAGTACTCCGTTTGCTATCAGGATGACACCAGCTCTGTGATGATCTTGTTAATAATAATGAAAAGGTGGATAATGATTAGAGATATAAAAGTACAGAAATTGAACTGGACCTCTGTAACTGAACCAAGCCAACTCCAGGAGTTGGTGATGGACAGGGAAGCCTGGTGTGCTGTAGTTCACAGGACTGTAAAGAGTCAGACATGGTTGAGAGACTGAACTGAACTCTATAGCTGAAGTGAAAGGTGAGTTTTTAAAACTCATTTAGTTGAGATTCCACAAAAGTTCACATATTTGAGGTGCACCGTTGAAAAGCTTTGAATGAACTGAGCTGGGAAAACCTTTCCTCAATCAGCATGGTGAGCTTATCTGTCAAGTTCAGAACTTTGCTCAGGCTCCTTGATCATCCTTTCTTCTGACCCTTGTCAGTCACTTCCCACCCGGTCCTGGGAACTCCCTCTTCAGTTTTCTGGCACAATAAGTCAAATGACATCCTTTAGAATTTTCCAAAAACTGAATCTGTGGGTGTGTTTCTGGCTTCTTTCACTTAGAATGTTTATTTTAATAATTGTCTAGAGCCAGACATCTTGGAATGTGAACTAAAATGGGCCTTAAAAAGCATCACTACGAACAAAGCTAGTGGAGGTGATAGAATTCCAGTTGAGCTATTTCAAATTTTGAAGGATGATGCTGTGAAAGTGCTGCACTCAATATGCCAGCAAATTTGGAAAACTCAGCAGTGGCCACAGGACTGTAAAAATTCAGTCTTCATTCCAATCCCAAAGAAAGGCAATGCCAAAGAATGCTCAAACTAATGGACAATTGCACTCATCTCACACAGTAGTAAAGTCATGCTCAAAATTCTCCAAGCCAGGCTTCAGCAATATGTGAACCGTGAACTCCAAGATGTTCAAGCAGGTTTTAGAAAAGGCAGACGCACCAGAGATCAAATTGCCAACATCCGCTGGGTCATGGAGAAAGCAAGAGAGTTCCAGAAAAATATCTATTTCTGCTTCATTGACTATGCCAAAGCCTTTGACTGTGTGGATCACAATAAACTGTGGAAAATTCTGAAAGAGATGGGAATACCAGACCCCCTGACCTGCCTCTTGAGAAACCTGTATGCAGGTCAGGAAGCAACAGTCAGAACTGGACATGGAACAACAGACTGGTTCCAAATAGGAGTGCGTCAAAGTTTTATATTGTCACCCTGCTTATTTAACTTATATGCAGAGTACATCACGAGGAACACTGGGCTGGAAGAAGCACAAGCTGGAATCAAGATTGCTGGGAGAAATATCAATAACCTCAGATATGTAGATGACACCACCCTTATTGCAGAAAGTGAAGAGGAACTCAAAAGCCTCTTGATGAAAGTGAAAGAGGAGAGTGAAAAGGTTGGCTTGAAGCTCAACATTCAGAAAACAAAGATCATGACATCTGGTCCCATCATTTCATGGGAAATAGATGGGGTAACAGTGGAAACAGTGTCAGACTTTTATTTTTGGGGGCTGCAAAATCACTGCAGATGCTGATTGCAGCCAGGAAATTAAAAGACGCTTACTCCTTGGAAGGAAAGTTATGACCAACCTAGATAGTATATTAAAAAGCAGAGACATTACTTTGCCAACAAAGGTCCGTCTAGTCAAGGCTATGGTTTTGCCAGTGGTCATGTATGGATGTGAGAGTTGGACTGTGAAGAAAGCTGATCGCCAAAGAGTTGATGCTTTTCAACTGTGGTGCTGGAGAAGACTCCTGAAAGTCCCTTGTACTGCAAGGAGATCCAACCAGTCCATTCTAAAGGAGATCAATCCTGGGTGTTCATTGGAAGAACTGATGCTAAAGCTGAAACTCCAATACTTTGGCCACCTCATGTGATGAGGTGACTCACTGGAAAAGAGTCTGATGCTGGGAAGGATTGGGGGCAGGAGGAGACGGGGAAGACAGAGAATGGGATGGCTGGATGGCATCACCGACTTGATGGACATGAGTTTGAGTGAAATCCGGGAGTTGGTGATGGACACGGAGACCTGGCGTGCTGTGATTCATGGGGTCGCAAAGAGTCGGACATGACTGAGCAACTGAACTGAACTGATATTCTTTGTAGACTCCATTCCTCTTGACCCCTGTATTGTATTATCTTGGAACTTCCCTGATAGCTCAGTTGGTAAAGAATCCACCTGCAATGCAGAGACCACAGTTCGATTCCTGGGTCAGGAAGATTCCCTGGAGAAGGGATATGCTACCCACTCCAGTATTCCTGTTCTTCCCTTGTGGCTCAGGTCATAAAGAATCTGCCTGCAATTCAGGAGGCCTGGGTTCAATCCCTGGGTTTTGAAGATCAACCTTTTGGTCTTCTCTGATAACTCAATTGGTAAAGTATTATCTTGCTTGGGCACAGTGATGTGTGTGGAGTCAGTTGCTAAGTGTGTCCAACTCTTTTGAAGCCCCATGGACTGCAGCATTTGTCCATGGACAGGCTCCTCTGGGGGTATTTCCCATGGAAGAATACTGGAGTGGGTGCCAGTTTCTCCTCCAGGTTGTCTTCCTGATCCAAGGATGGAACCGGTGTCTCCTGCACTGGCAGGGAGGTTCTTCACTCCTGAGCCACCAAGGACGTATGGATATATCCCATTTCACTCATTCACATGTTGATGGATACAGGTTCATAGACAAGTCTTTATAAGAAACTGAGCCATTTTATCTCCTAGGTATACACTTAGGGATGGAACTACTGGATCTAAGTATGTTCTGATTTTAGAGTACTGCTAACAGTCGGTGAGAGTTTCCATTGCTTCTGATCCTTACCAGGATTCAGTGTGATCAGTTGTTTTCATTTCAGACAGTAAAGTAAGTGTGTGAGTGTATCTAGTTACTGTCATAACTTTCATTTTCTGAGGGAATAAAGCCATGGGACAACATTTTAGGTCTCCACGTCCCATTTGTCTATTTTCTCTGCTAAGTGTCTCTTTAAATCATCTGGTCATTATGAAATGAATTATTTGTTTCCTTATTATGAAGGTTGGAGGTTGTTTATGTAGTCTGGGAACAAGTCCTTTTCGAGATAGAAGGGCAAATATTTTTCCTCAGCCCCAGGCTTCTTTAGTACTTTCTTAAGAGTGTTCCTCAAGTTTGTAAATATTTTTGTGTTGATCTAGGCCTGGTTCGGAGAAGGCAATGGCAAGCCACTCCAGTACTCTTGCCTGGAAAATCCCATGGATGGAGGAGCCTGGTAGGCTGCAGTCCGTGGGGTTGCTAAGGGTCGGACACGACTGAGCGACTTCACTTTCACACATTGGAGAAGGAAATGGCAACCCACTCCAGTAGTGTTCTTGCCTGGAGAATCCCCGGGACAGCAGAGCCTGGTGGGCTTCCGTCTATAGGGTCACACAGAGTCGGATATGACTGAAGTGACTTAGCAGCAGCAGCAGCAGCAGGCCTGGTTACCAGACCTGGTACTATACCCCTGTGAATGAATCTGCCTTGTTTTATTTTCTAATCAGTAACCTCCTGTTCTTTGGTCACAGAGTTTCCTCCCATATTTTACCTCTTGAGTCTTCCTTGCTTTGACAGTGAAAGTCACTCGGTCATGTCCGACTCTTTGCGACCCCACTACTATATGGTTCTTGGAATTCTCCATCCCAGAATACTGGAGTGGATAGCCTTCCCTTTCTCCAGGGGATCTTCCCTACCGAGAGATTAAATCCAGCTCTCCAGCATTGAAGCCGGATTCTTTACTAGCTGAGCTACAAGGGAAGACCTTTCTTGTTTTAGGTCTTACATATAGGTCTGTGTATCTCTCTGTTATTTCTAAAACATGGAGTAGTGAATGTATTGAATTATTTGTTTTTGGTATATGGATATCCCACTTTTCCAGCAATTTTACCCCATAAATTTCTTATTTTCCACTGAATTTCCTTTGTGTTTTTATGCAAAATTCGATTGGATGTATATTCCTGTCTCTTTTCCTGGCATAGGTTTCGTTTTGTACCTCTGCCCCCAGCCATTCTTTATTTGTGTTTGAGACAACATTTGATTAAAGACAATTAGAACATGAAGATCATATTTCTAATCTTCAACACGTTTGTGTCAAAAGCATAAAGTGTTCATGGTTCACAAACTTGTGAGTATAGGATTGCTCATCCCTTTATACTGGATTACAGTATTATGTTTTTCTCCTGATTTTCCCACAGAGCTATCTAAACCAGCAAGACAATATGTTTGCTAAATTTTGAACCAAATACAAATAATCATTAAATAAACGCTTGAGGCTTTCAGAGTCCTCAACATAATCAGATACTCAGTTTCAAACATAAAGCTTTATTAACTTAAATAAGTTGCTGTTGATGTTGTTTAGCCACTCGGTAGTGTCCAACTATTGTGATCCCATGGGCTATAACCCACCAGGCTCCTCTGTCCCTGAGATTTACCAGACAGGAATACTGGAGTGGGTTTCCATTCCCTTCTCCCTGGGATCTTCCTGACCCAGGATTTGAACCTGGGTCTCCTGAAATGCAGGCAGATTCTTTCCCAACTGAGCTACAGGATGTTTTTGTTTACTTATAATTACCTGAAGAAATCCTGTGATTTATTGAACGATGTAATGAACAGTATGGTAACTATAATTAGTATTGCACGTATACTTGTCACTCACTTAGAGCATAGCTTTTAAGTGTTCTTATCTCACTCACTTAACACACAGACAGGGTAAGTGTGTGAGGAGGTAGATATGTTTATTTACTCATTTCTTATTAAAATCACAATGGCATTTACCCACTGAGTATGCCTTCCTGCTTCTTCTTGTTCAGTCGCTAATTCATGTCCAACTCTTTGCGACCCCATGGACTGCAGGGAGTCAAGGCTTCCCTGTCTATCACCAACTCCCGGAGCTTGCTCAAACTCAGGTCCATTGAGTCAGTGATTCCATCCTACAGTCTCCTCTTCTGTCATCCCCTTCTCCTGCCTTCAACCTTTCCCAGCATCACGGTCCTTTCTAATGAGTCCTGCTCCTTAACTCCCTGCAAAGTTTAAGAGTTCGTTGATCCACACTGAATAAATTCAATCCATAGATTGAGATTAAACGTGCCATTGATTCCTCTTTTCCAGGATTTTATATGTTGTTAGCTGGAGAAGATCCTTGAAAATAATTTTTTTTTTTTTGAAAATAATTTCTAAAGATAAAAATTTTGCAATGGCTCCTATTTCCTGCCTGTGACTAAGTCATTATTTAAACTGCAAACATTTCACTTAAAATTCTTCACACTTATTTTAGTGGCCTGTTTCCCTGGTCACCCTTTTTATTGTATCTCATGATTATATTTCATAGCAACTGTATGAACCTTGCTTTCATTCAGTATGAAGTCTATTTATATTGCAAAAACTTTGAGTAATGTCTCTTCCCGTTAGCCTTATGTGCAAAATTAAAGAAGGTTGTATCATTAAGACATGAGTTTGGGTCTGTCCACAAAGTAAAATCTACTTTAGTCAGGATAGCTTCGTTGTCATTTAGAGAGTGCTGTAGTTTTTGGCTGCATTTCTCCTGTGACTTTCTGCCTCCTATGTTTACTCAGTTCTTGAATTCATTTTCATCGTGTTCTAATAACCGAGAGCTTAGAGATACAGAGAGGGCAAGGTACACATGTTCCCATAGACCTTACCAGCAAAATACATTGGGGTATAGGAACCCACATAGACCCCTAAATGAAATCCTTTGTTTTTTTGTTTTTTTTTCCCTAAAGTAGTTTGTACTCAACGTGGAGCAGACCTTGAATTTTACCTTTTAGACCAGAGAAGTTGAGAGAATGACAATGGTGTTCAGATAAGGCATAGGTTCAGAGAAGAACTTTGAGGACTGGTGTCCCCAGTAATTAATCAGGTGCCCACAGCAGTGCGGTGGATGGTGACTGAGAGAACAGATTCTTCTCTCCCAATTAAAGACCTAAAATGTTCTTGTTTTCCCTGTACAAAATAATGCAGGTGCTTTGCAATATGTAGTCTGAGAAATTCTTAAGTAAAGAATTCTTTACACCATACGTAAAATAGATGACTAGTGCAAATTCAGTGCATGAAGTAGGACACCCAAAGCTGGTGCTCTGGGACAACTCGGAGGGATGGGGTGGGGAGAGAGGTGGGTGGGGTTCAGGATGGGGGGGGACCCATGTACACCCATGGCTGATTCATGTTGATGCATGGCAAAAACCACCACAATATTGTAAAGTAATTAGCCTCTGATTAAAATTAGTTAGAAAAAACTAAAGAATTATTTCGGAGAAGGCAATGGCACCTCACTCCAGTACTCTTGCCTGGAAAATCTCATGGACAGAGGAGCCTGGAAGGCTGCAGTCCATGGGGTCGCTGAGGGTCAGACACGACTGAGCAACTTCACTTTCACTTTTCAGTTTCATGCATTGGAGAAGGAAATGGCAACCCACTCCAGTGTTCTTGCCTGGAGAATCCCAGAGATCGGGGAGCCTGATGGGCTTCCGCCTATGGGGTCGCACAGAGTCGCACACGACTGAAGTGACTTAGCAGCAGCAGCAAAGAATTATTTAGTACCATAACTCATATCAAGAGGTGTGCAGTCTATTTGTGAAACAATGTAGAAAGTTATAAAATATAATAAGGTAGATAAATAAAGAACACAAAGATGAATACATTACCAAGATTGAAAAAGTGAAAAAAAACCAAGAAACTATTTGGATTAAATACAGACAGGTGAACAGTGTGTCTTTAATAGAAGTGTCGGTGTTTGGCCTGAAAGTTAGGTTGGCATCAGTACTTTTTGATTTTTGTTTTTTTGGCTGTGTCAACTTTTAGTTGCTCCTGGGCATGCGTGATCTTTGTTCTCCTACCTTGGGTGGAACCCAACATTCTGCATTTTAGAAGGTGAAATCTTAACCGCTGGACCACCAAGACAGTCCCTGTGTCAATATTGTTGAATTTCAAGCCAAGACAACATGTAAGATTTAGTTCTTTACTCCCTGGAGATTGCTAAAACTGTTGAAGCAGGAAGTGACACGGTGAAGCAGGTTTATATGGATTCTGAACGAAAGGTGCCTTGGGCATGGTGTGAGCCGTGTTGCTAAGCTTCCGAGCGACAGTGGACTTGTGTCTCGAGAATATTCATTTCTGACAAGGCACGGTAGGGGAGTGGTGTTTCATCAGAGACATAAAGTAGCAGGAGGGAGTCACTGTGGTTCTGGACTGCATTTCTGCACCCCCGACCCTGGCCTGCTGACCTTAGGTTACTGCGTGTCCTACTGAGGACAGGTCACCACGTGGCTGGTGGGATCCTGGGAACTGAAGTGGGTGGAGACTCACCTTTCTGGCAGCCAAGCCCTATAGTTCTTTTCTTTGTATTGGAGTTTACTGTGACTTGATTCCCTCCTGCCTCACTTACCTCTTTTTAGAACAGTGAAATATCCTTGATTTATGGTGTTGAGTTAGTTTCTGCTATTCAGCAGTGGTTCGGTTATACATATATTCATATCTAGTGTTTTTCAAAGAGAAGGAAATGGCAACCCACTTCAGTACTCTTGCCTGGAAAATCCCATGGACAGAGGAGCCTGGTAGGCTACAGTCCATGGGGTCACGAAGAGTTGGACTGACTCACTTTCACTTTTCACTTGCATGCATTGGCGAAGGAAATGGCAACCCACTCCAGTGTTCTTGCCTGGAGAATCCCAGGGACAGGGGAGCCTGGTGGGCTGCCATCTATGGGGTCGCCCAGAGTCGGACACGACTGAAGCGAAATATGAGTGTTTTTCAGATTCTGTTCCATTATAGATTGATAGGAGATATTCATTATAGTTTCCTTGTTGCTCCTCTCACTGCTTCTGGCTCACCCCTAGAATGTTCTAGTTCTAGAACCCTGGTTGTCCCACGATCCCATTATCTGGTAGCCTACCTGCTCCTGTACTGACAGGATGCAGTCGGCATCTCTCTACTTCCTTTAGAAGACTCAGAGGAAATAGCTCCATATCTCTATACAGTATAAGGATATGCTATAAGCCGTAATCCATTTATGTAGTCTTATCCGCAGCCACATTTATTATATTGATATGATCAGCCAAGTCACACACGAATGAGAAATATATAAGCACTTTATGCATTTATTTATGTTTGGCTGCTTTGGGTCTTTGTTGAGCTTTCAGGCTTTCTGTACTTGCAGCGAATGGGGCTTACTCTCTACTTGTGGCGCACGGACTTTTCATTGCAGTGGCTTCTCTTGTTCTGGAGGATGGGCTCCTGAATACGGGCTTCCGTAGTTGAAGCACATGGGCTCAGTATTTGTGGTGCAAGGGTGTTGCTGCCCCGAGGCACATGGAATCTTCCTCAAACCTGTGTCCCCTGCACTGGCTGGTGGATTCTTTACCATGAGGACACCAGGGACTTCCAATATTTTTTTTTATAAATTATGTAAACCAAGTAAACATTTCTGTGTTTGAGTATATTTTATTATATGAAACTCATAAATGATTAATTAAACAGTAAATATATATCCACAATTATATACTGTTATGACCTCCGAGAGTTAGTGATGGACAGGGAGGCCTGGCATGCTGTGATTCATGGGGTCGCGGAGAGTCAGACATGACTGAGCGACTGAACTGAACTGAACTGAATGACCTTATACATTGATAACACACAAACAACACTGTACCCACTAATAATGATATATTATTTATAACAGTATTGCAAATTTTATGGAAATTAATCCTTGGAAGGGAAGCTATGACCAACCTAGACAGCATTTAAAATGTAGAGACATTACTTTGCCAACAAAGGTCCGTCGAGTCAAGGCTATGGTTTTTCCAGTGGTCATGTATGGATGTGAGAGTTGGACCATAAAGAAAGCTGAGTGACAAAGAATTGATGCCTTTGAACTGTGGTGTTGGAGAAGACTCTTGAGAGTTCCTTAGACTGGAAGGAGATCCAACCAGTCCATAGTAAAGGAAATCAGTCCTGAATATTCATTGCAAGGACTGATGTTGAAGCTGAAACTCCAATACTTTGGCCACCTGATTCGAAGACCCGACTCATTGGAAAAAACCCTGATGCTGGGAAAGACTGAAGGCAGGAGGAGAAGGGGACAACAGAGGATGAGGTAGTTGGATGACATCACCAACTCAATGGACATGAGTGTGACCAAGCTCTGGGAGTGGTGATGGATAGGAAGACTGGCGTGCTGCAGTCCATGGTGTCACAGAGTCGGACATGACTGAGTGACTGGACTGAACTGAACTGATGTATTCCTAAATAAATAATCAAGCAATAGTTACATTTATATTTATGGTATATTTTTGAGATGGCATATTTAATAAATTCATCTGGTATAGTACACATGTGCAGTATAAAAATTTGTCCTCCTACAAGTTATGTTCTCATTCTTTGTGACAAAGAATTAGAGTCTGGAAATGTCGGCCTACCATCCCATGAGTGAATCCTTAAATACATTTCAGATTTCAAAAAACTTTGTTTTAACTAACTAATGTACATGACATAGTTTAAAAAATTCTTGTTTCTTTGCACAATATTAATGGAAGAAATGGCTCCCCCTTTCAGATGCTCAGTCTCCGAAGGATCTAGTGTGTTGGGAACCGTGGTGAGGTGTTTACTGCCTGGGGATGTTTTCTCAAGAATTAAATGGCAGCAGCTATCTCCCTGACTCAGTGATTCATGCACTTCCCGTCTCCTGAGCACAGCCCCCACTTTCTGCTGGCCTCATGAGTGAATTATGGAAACTCTGGATCCTTCTGTGCTAGAGAAAAGTCACCCCTTCACTAGTCAGGTTATTAGAGAAACGTCTGTAAAGTGTAGCACGTGTGGTCTGTGTGCAATCTCGCAGTGACCTATTCTCATTAACTAGAGAGTTGCCCCCATTGTTTTCAGTCCAGAACCAAGAAAAATAGCATGCGTGCACACACACAGAGACACACATACACACCAACACACACATGGATACACAAACAGACACATGAAGACACACACAGACACACGGACACACAGACACATACACATAGAAATAACATGTAGACAAAGACACACACACACAGACACAGACATACAAACACACACACGGACACAAGCACACACAGACACACACAGAGACACACACACAGAGACAGATACACAGACACATACAGACATACACACACACAGAGATGTAGACACACACAGGCACACAGAAACACACACACACACACAGACACACCAACAGACATAGAAACACACAGACACACACAAAGGTACACACAGACCCAGACACACACACAGACACACAAACTATTTTCATCATTGTAACTCTAGGAATTATAGTCCTATTAAATTAAAAGAGTTTATTAAAGAGTTGGGACTTCCCAACTGTACAGGCAATTAAAAACCATGAAATGTATTTGACACTTTAATATAATTAAATATAATTAGTTAATGTGTACTATGTATATAATTTAATGCGTATATAATTTATCTTACATACTTTATTATAGTTATAATGCATTATATTATAGCTATAATGCATTATATATAGAGTATATATATATAAGACACACAATTGATGTAGAATCATCTGACGGACCTGAGGTAAATGTCTGCAGGGAAATGAAATCCACGGGACACAAGATGAGAACCAACAGGCAGTTAGAGACCTGAGAAACGCCAGACTTAAACCCAGCCATGCAATGAAGTGCATTAAATATAAATGAAATGAACGGTGTAATAAAGAAAAAGGAAGAAATTGTCGTTTTGGATTTTCAAAGGAAGACTGATGTACGTGAATTCTTTTTTCCTTTTTTTCCCCCTTTGATTTTATGATTAAGATTGCTCTGCAAACACCTTATAGTCTGCTTGATCATGACCTTTGGAAATCTTAATATAAACAGAACTGCATGTATTCTCATCACAATGCATGGCATCTCTTTGTGCACAAGATCCCTTTCCCAGGTATCTTACTGAAACCAAGTGGGACCCTATGGTCCTTGCCCCTCATGTCCGCCTCCTGCCTTTGTTCCGTGGAAAAACGTTGGCCAAAGAATCAGTTTAATCAGAGAAGTTAGAACATGCAGACAAAGGAAAACAGCCCAACAAGTCTAAACAGTAATACTTTAGTCAGTAAATAGCATCAAGGCCCTTCAGTTCTTCCTGAAGCGCTATAGAGGATATTCTGAGCTATGTCCTGTGAGGGGTCTTATAGATACTGGAACCTTCACTAGGTGGAGAAGTTAGCTACATGATGACTAGACTGTAGCCAGGATGAATGCTGTCACAGCTCCAAGAACTAGCCTCAAGAAATTGGGAAGAAACGGACCCTGGAACTGAAGAGTGCTGTTATTTAGTCACGAAATCATGTCCACATGTCTACTCTTGTGACCAGGTGTCTAATCTTGTGACCACTGTAGCTCTCCTGGCTCCTCTGTCCATGGGATGCTCTGGGCAAAAACACTGGAGCAGGTTACCATTCCCTTCTCCAGGGGGGTCTTCCCAACCCAGGGATCGAACCCATGTCTCCTGCATTGGAGGTGGATTCTTTACCAGCTGAGCTACCTTGATGCCTTTTTTGTTATACACCTTTAAGTAATGTCGAGAACTCTAAAATAGTTGTCTTTGATAACGTCATAGTTTTGTGAGCTTCATAGCTGTCTTGGTTGTTGGAGGAGAGAATTTTCCAAGTTCCTCTTTCAGTATTTCCAGAAGTCTGGTAACAAGCTTTGGGTTTTTGTCCCATGAAACCGCTCAATAGACCTTCCCATCGGTGAATTTCTGTTAAGAAAATGAGAATCTCCTGCATGCTAAGTGTATTGTTCATTGCTAGTAGGTACGTGGGAATTCTGTCTACCTAAAATAGGTCCTGGATTCTTGTGTATATGCTGCTGCTGTGGTCTCGTAATCAAACTGGATTCTGTACTTATTGGGGGTTTGTGCATTAGAGGTGCAAGTTCTTCATCTTGCATCTTCATTGTCTTCCTACAACTTAAACTTCTCTGATTTCAGCCACTTGTTCATCTTTAATGGCTAGTCATTATAGTCTATAGGGGCTTCCCTGATAGCTCAATTGGTAAAGAATCTGCCTACAATACAGGAGACCCTGGTTCAATTCATGGATGGGGAATATCTGCTGGAGAAGGGATAGGCTACCCATTCCTGTATTCTTGGGCTTCCCTGGTGGCTCAGACAATAAAGCTTTCACCCACAATCTGGGATTCCTGAGTTTGATCCCTGGGTTGGAAAGATCGCCTAGTAAAGGGAAAGGCTACCCACTCCAGTATTCTGGCCTGGAGAATTCCATGAACTGTATAGGGTTCCATGGGATTGCAAAGAGTCGGACACAACTGAGTGACTTTCACTTTCATTATAGTCTAAGGGGAATGATATCTCTCATTTTCAGGAAAGAAGTATAAGTAGATGAGATGTGGAGAGGGTATATCAGTTGAAGCTTTCTCTAAATTACAGCACTGGTCATATTGCACTGTTTGTCTTGATATGCACATATGTGTGTGTGCTCAGACTTTGCGACCCCATGGACTGTAGCCCCACACCCAGAATGGTATTTTGAACTTGTCTGATTGACCAGTCCCATCTCTCACTGACATCTGGTGGGAACTCCACATCAAAGTTAGTCACTCACTTGTGTCTGTCTCTTTGTGACCCCCATGTGAGCCCCACCAGGCTCCTCTGTCCACGGGATTCTCCAGGCAAGAATACTGGAGTGAGTTACCATTCCCTTCTCCAGGGGATCTTCCCGACTAAGGGATCGAACCTGGGTCTCTCTCATTGCAGGTGGATTCTTTACAACCTGAGCCCCCAGGGAAGCCTTGGGCAATATTTTATTAAAATATAAGACTACCGTCTGTGATTTATTCTCTCTTCTCACCAAGATACTTGCAGGATTCACACCATGTGTCCTAAACACAGTTACCCTCCTGTCACATTCTTTTCTCAATTTCCTGCATACTTGCATTTACATGTGTTCTGCATTTGCAAACATGGCACCTTTCTTCACTGACACATTTGTGCTTTAATCAGTTTATTGACCAGTTTAGAAATTCAGTAGCATCAACAAGAGGAGAGGAGATTCATGGCAAGAAAGCAATGGGTCCAAGATCATAAATTCTTGAGAAAGAAGAAATGATGATTTCAAGGAAAAGGTCTTTTATCTTCACATGGATGATTGTGACACATTATTGATGATGATTCTTCTCATATTCTTCCTTTTCTTCTTTTAACATAAAAAAAATGTAAAACATTGTTGAGCTGATTAAGATTAACATGATATTGGTCAGAGCATGGAAGAAAAAATGGAAGCAGCGGCTGGTGGAAGCAGTGGAGAAATTTCCTGACAAGGCCCATTTCACAGAAATCCCTCTGTGTGTGTATCCATGTGGGGTTGCATACAACTACCCCTGGTGAAACTGACTGTGAGCAATGCTGTATTAAGTCTTATTTGAGAGTTACTAAGTTACACGTTCACAGGTCCAAGGTGTAGGGGATCATATATGATGTAACCTGTGTCACATACATCTTCTGCAATCTTATTTGTCATCATGCGTGTGTTGTGGCTGCAAGGTCCTTCATTCTCAGTGGGATTCCCCAGCGATCATCATATCTCATAGCTCGGGGCATCACACAGTCTCCTGTCTTGTCCGCAGAGCATCTCACTGTGGAGTCTTGACCAGTGTGATTGTCTGCACGTTTAAATCCAAACACTTATTCCCCTCTTTGTGTATCAAGCAGCAGCTATTTAGTGATGACCAACCTAGACCGTGTATTAAAAAGCAGAGACAACACTTTGACCACAAAGGTCCGTCTAGTCAAGACTATGGTTTTTCCAGTCGTCATGTATGGATGCGAGACTTGGACTATAAAGAAGGCTGAGCACCGAAGAATGGATGCTTCTGACCTGTGGTGTTGGAGATGACTCTTGAGAGTCCCTTGGACTGCAAGGGGATCCAACTAGTCCATCCTAAAGGAGATCACTCCTGAATATTCATTGGAAGGACTGATGCTGAAGCTGAAGCTCCAATCCTTTGGCCACCTGATGCAAAGAACTGACTCATTTGAAAAGACCCTGATGCTGGGCAAGACTGAAGGCAGGAGGGGAAGGGGGCGACAGAGGATGAGATGGTTGGATGGCATCACCGACTCGATGGACATGGGTTTGGGTGGAATCCGGGAGTTGTTGATGGATAGGGAAGCCTCACATGCTTCAGTTCATGGGGTCGCAAAGAGTCGGACATGACTGAGCGACTGAACTGAACTGAAACAAGTGGGACCTGATTAAACTTAAAAGCTTTTCACAGGAAAGGAAACTATAAGCAAGGTCGAATGACAACTATCAGAATGGGAGAAAATAATAGCAAATGAAGCAACTGACAAAGGATTAATTTCCAAAATATACAAGCAGCTCATACAACTCAACACCAGAAAAGCAACCCAATCAAAAAGTGGGAAAAAGAGGTAAACAGACATTTCTCCAAAGAAGACATACAGATGGCTAACAAACACATGAAAAGATGCTCAATATAGCTCCATATTAGAGAGATGCAAATCCAAACGAGAATGAGACATCACCTCACGCCAGTCAGAATGGCCCTCATCAAAAAGTCTCCAGACAATAGATACTAAAAAGGGTGTTGAGAAAAGGGAAGACTTTTGTGGAAATGTAAATTGATAGAGCCACTATGGAAGATGGTATGTAGATTCCTTTCAAAACGAGGAATAAAACTGCCATATGACCCAGCAATCTCACTCCTAGGCATATACCCTGAGGGAACCAAAATTGAAAGAGACACATGTACCCATTTGTTCATTGCAGCACTATCTACAATAGCTAGAACATAGAATCAACCTAGACATTCAACCTAGACAATCAACATAGACAGATGAATGAATAAAGAAATTTTGGTACATAGACACAATGGAATATGACTTAGCCATAAAAAGGAACACATCTGAGTCAGTTCTAATGAGTTGGATGAACCTGTAACCTATTATACAGAGGGAAGTTAGTCAGAAAGAGAAATACCGTATTCTAACGCACATATATGGAATCTAGAAAAACAGTGCTGAAGAATTTATTTACAGGGAAACAATGGAGAAACAGACGTAGAGAATAGACTTATTGACATGGGGAGAGGGGAGGAGAGGGTGAGATGTTGGCGAGAGTAACATGGAAACTTACATTACCATATGTAAAATAGAGCGCTAACGGGAATTTGCTGTATGTTTCAGGAAACTCAAACAGAGGCTCTCTATCAACCTAGAGGCGTAGGGTGGGGAGGGAGGTGGGAGGGAGTTACAAAAGGGAGGGGATGTATGTATACCTGTGGCTGATTCATGTTGAGGTTTGACAGAAAACAGCAAAATTCTGTAAAGCAATTATCCTTCAATATAATAAATAAACAAAAGAATCTCTCTCTCACACACACACACTCAAGGAGACAAGACCTTCTCCCAGATCAGCTGAAATTGGGTACTTCTGAGGCTTCTGTGTCAGCTGGAGTTTCCTCTGCACCAGAAACCAGACCAAGGAGAAGTGTCAGAAACACAACCTTCATCTTGCTGACTTTTGTGGCACTTCTACAGAGGCTGAGGGTGTCCCAGGTGTTTGAGAGGTTGTGAATGGACACCACCTCTTATAGGATGGGTTTCCTGGCAGGATACATATTGATCAAACAGTGCTTAATCACACGACCTTGGTTACATAGACATCTTCTGACATCCTGGTTGGCAGGTGATACTTTTTTACAATCTGTGGTTTTTATGAAGAGGTTAATTTTAAGGGAAGCATAAGTTGATCTGGACATTTGTCTTCAGATTAAATGAGAAATCACAGGACGTTTGGGGTATTTCAAGGGCAGTAATTTATATTCTTTTATATCGTCAGTTTCCAAAATGGGACAGACAGTCCAAGACACATAGCCACAACTCCTGTATTATTACTCTATCACTGAAGAGGTCTGTTTAACCTTCCTTTCTAAAACTAAAGATGGTACTCTTGTCCAGTTTAAGGAGATTAATATATGGTGTCTCCGCCAGGATCATTTATCAGGGTATTCCTCAGAGGAGTCTGTATTTTTTGTTTTGAAATCGAAGTTTCAGTTCAGTTCAGTTCAGTTGCTCAGTCGTGTCCGACTCTTTGCGACCCCATGAATCACAGCACGCCAGGCCTCCCTGTCCATCAGCAATTCCCGGAGTTCACTCAAACTCTTGTCCATCGAGTCGGTGATGCCATCCAGCCATCTCATTCTCTGTCGTCCCCATCTCCTCCTGCCCCCAATCCCTCCCAGCATCAGATTCTTTTCCAATGAGTCAACTCGTCGCATGAGGTGGCCAAAGTATTGGAGTTTCAGCTTTAGCATCAGTCCTTCCAATGAACACGGAGGATTGATCCCCTTTAGAATGGACTGGTTGGATCTCCTTGCAGTCCAATGGACTCTCAAGCGTCTTCTCCAGCACCACAGTTCAAAAGCATCAATTCTTCGGCGCTCAGCTTTCTTCACAGTCCAAATCTCACATCCATACATGACCACGTGAAAAACCATAGCCTTGACTAGACAGACCTTGGTTGGCAAAGTAATGTCTCTGCTTTTTAATATGCTATGTAGGTTGGTCATAATTTTCCTTCCAAGGAGTAAGCGTCTTTTAATTTGCTATATTAATTTGTTTTATTTTATTTTTTTTAATATTTTACACATAAGTGGTATCATACAGTATTTGTCGTTCTCTGCCTAATTTATTTCCCTTAGCCTAATACCCTCGAAATCCATCCAAGTTGCTGCAAATGGCAAAATTTTCTACTTTAATGGTTGTGTAGTCTTCCATTGTGTGTGTGTGTCTATACACTACAGCTTCTTTATATTTTTATATTTAAATGTCATGAAATATTTTCAATAAGATCAAATTCTGATCTACCCTACTCAAGGATCCCTCCCAAGTTCATCTCTACGGTTTTGTTTTGCCTTTAACGTATAACCTGGTCTCCTTACAGTGGGTAAGGTTTCTGCCT
Source organism: Moschus berezovskii (assembly GCF_049115385.1). NCBI lineage: Eukaryota > Metazoa > Chordata > Mammalia > Artiodactyla > Moschidae > Moschus > Moschus berezovskii. The sequence goes on along the minus strand of NC_142488.1, from coordinate 3,695,202 downwards.
TACTTGTAGCTCCAGGTTCTTTCAACCTTTCTCCTGAACTAGCCACACATCAGAGAACCTAGATTAAAGAAACTGTGGGCAACCACTCTCTAAATCATACTCACTTGGACAGTTTGCTCTCAGGACAATAGCAGTCCTATGATGGTCATGTTAATAATAGTAAGAAAAGAAAATGGATGGATAGTGATTAGAGATATAAAAATATAGAAATGGAACTGAAGCTGTGCAACTGAACTGAACTCTATAGCTAAACTGAAATGAGTTTCAAAAACTAATTTAGTTGAGAGATACAACAAAGGTTCACCTATTTCAGGCATACACTTGATAAGCTTTGTATGAGTAGAGCTGTGAAAAATTTTTCCCCAGTCAGCATGATGAGCATATCTGTCAAGTTCAAACTATCCTGGGGCTCCTTGGTCTTTCCGCTGCTTCTCAACAATCTTCCCCCGGGTTCTGGGAACCCACTTTTCAGTTTTCGGACACAATTCACTAGTTGGTATTTTTTCAGTTCAGCTGCACTTGAGCTGCTCAGTCATGTCTGACTTTTGCAGCCCCATGGACTGCAGCATGACAGGTCTCCCTGTCTATCACTAACTTCCAGTGTTTGCTCAAACTCATGTCCATCGAGTCAGTTATGTCATCCAACCATCTCATCCTCTGTCGTCCCCTTCTCCTCCAGCCCTCAATCTTTCCCAGCATCAGGGTCTTTACAAATGAGTCAGTTCTTCGCATCAGATGACCAGTTTCAGCTTCAATCCTTCCAATGAGTATTCAGGACTGATTTCCTTTAGGATGGACTGGTTGGATCCCCTTGCAGTCCAAGGGACTCTCAAGAGTCTTCTCCAACACCACAGTTCAAAAACATCAATTCTTTTGCACTCAGCTTTCTTTATAGTCCAAATCTCACATCCATACATGACCACTGGAAAAACCATAGCCTTGATTAGATGGACCTTTGTTGGCAAAGTAATATCTCTGCTTTTTAATATGCCGTCTAGGTTGGTCATAACTTTCATTTGAAGGAGTAAGCGTCTTTTAATTTCATGGCTGCAATCAGCATCTGCAGTGATTTTGGAGCCCAGAAAAAAAAAGTCAGCCACTGTTTCCACATCTTTTTGTCGTAAAGTGATGGGACCGGATGCCGTGATCTTTGTTTTCTGAATGTTGAGCTTTAAGCCAACTTTTTCACTCTCGTCTTTCACTTTCATCAAGAGGCTCTTTAGTTCCTGTTCACTTTCTGCCACGGTCCGTTTAGGAACCTGCAGATTTCTACAGGATGTGGTTTTCCATCTAGTGTCACAGATTCCAAATCCCCTAACTCCTTTCTCCTTGCCCCCTCCATGCTTTTTCTTCCTACAAGCAGTCTTCATTCAGTGATGTGTAAATTCTGCCATGTCATGGTCTTTGAATTTGGGTAATGACCGTGTCTCCAGCGCCTACAGCTATTTAATAAATGAGCCAGTGTGTGTCCTAGGAAGTACTGTCCTTGAGGCGAAGGTGCACTGCCTCGGGTGTGTTTAGGAGGAAAGAGGCATCAACCAGCGTCCCCCACTCTGGAAATAGTTGTACCTCAAACCCCTGAAGAAAGGGAAGATAGTCAAGGTTGGGCTGATATTAAAAAAAAAAAAAAAAAAAACCACCACAAAACTGGCATACTCGATGACCCTCATAATACTTGTCGAAACTGTTAGGCTGCAGGTAGATGTTGACAGGGCAAAATTTCCTGTCTGCAGCTTCCAGAGAGAAGGGTTCAATCCTGGCTTGCAGCTGTTTATCTTTGGTTTTATGTCCCTGTCTTGGATCCCATATTTATCCACTGGTGTCTCTTTGTTCTTTTTTTTCAGCTCAAGGTTTGTTAATTCCTATGTGAGTTCTGGGATCTTTAGTCAGTCAGCCTCCGGAAATCATCTGGGATCATCAAGTTTTTTTGTCAATAAAGCAAATCAGATTTTCCACGGCTCCACCCTACTGTAGTAGTTGGTGATTGATAGCTAATGCCAGATCTAATCAGTCAAGCATAAAGGAAATCAATCCACCATATTCTTTGGGAGGACTGAAGTTGAAGCTCCAATCTTTGGTCACCTGCTGTGAAGAGCTGACTTTTTGGAAAAGACCATGATGCTGCGAACGATTGAAGGCAGGAGGAGAAGGGGGAGACAGAGAATTAGATGGTTGGATGGCATCACTGAGTCAATGGGCATGAGTTTGAGCAAGCTCCAGGAGACAGTGAAGGACAGGGAAGCCTGGTGTGCTACAGTTCATGAAGTGGTGAAGAGTCGGACACGACTTAGCAACTGAACAACAACACCAAGCTAATGCCAGGTTGGAAGCCAAATCCAAGATGAAGAGTAGTGATTCCCAGGCCAGCCCTTATCCAGGTGTGATACTCAGGAGGGACAAATCTCAGTTTCCTGTAGGAAGACGTAGTGCTTTATTTTATAAAGTAACATTTGTATGTTGAAACAACAACAACAAGTGAAAGTGTTAGGCCCTCAGTCATGTCCGACTTTTTGCGACCCCATGGACTGTAGCCCACCAGCCTCCTCTGTCCATGGGATTTCCCAGGCAAGAATGCTGGAGTGGGTAGCCTTTCCCATTTCCAGGGAATATTCCAGACCCAGAGATCAAAACCAGGTCTCTTGTGTCGACTGAATTGGCAGATGAAATCTTTACCTCCAGCACCACCTGGGAAGCCCAGGGAAGCAATTGGGAGTGGTTGTAAATACAGATGAAGCTTCATTCACTTGCCTGCCACTCACCTCCTGCAGCTTGGCCCAGTGCCTAACAGGGAACAGACCAGTAGTCTCTGGACTGGTAGTTGGGGACCTTTTTCCAGAGAGGAGACAAATATACAAACACACCAACCTGTAGTTGCTTAATATATCCTGTTTCTATGTTGTAGGGTGAAAAATGAGGCAGTGTAGGAATCAGGGGTGCATTTACTGGATCTTGTAGTCTTCAAACACCTTGAGTACCCTGTGGAGCTGATCTGTGTGCTCTCTCTATGACCGTTGGCATGGCCATTCCTTGCCAATACTAGTGTCCACTGCTCTTTGAAGCATGAGAGGCTGGAAAATCATCTTCAGGTCCTATGAACTGTGATTGCAGTTAGCAGTTCCTAACTGAACTGTCAGTCATCTTATTCCTGCAAACTTTGCACTGTTGCTATGAATTGTTCCAGTCTCAGCTACTGACCTATCTCTGATTGCTTGTGTGTGTGCCAATTACCTTCAGTCATGTGTGACTCTTTGCGACCTCATGGAGTGTATAACCTGCCAGGCTCCTCTGTCAGTGGGGTTCTCCAGGCAAGAATACTGGAGTGGGTTGCTGTGCCCTCCCCCAGGGGATCTTCCCGACCCAGGGGTTGAACCTGCCTCTCTTATGTCTCCTGGGTTGGCAGGTGGGTTCTTTTACGACAAACACCCCCTGGGAAGCCCTATCCCTCATTACTAGTGACCTAGTCAACAAGAAATGCCAGTCTTTCAACAAATCGCTAGTTCTGGTGCTGTCAGAATAGACATTTACCCTCAATTACAGCCCATGGCACCTTGTACTTGCTATGAAGCTCGGTGAGTCCAACCCAAGTTCCTTTTCTTCAGTGAATAAGATTCTTTCTAGGGAGGTTTTCTTGACCAGACTGACCCTCCCCCTGCAGTAAGAGGATCCTGTCCCCTGTCCTCTTTCCCATGATGATTGGATCCTTTATCTCCTTCTCCCCTGGACACCTTTGGACATCTCTATCTCTGCCTCCTCTGAATTGTCTCTGATGGAACACCTATCCTATTAAAGACATGTTAACATGTCTGTGTTTCTGGATAGCTAAATGTAATGTGCGTATTTGTGTGTTTTAAAACACGGACTTTCAGTTCAGACACACATCACTCTGGTGTATATTGAACCAGTTTATTTAAACCCTCAGAAATAAACTACCAGCAACCAGGAGACGATTAATTGACCAGGAGAGATGAGATGGGAGAAGGAATATGAGTGTGAAGAGAGAAGGATGGTGTTACCCAGGAACCAGGAAAGTCGTCTTCGTGTTGGTGATCTTGATTTCATGGAGATGAGGATGTGTCTGGTCTCAGGGACTCTTTCTGTAGGTGAATAAAACAGAACCAAAGGTTTAGTGGAATCGAGTGTGTGACAGCTGACAGGGTGAGCCTCAGTCAGGAGGATGTCCGGGAAACTGGAGCTGGGAGCTGATCCATTGTCAGAATCCTGGTGGACCTCAGTACTCCACATCTCTGAGATGTAGGTGAGGGTCCCTGTGAAATTTTCCTCAGTACAATACTGTGGGTTTTTCTACGAGTGCACATTCAAAGGAGTGGCTCATCTAAAGATGGCTTACAAGATCTCCTAATTCAACACGTTTTGTATGTACTGGCTTCAAGAATTATATTCACCTGACAGCCAATGTTTCTGTTTGCTTTTTTCTACTCCATTTCTTCCTAAGAGGAAAAAAAACAAACACACTTTAACCTAGATCCATATCTTTTTCTGAGGCTATCTTGTTTTAGAAAGTTTAAAGGTCCTGCTTTAACAAGTCACCAGAGGGAGGAACAGAAACCAAACAGGTGTTTCAGTGTGGTTGTTAATCTGTTAATGGGACTGTCAGTATTATGTTCCTGTGAAAACAAACATGAGGTCTCTTTACTCTCCATCCTCCTGGAGGAGGGGTGTGTGTGTGGACAACCATGAGGTCAGGACTGATAGGAACACTAATTAGTTTCCAGCAACTCCTGTGGCCCTTCCTTCTTCTCTCTGATGACTCTGGTCTGTAAGGTTCTCGCAGAATCAGGCTTTGGCACCAAAGCTGTTCAGCATGAATCAAGCACCGAATTTGCAATTTAATATAGCTCAAGAGAAGAGAAAGTACCTAACATAGCAAAGTTCTCTAGAGATAGAATGTAAGTCACTGGGACTAAAAATTGTTACCTGCAAAGTTTGGCATGTATAAAACCACAATATGTCCTTATTGATTTATTGGATGGAACAGCAGTAATAACAGACTATTTTCACTTACACTTTGGTTGTTTTGAAGGCTTTGTCATTCTACCTGTAGGATAATTATCTGTGGGAAGGAATAAAAGATCCACAGATTACTACTATTCCCTAATATTTGTACCATTTTGTTTTCAGTAGGGTATTATAGAAAAGATTATTTATGAAGAAAGAAATTTTAAATAGATTTTAAATTGATTTGTTTCCTGCTACTGTATTTACTTATCAGATAAATGATATATTAAGGAAAAAGCATAATTCCAATACCACTTTTTTTATATGCACAATAGTTTGTTCTTTAATCCCTTTCTCTCTTGTCAGCTCCTTGAACTTCTTCACGTCTTCCTCCTCAAAATAATTCCCCTTACCTGAAAAACACCAGGCAGAATTTTGCCTCTCAGAACCCAGAGAAATTTCTGAATAAAGAACAAGAAGTTGAGTGTGCACGTCAGATCTTCACTCGATGTAAAGTGAACCTCAAACAGTTACCATTTGCCATGACACAGATGTCTGCTGTTTGTCTTAAGAATTAATCCCTGTCTGACTCTATAACTAGACCCCTGGTCACATTTCCAGCATGACCCCCAAAGACTCATAAGAGCTCCATGAATTTGGGGCTCCATTCATCACATTGGGGGATCGACGTACTCCTTGACCAACTTCCTAGAACTTGTACCTGACACTCATGCCTTGTTCTGACCCAAATAAAGAGGAAACATGGTTCTTTCCCGAGAGACACACGCTCCCCACATCACACTTAATAGTGAGAGACAGTTTAGGCTTTCATTAACCCACCGTCGTACCCTGTACCTTTTCTGAAATAGACACATTGTCGTAATGGTACACACACCTCTTGGTTCTTCCATGTGGGTATCTGAGGTGATGTCAGTGTTCATAAGAACAGTGCATTTGAAAAGTTGAACAGGATGAACATTTATTATAAACATTTCTGTTCCAGGGTTTAGAGTGCATTGGAAAACCAGTATAAAATCAGGAAATGGAGGTTGAACTCATTAGAGCACTGACATGACTTGTAGTTAGTTGAATTTTTTTTTTAATAAAAAAAGCCCAAGCAACTATTTCTAGTAAAACCCCATATTTTATTCTTTGATGTCAACAGAATGGGAATTATTTAGAACTATCTGATGATCTGATCCTTCCCACACATATGAGTGCCTCTTTCTTGATAGATTACATTCCAGGGTCCTTACCTCAGTGGACGTAAAGACCTAGGCTTTGTTCACTTATTAATGGACATTGTAACCTCATACTGATTTTCTGAAAGAATTCTAACGATGGAAATTTTCCATGACCATGTCGATGTGAATAGAAGAATGTCATACATCCCAGATAGTCCAGTCATTACTGTCTTCTTGCCTTGTGGATCCACATTGATATTATGTGTTATCAGAAAGTTTTCCGATGCAAAAATCTCTAATTTCATTTTTACCTCCATCTGTGTGAGAGAGAATATGCAGATATAAAACCCCACCTTAAGTTATTGTCAATTAGACTTATCATGGCAAATTTAGGGTATTAGCAACAGTACATGCTATTGGAAAGCGTCCTATTTCTCGGAGGTGACAAACACATCAAAACAAAGTCTTTATCACTTCCTCCTGCCCTTCAGTGGGGTCTGTCCTTCTTATAACTAGGAGGCGGATCTGATCAGTGCTCCTTAACCTCATGCCAGAATAAATGTGTTAGCAATTTATTACCAGCTGGTCCTGTGAAGGATCTTGAGTACAGAGCCAAGGGTCATTCAGTGACATGCATGGGTGCATTGCTTCAGCACAAGTGGACCTGGTCAACACCATCTAGAAGATGGGTCTAGAAGGTTGGAGTACACTGGCCCCAAGTGAGTTTAGAGGTCACCCCACACCCCAACTCTGTGACTCTTTGTCCCTGATACCTGTGACGTCACAAAAAGGCAGCCATTGGTTAGAGTTAGAGAAACCAGAATGTACAAAGATGGAAAGTAGACATTCATGTTGATCTCTAGGGAGTCCCCACCTAGAAGCAGGGTAACACAGAGGAAGGGACCCAGCTGTAGATTTCAGCATAGCTTCCAAGGGTGCCCCATTAGTCTAACTCAGGAAAGTTGGATCATTTGTTACTAAAATGTCAGGGAGACACTTTAAGGGGCACAGAGTGCCTGTAAAGGACAGATCAACACTCAGTGTGAGTGGAGGAGGGAATATATATACTTTGTCTCAAGTGATCCTGCTAAAAATCATTACTACTGGGAGGTTCCTTTGCATTCCTATTTTCCACTGAGAACCTCTGGAGAGGAACAGAAAGAAAAAAAAAAGTGACATATCCATGCATTTCCTAATACTTGTGGAAGCTTTTAGGATTGTTGCAGGTTGACGTGAACAGCAGCAAACTTCCTACAGATAACAGAGAGGGCCGGGTTCATAGGGAAAGGTCCTGTAGGGAAAGGTCCCTTAGGGAAAGGTCCCATAGAGAAAGGCCCCATAAGGAAAGGCCCCATAGGGAAAGGTCCCTTAGGGAAAGGTCCAATAGAGAAAGGTCCCCATAGGGAAAGGTCCCATAGAGAAAGGTCCCCATAGGGAAAGGTCCCATAGGGAAAGGTCCCATAGAGAAAGGTCCCCATAGGGAAAGGTCCCATAGAGAAAGGTCCCCATAGGGAAAGGTCCCATAGGGAAAAGTCCCATAGAGAAAGGTCCCCATAGGGAAAGGTCCCATAGGGAAAGGTCCCTTAGGGAAAGGTCCCATAGAGAAAGGTCCCCATCAGGAAAGGTCCCATAGGGAAAGGTCCCATAGAGAAAGGTCCCCATAGGGAAAGGTCCCATAGGGAAAGGTCCCATAGGGAAATGTCCCATAGGGAAAGGCCCCATAGGGAAAGGTCCCATAGAGAAAGTCCCCATAAGGAAAGGCCCCATAAGGAAATGTCCCATAGGGAAAGGTTCCTTAGGGATAGGTCCCATAGAGAAAGGTCCCCATAGGTAAAGGTCCTATAGGGAAAGGTCCCATAGAGAAAGGTCCCCATAGGGAAAGGTCCAATAGGGAAAGGTCCCTTAGGGAAAGGTCCCATAGGGAAAGGTCCCCATAGGGAAAGGTCCCATAGGGGAAGGTCCCTTAGGAAAAGGTCCCATAGGGAAAGGTCCCCATAGAGAAAGGTCCCATAGGGAAAGGTCCCATAGGGAAAGATCCCATAGGGAAATGTCCCATAGGGAAAGGTCCCATAGAGAAATGTCCCATAGAGAAAGGTCCCATAGAGAAAGGTCCCATAGGGCATCCCGTTGTGTCTCAGTGCTGTGCACTGTTGTGCTTTATGTTCCCATATTGGTGTTTGTCAATCAATCAGCGTCTGTTTTCCTGTCATCATACAGGTTAGTTTTTCTGAATGATGGACACTTCATTCCTTCCTGGATATTTCAGTCAGGCAACCTCTTGACTTAGTCCTTGATCAACGTGTGTTCTTATTAATATCAGTTATATAGGAATTGGAGTTTTCCACGCCCTCCACCCTACTGTAATAATGGGTGAGTGTTATCTCATGTTAGGTTGGAAACAAGAGGCATCATCAAGAACAGTAAACCCCAGAACTGCCCTTCTGTAGGTGTGTGCACCGAGTTGAGAGAAAAAATTCATTTCTCTGGAGAATGTCTTGATTTCTGCTCCATCTGACAGTAACAGGATAGAAATACATTCAGTACCTTGTGCTGTAAACTTCTACCAACACGTTCATCGTAAAGAACGTGTGTTCTGTAACATCCTTCCTGTCTTAACATCCCCCCTGTCCACGCTGTGTCTTGATTCAGTAAATAAAAATTTAGTGCATGCAAGAACCAAAACCTCAGAATTCAGCCGGAAACAGACAGACTCAATACATTGTCCAGTGAGCTGTCTCCCTGTTAAATGAAACAGAAAAATATTAACACAACCTGCCAGATAACTGTCAAATTATATCCTTTTTAATAGCAGTAGGATAAAGAATGATTTCAGTGTGTCTGCCCTCTGATGACCTCGCCCAATACCTACCGTCTTATTTGGGTTTCTCTTACCTTGGTCGTGGAAAATCTTTTCACAGCCGCTCCAGCAAAGTGCAGCCGCTGTACCTTACCTTGGATGAGGGGTATCTCCTCAAGGCCGCCCCTCCTGACCTTGATCGTGGAATAGCTCCTCTCGGCCCTCCTGTGCCTGCGCACCCATTGCCTGTTGGACGTGGGGCGGCTCCTCAAGGCCGCCCCTCCTGACCTTGAACGTGGAATAGCTCCTCTCGGCCATGCCTCTTTGCCTGGTCGGTTGTGCCAGGGCCGTCGTCTCTCGCGTCTGCGCCGCCGGTATAAAAAAGATCTTCACGAGCAAGATAGTCACGATAACGTGATCACTGACCTAGAGCCAGACATTTTGGAATGTGAAGTCAAGTGGGCCTTAGAAAGCATCACTACGAACAAAGCTAGTGGTGGTGATGGAATTCTAGTTGAGCTATTTCAAATCTTGAAAGATGATGCTGTGAAAGTGCTGCACTCAATATGCCAGCAAATTTGGAAAACTCAGCAGTGGCCACAGGACTGGAAGAGGTCAGTCTTCATTCCAATCCCAAAGAAAGGCAATGCCAAAGAATGCTCAAACTACCACACGATTGCACTCATCTCACATGCTAGTAAAGTCATGCTCAAAATTCTCCAAGCCAGGCTTCAGCAATATGTGAACCGTGAACTCCCAGATGTTCAAACAGGTTTTAGAAAAGGCAGAGGCACCAGAGATCAAATTGCCAACATCCACTGGATCATGGAGAAAGCAAGAGAGTTCCAGAAAAACATCTATTTCTGCTTCATTGACTATGCCAAAGCCTTTGACTGTGTGGATCACAATAAACTGTGGAAAATTCTGAAAGAGTTGGGAATACTAGACCACCTGACCTGCCTCTTCAGAAACCTGTATGCAGGTCAGGAAGCAACAGTCAGAACTGTACATGGAACAACAGACTGGTTCCAAATAGGAAAGGGAGTGCGTCAAGGCTGTATATTGTCACCTTGCTTATTTAACTTATATGCAGAGTACATCATGAGGAACGCTGGGCTGGAAGAAGCACAAGCTGGAAAGATTGCTGGGAGAAATATCAATAATCTCAGATATGCAGGGCAGAAAGTGAAGAGGAATTCAAAAGCCTCTTGATGAAAGTAAAAGAGGAGAGTGAAAAGGTTGGCTTGAAGCTCAACATTCAGAAAACAAAGATCATGGCATCTGGTCCCATCACTTCATGGGAAATAGATGGAAAAACAGTGGAAACAGTGTCAGACTTTATTTTTTTGAGCTCCAAAATCACTGCAGATGCTGATTGAAGCCATGAAATTAAAAGACGCTTGCTCCTTGGAAGGAAAGTTATGATCAACCTTGAAAATATATTAAAAAGCAGAGACATTACTTTGCCAACCAAGGTCCGTTTAGTCAAGGCTATGGTTTTTCCCGTGGTCATGTATGGATGTGAGAGTTGGACTGTGAAGAAAGCTGATTGCCGAAGAATTGATGCTTTTGAACTGTGGTGTTGGAGAAGACTCTTGAGAGTCCCTTGTACCGCACGGAGATCCAACCAGTCCATTCTAAGGGAGATCGATCCTGGGTGTTCATTGGAAGGACTGATGCTGAGACTGAAACTGCAATACTTTGGCCACCTCATGCGACGAGTTGACTCACTGGAAAAGACTCTGATGCTGGGAAGGGTTGGGGGCGGGAGGAGAAAGGGACGACTGAGAATTAGATGGCTGGATGGCATCACCGACTCTGTGGACATGAGTTTGAGGGAGCTCCGGGAGTTGGTGATGGACAGGGAGGCCTGGCGTGCTGTGATTCATGGGGTCGCGGAGAGTCGGACACGACTGAGTGACTGAACTGAACTGAACTGAGGATAAAAAATAAAGAAAAGTGAGAACCCCGAGTGTACTTGGAGTCTTCTTTCGGAAAGTGGGAATGTTTCTATACGAAGGTTCTGAGTGTAAAGGACAGATCAACACTCAATGTGAGTGGATGCTCTGAGGTATTTGGAAGAGTGAGTTCTATGTGAATCTGTGAGAAGAACGAAGTGTGACTTGAGAACTATACAGGTCTGGTTAGAAAAGGCCCCTTGGCTGTTTGAATCTGTCAAAATTCTATGACCATGGAATTCTATGACCCTGAACGTGCCCGATCTTGTCTTATGGGCTTGTCTGTGGCTCTGAGTGTATGTGTCCGCCTGCAATGCAGAAGACACGGGTTTAAACCCTGGGTCAGGAAGATCCCATGGAAAAGGGAATGGCAGACCACTCCAGTATTCTTACCTGGGAAATCCAATGGACAGAGGCACCTGGTGGGCCATAATCCATGGTGTCAGAAAGAGTCAGACATGATTGAATGAGTAACACATGCACACGTTGAATTTGTTACACCACTTCTTCTGTTTTATATTTTGGATTTTTGGCTGTGAGGCATGTGAGAATCTTTGCTCACCAACTAGGGATTGAGTCACATCCCCTGCATTGGAAGGCAAAATCCTAGCCAGTAGACCATCACGGAAGTCCTTAGAAGTGCATTCACTTTGAACAGCCATTCTATTTAAAGAAATTCTGAAACAATTAATACATACAAAAACCATCAACAAACCACTGGTTTGTTGATTGTGATATGGAAAGGTTTAGAAATAAAATTAACCATCTGGTAGCTATGATACATTCATAGTAGAAAATATATGAAGTTGGATCCATCAATTATATATCTATGAATAAATAGTCTTTAGAAATCTTAGTATTTAAAAGAAACATGAATATAATTCTCTTCATGTTTTAACTCTCATGTGTGTTTGGAGAAGGGGATGACAGAGGATGAGGTGCTTGGATGGCATCACCAACTTGATGGACATGAATTTGAATAAGCTCCAGGAGTTGGTGATGGACAGGGAAGCCTGGCATGCTGCAGTCCGTGGGGTTGCAAAGAGTCGGACACAACTGAGTGACTGAACTGAACTGATATTTAAAAAAAGACTACTCTTCAGTATATTAGATGTTTGTGAATTAATGAAAACGCATGTATATCAAGTTGTTATAAAATTTTTGTTGGATTACAGTTGCTTTGTGCACTGTTGTGTTTCTGCTGTACAGCAAAGTGAATTCGTTATACATATATACGTATAGCCTCTTTTTTGGATTTCCTTCTCATGTAGGTCACCACAGAGTGCTGAGTAGAGTTCCCTATGCTATACCATAAAGTTCTCATTAGTTACCGATTTTATACGTAGTATCAATCATGTATATGTGGTATTCCCCATCTCCCAATCTATCCCACCCCGTGCCTTCCACCTTGGTGTCTATATGTTTGTTCTCTAAGGGTATGTCTCTGTTTCTGCCCTGGAACTTGTCATCTGTACCACTTTAGTATATTCTACACACAATACATTTGTTCATATGAGGTATTTGCTTTTCTGTTTCTGACTTACCTCACTCTGTATGGCAGAGTCCAGGTCCATCCACATCACTGGAACAGGCTGAGTAGTATTCTGTTTTGTATATCGAGTGTTCTTGCCAGAGGAAGTCCATGAAGAGAGAAGCCTGGGGAGCTCCTCCAGTGCATGGGGATCACAACGAGTTGGACACAACTGAGTCAGTAAACCATAACAACAACCATATATTATCCATTCCTGTGTGGTGGACATTTAGGTTCCTTGCGTGTCCTGGCTTTTGCAAATAGTACAGCTGCACATGATGATACTTGTACCTTTTCGAATATGGTTTTCTCTGGTCATATAGCCGAGAAGGCAACGACAACCCACTCCAGTACTCTTGACTGGAAACTCCCATGGATGGAGGAGCCTGGTAGGCTGCAGTCCATGGGGTCCCGAAGAGTCAGACACGACGGAGCGACTTCACTTTCACTTTTCACTTCCAGGCATTGGAGAAGGAAATGGCAACCCACTCCAGTGTTCTTGCCTGGAGAATCCCGGGGATTGAGGAACCTGGTGTGCTACAGTCTATGTGGTTGCACAGAGTTGGATAGGACTGAAGCGACTTAGCATCAGCAGCAGCTGAGTATATAGAATTTAACCTAATCTGTTGGAGGTACCTAATCCTGTCTAGGGGATTAGAAAGCAAATGATAGCTCAGTTGGTAAAATAAATCCGCCTGCAATGCTGGAGACCCCGGTTCGATTCCTGGGTCCGGAAGATCCGCTGGAGAAGGGATAGGCTATCCATGCCAGTATTCTTGGGCTTCCCTTGTGGCTCAACTGGTAAAGAATCTGCTTACAATGAGGGAGACATGAGTTCGATCCCTGGGTTGGAAAGATCTGCTGGAGCAGGAAAGGCTACCCACTCCAGTATTCTGGCCTGGAGAATTCCATGGACTCTATAGTCATGGAGTCGCACATAGTCAGAGTGACTTTCATTTTCATAGAATTTTGAAGAATGGAAAATAGTTTAATGTGAATCATATGATCATGTGTCAATGCATGGCTTTCTCCAAGTTTAGTGATACTTCTTGTTTACTTCTTGGGTATGAATTAAATCTTGAACTGCAACTTTTTAGAGCATTCTACTCAATGTCTTTGACAGATAAATTCTTGTGACACATCTTTCAAGTAATGTGTCCATTTCTACCGGAGTGCTAATTTCAATAAATCTGTTTATAGTTTTGTCATGTTCTTTATTTGTGTAATGTATGGTGATAATACATTTCAAAAAATTATTTATTTTAATTGGAGGCTAATTATTGTATTGGTTTTGCCATACACTGACATGAATCTGCCCCAGGTGTACATATGTTCCCCATCCCATCCCTCTGGTTCATCCCAGTACAACAGCCCCAAACATCCTGTATTAAATCTGGAATTGTGATTCTTTTCACATATGATAATATACATGTTCCAATGCCATTCTCCCAGATCATCCCACCCTCGCCTTCTCCCACAGAGTCCAAAAGACTGTTCTATACATCTGTGTCTCTTTTGCTGTTTCGTATACAGGGTTATTGTTATCATCTTTCTAAATTCCATATATATGTGTTAGTGTACTGTATTGGTGTTTTTCTTTCTGGCTTACTTCACTCTGTATAATACGCTTCAGTTTCATCCACCTTATTAGAACTGATTCAAATGTATTCTTTTTAATTGCTGAGTAATATTCCATTGTGTAAATGTACCACAGCTTTCTTATCCATTCGTCTGCAGATGGACGTCTAGGTTGCTTCCATGTCCTGGCTATTATAAACAGTGCTGGGATGAACATTGGAGTACATGTGTCTCTTTCAATTCTGGTTTCCATGGTGTGTATGCCCAGGAGTGCGATTGCTGGGTCGTATGGCAGTTCTATTCCCATTCACCATTGCAACAAAAATAATAAAATACTTTGGAATATATCTACCTAAAGAAACAAAAGACCTATATATATAAAACTATAAAACACTGGTGATAGAAATCAGAGAAGACACTAATAGATGGAGAAATATACCGTGTTCATGGATTGGAAGAATAAATATTGTGAAAATGAATATATTACCCAAAGTAATTTATAGGTTCAATGCAATCCCTATCAAGCTACCAATGGTGTTTTTCACAGAGCTAGAACAAATAATATCACAATTTGTATGGAAATACAAAAAACCTCGAATAGCCAAAGCAATATTGAGGGAGAAAAATGGAATTGGGGGAATCAACCTGCCAGACTTCAGACTCTACTACAAAGCCACAGTCATCAAGACAGTATGGTACTGGCATAAAGACAGAAATATAGATCAATTGAACAAAATAGAAAGCCCATAGATAAATCCATGCACCTATGGACACCTTACCTTTGACAAGGGAGGCAAGAATATTCAATGGAGAAAAGACAATCTCTTTAACAATTGGTGCTGGGAAAACTGGTCAACCACTTGTAAAAGAATGAAACTAGAACACTCCCTAACATCATACACAAAAATAAACTCAAAATGGATTAAAGATCTAAATGTAAAATAATACATTTTTAATAAATATAGTTATGAAAAGATGCACAGTCAAACACATACAAGTGTGTGTATGTATATATATAAGTGAAATTTGCTCAGTCATGTCTGACTCTTTGTGACCCCATGGACTGTACACTCCATGGAATTCTCCAGGCCAGAATACTGGAATGGGTAACCTTTCCCTTGTGCGATATATCTACCCAACCCAGGTCTCCTGCATTTCAGGCAGTTTCTTTACCAGCAGAGCCACAAGGAAAGAATGAATGGACTGGGTAGCTTCTCCCTTCTCCAGCAGATCTTCCCAACACAGGAATTGAACCAGGTCTCATACACTGCAGGCAGACTCTTTAGTAACTGAACTATCAGGGAAACTCAAGCATATATATGATAGTTCACAATTTTTGAGCTGTTTGTGTCACGTCTTGGCCTTCAATATCCTTTTAAGAGATTCACTATGTTGCTCTGTGTTCAGTTGCCTATGTGTACTTCTACTCATCCAATCCAGCATTTCCAAAGGTAGTGTGAAGACCAGAGTCAGAACTCCAAGCTCATACACTCTGCTGAAAAAGTGCAAGAACTTAAACATTGTCCTTACCCTCCATTAATACCAACTAAGCCATAGAAACATTCGTTACTGGTTCTTTGACTCAGCCAGCTGTAGCCCATTTGGAGGCCATGTCTATGTAGAAATGGAAACAGTTTTTCTCTTAAATATTACTCAGTGTGGTACTATTATCCAAGCTCTTAGACTAAATCTGTGAGCTTTGGCCCAATGCTTGGAATAAGTTGTCCATCGTGAGTGTCTGCAAGATCTTCTATGTTGTAAAGAGCTCGACCACCATGGGGAGTGATCAGTGTTCCCTGCCCATGACAGTGGGAATGTCCAGTCCTCCAGATATTAGCGTCCACTGCTCTTCTAAGACTAAGAGGATGGAAGACCATCTTTAGATGTTGTGAATAATTCCAGCTTCCTGACTGAGCTGTCGATTTCTTGTTTCTGCAGACACTGCGCTGACTTCTTGTTACTATGCATTGACCGAGACTCAGCTGCTGCACACATTTGATTCCTAGTGAGGGAATGTTACCAAATATCAGTCCTTCAGCTCAATTGCACAAGTGCTGGTGTGGTCAGAATACACATGTTTTCTCAGTTGTGGCCGGTGGCATCTTCCACTTTCTGTCTATGAAGCTCAGAGAGTGGAACACAAGCTCCTTTCACTGTGATGAATACGATGTTTTCTAGGGACATCTTTCTGGAACAGATTGCCTCCTCCCACTGCAGTAAGAGGATCCATAATTCTGCCCCATGTCCCATGATGGTTTATTCTGTTTTCTCCTTCTCCCTTCAGTACCTCTAGGACATCTCTATTTACCCATCCTCAGAATGATCTCTGATGGAACACCTATGCCTTAAAAGGCATATGTTTCTGGATGGGGAAATTTAACATGCATATTTGTGTGTTTTAAAATGGAGACTTTAAGGAAAGACACAAGTAACTCCATAGTGAATTAAACTAATTTATTTAAACCCTCAGAAATCAAATGCCACCAGACAGGACATGATTAGTGACCAGGAGAGATGAGATGCAAAACGGAGTGTGAGTGTGAAGAAAGAAGGATCATGTTAATCAGGAACCAGGAAAGTCATCTTCGGGTTGTTGGTCTTGATTCCATGGAGACAAGGGCATGACTGGTCTAAGTGACTCCTCTGTAGGTGGATAAAACAAAAACAATTAGTAGAGTCGACTTTTTGACGGCCACCAGGGTTGAGGTTCAAGCAGTAGGCTGTCCAGGGTACAGGAGCTGGTAGCTAATCCAATGTCAGAATCCTGATGGAACTCACTAATCCACATCTCTGTGATGTGTGTGTGGGGGGGTCCCTGTTGAATTTTCCCCAGGAGGTACATATGGGGCGACCTTTCCCATTTGAGATCGATTCTAGGAGGAATGGTTTCTGAATTCAAGTTCATGGGAAAGGTTCATGTCAAGATGGTTTCCTGTATCTGTGATTGGGGCAAGCTCCTCTAATTCCACGGCTTTGTCTTTGGGGTCTTCAAGAATCTACGTTTAAATTTTTATTTTATATTCGAGTATAGTTGATTAACAGAGTTGTATTAGTACAGTAGTACTGAAAGGTTAATAATTTATACATACATATTATATGTTAATATCTATTCTTTTTCTAATTCTTTTCCCGTTTAAGTTTTTTACAGAATATTGTGTTTAGCTCTCTCTGGTGTATAGTACGACTTTCTCGCGTATTCATCTTGTATACAGTAGCTTACATCTGCTAGTCCCAAATTTCCTATCCTCTTCTTACCCAGCGTCCTGCTCCTTGGTGAACACAAGTGTGTTCTCTACATCTGTGGATCTGTTTTGTAAATAACGTCTTCATTTTATAGTTTAGATTCCACGTACAAGTAATACCATGTGATCTTTCTCTTTCTCATCCTGACTGGCTTCACTTAGTATGATAATCTCTAGTTGCATCCATGTTTCTGCAATCGGCATGATTTCCTTCTTTTATGACTAATACTCTATTGAATGTATGCAGCACATATTTTGCATCATATTCAAATGGAAGCTAAAGTTTTCCTTTGCTCTTTATCTTTCATCTTTTTTTCTCTACAGAAATTTAAAAGCCACACATTAGTCTACATCAGTGTCATTTTCAAATCTCTGTGAGGCTTAAATTAGAAAGTTTAAAAGATTCCACTTTAAGATAGTCTTCTTCTGAGGGGGAATATATTTCAAAGGTATGTTTCAGTGTGGTTGGAGGGCCTTTACTGGTTCTATTAAAACCATGTGTCATGAAACACTGGTGTTACAGGAACGACAAGCTCTATTTAATCCAGTTCTCCTAGAGGAGGAATGTGTGTGGACAGCCATGAAGTCAGGACTGATGGATTGGTTTCTACCAGCTTGTGGCCATTTGGGCTTCTCTGGGACGACTTTGGTCTGCATGAATCCTGCAGGATAAGGCTCTCTCACCAAAGATACTCAGTATTAATCAACCAACAAATTTACAATTTAATATGGCTCAGGAGAAGAGAAATAACTTAATGTAACCATGTTCTCTAGTTATAGAATGTAAGCTGATGGGACAAAAAACCATTACCTACAAAATTTGGCAGATATGAAATCACCATGTTTCCTTTTGAGTTATTTAATGGGAACAGCAGTAGTAAGAGACGTTTTTCACTTACACTCAGGATGTTTTGAAGTTTGTAGCTTTCCTCAGGGAAGCTAGTCATCTGGGCAAAATGAAAAGGACAGAAAAAAATTGCACAAGATTACTACCATTCCCCAGAATTTCCAGGGCTTTTTCTTCCGATTTTAAGTAAGAGATTGTATAAAATGTTATTTATGGAGAAAGAAAATTTAAATAAATTGATTTGTTTCCTAATAATATATTTAACAATTGGGTGAATGATACATTTTGGGAAAAGTATAATTCCATTACCACTTTCGATGAAATTCACGATATTTTTCTCATCAATCCCTTCCTTTTCTGTCAGCTCCTTGAACTTCTGCAAGCCTGCCGCTTCAATATTTGGTTTAACTGAAAAGTACCATGCAGAAAACAGAATTTTTACCTCTTAGATCCCAGAGAAATTTCTGAATACAGAACAAGAAGTTGAGTGTGCAAGTCAGATGTTCACTTGTTACCATTAAGCCTCAAACAGTTTCCATTTTCCCCGACACAGTTGTCTTCTGTCTGTCTTAAGAATTATTCCCCGTCCAACTCTGTAACTAACATAGGCAGCAGGAACCACAGGAGCTCCATGGATTTTGGACTCCATCCATCACACTATGGAACCTCCTTCCTTCTTTATCAAATTCCTAGTTTATGTACCTGCCACTCCTGTCTTGTTCTGGCCCCAAATAAATAGGAAACAGGGTTCTACCCTGAGACAGATATGCTCACTACATCACACATGATATTGGGAGATGATTTTTTGTTGTTGTTGTTAAATTAGCCCACTGTTCTCACTAGTAAATTGTCTCTGATAGACCCATGCTGTTCCAATGGTATTCACACTCCTCAGTGCTTCTATATGGTTTTGGGGATGATGTCATTGTTCACAAAAACAATGGTTTGAAAAATTGAAGGGGGTGAATATTTATTATGCAAGTTTCTGTTCCAAGACTTTGAGTGAACTGTGAAACTGGTATCAGTTGAAGCAATTGAGAGTCGCCTCATTATAGCCATGGCTTGAAATAAACTTAGCTGTTGGGAAAAAAGAAAAGAAAAGTAGACACCAATGGAACATTTTAATTTTCCTCCCATTAAAATTAAAAAAAATGCATATTTAGTGAAACTCAGCTTATCTTTAAATTACCACAGGTCGGATAATTTTGAAATTTCTGATGATCTGACCACCTCTACCCTATGAGCTCCTCTTTCTTGGTAGATTACTTTCCAGATTCCTTAATTCCATTAACAAAAAGACCTAGGTCCTGTAGACTGAGCAATGGAAATTGTCACCATACAATGACTTTATGGATGAAAATAGTGAGGATGGAAATGTTACATGATCTTGCCAGTGTGGATAGGAGGATGTCATACGAACCAAATATTCCAGTCAGTACTGTCTTCTTGCCATGTTCATCCACGTTGTTGTTATGTGCTACCAGGACGTGTTTGGATGCATAAGCAACTTCAAATACATTTTTACCCTCATCTGTGAGAGAGAGAAAAGGCATATATATATAACCTTGTCTTAATTTACTGTCGGTTGAATATACTGTGACATTTTGAGGGTAGTAGCACCAGTATATGCTATACTGATGTGTGTCTCGCTCCGTGGGTGGGCCAAAAGCAATGGTTGTTATGACAGCAAGTAAAGCAGGCAAAAGTTTTCCATTCCCAAATTTTCATGCACTTGATTGGATACACTTAAATTGTAGTGAAATACGTACCATGTAGGACCATGTAATATTAGGAATATATTTTGGGGCTGTTATTAAAGAACCTAGGGATATATATGTTGGCCAGCATCCCCATGGCTTTCAACAGAAGCTGACTTTATGTTTGAACTCAGGATAATTTATTTGGATTTAAGTTCATTCATTGCGCCTTGAGTGGATTAGATATTTTAATATTGATTTTTTAAAGTGAATGATACTGATGTGCAAAACTTAGTCTCTTGCGATGTCAGTTCAAAAGGCTGTTGTAAATTATCTGTGCGAACCATATGAAATACAGGTCTCCACACGCTATATAACTGGGTGACACTAATAACTGGGTGACACTCATAACTGGGTGGAGACCCCCAGGCTGTGCGTTTGAACCCTTGTCTCATGAAAAAATAAACTGATTGGAGATCTTAGGGACTAGAGGCTGCTCAGCCCTCTGATTGTTCGTAGCAGTAACATTCAGCTGTGTGGGATTTCTGAAGGAAGTTGTGCCAAGATTTCTACCCAAGCATACTCTGACCAGTGAAACACTCATACTTACAGTCTACAGCATAAGTGCCATCATCTTGCTTTATTCCCGTGGTGTGTTTATAGTCCCATTTTCCCTTGTGTCTGAAAAAAAAAAAAAAACACATTCAAGCAGGTTGATTAAAGTCATAAAAAATTTTGATATAAGATTAGGATTTTCTTTGCTTCTCCTCAAAGATTAACTATGGCATGTAAGCTTAGAGTCTGTAACAATGTGACCTTGAAAAGGGAAGAAACATTATCTGTAAGGACAAGTCACTGTTGAGAGTCAAGGAAGGCTTGTCTATTAAATCAGAGCTATAGTGCCAAAGATAAATTACAAATACAAAATAAATCATGTTCAAAGCCAAATATGGAAGAATCTAGAATTTTAGGAAAATAAAAGTGTACCTGTTTTTAAAAAAATACTTCATGCAAACAGTGAGTTGTGGCCATCATGACACACCTTGGGGTTCTCAAAACCCTGGCAATGATTCATTAAATAATATTATAGGGGAAAAGAATCACAAACATAGGAAAATATTTTTTAAAATTTTATCAAAACCAATATTCTTCTTCCATCACAGTGTCATTAAGAGGATTAACCCCCAGAAGACATGAATGTTGAGACATACACACACACACACACACACACAAGGAAACACACAGGTTACATGATATGCCTATTTCACATAAGGATATTATGTCTGTGTCCCTCATGCCTATAATGAAATGATGGCAGTGGAGATTCTGGGGCCTTCTTTCAGGCAGGCTCCAGGACATTCCCTGGAGGCTCACAGGGGAAATCCCCTTGACAGTTCAGAGACACTTCTCAGCCCCACAACTCAGGGCGTCATGCTGCCAACATCATCTAGAAAGTTCTCTGCACATGGGGAAGACACACTCTCCTGGAGGTTCAGGGTTTACCTGTGTTTTCCTTCTGGGTGATATTTACTTACCTGACATAAAAGTAGAAGTCTACTGTGCCCTGTTCATCATCAAACAGAAGTTTGTGGAGGTAAACCCTGAATGGCCCGTTGGGCTTGATCTTCTCCAGGTTGCTGGATGCAATGTATGCGGTTCTCCATTGCCCTGAAAGCTAACAGCAAAATTCCCCTTCAAACGTGTATCCCTTGTCTTTTTATTTCATCCAGCATCATCGGTCATGAGTTTCCCATCACTTGTGCAAATCAGAGACATTATCAAAATTGACAATAATGTAAAACTGAAGAGTCAGAGTAAAAAAAGGAATTGAGATTTCTCTGAGATAGCTTGAGCTCTGGTGTCAAATGCAAGAACTCCAACAGCTGTTTCACGGACCCTCTTTCTATGTTACAAGAGCAGGAAAAATGAAGAGGCAACTAATACACAGTAAAGATGATACAGAGACCAATTCGAGCAGGTATAGAGCCAATAAATGGAGCAGTGTTGAGTTGGAGGGAGATGGCTCAGCTCATGGATCCACCTAACAAAACCACAAAAGGAACACACAAACACACACCCAAGACCTGCTCCCAGATCAGACCATCCCTGCTACCTCTGAGAGACTTGGCTGAGCTTCCTCTTCTTGGGCGACACAAGCTACACCAAGGAGTAAACTCAGGAACAGGACGTTCATTTTGACGTTCCCGCAGTCTTTCTTTGGTCAAGGCTGAGGCTGTCCCAGTAGCTGGAAAGGTTGTGAGTTGCCACTTTTTATACGATCATTATGACCGTGAACTAATGGTTGTTCCTCCTAAGACCAAGGTTACACAGAAGACATTTTCAGTATCCTATTTGGCAGGAATCATCTTTCATGTGTTTTTGTCATTTTTATCTTGACGATTGTTTTAGGGGAAGCTTGAGGGAATCTGGACGTTTGACCTTTAGAGTGAATGAGAAATCACAAAACACATGTGATATTTCAATATCAGGAATATTTATTTTCCTTTGTATCCTGATATCAAACTGGGATACACTGTCCAAGGTACATATCCCCAACTCCTGTATTATTTCCTTAACATTTAGGAGATAGTTTGCAATTTATTTTCTAAAAGTAAAGATTGACTGTGTGGATTAGTCAGGGTAAAATGATTTCCTAAGAGACCTTTGGAAATCCTCCTATTTCCCTGAGGTGACGATCACATTAGAACCAAGTGTACACCACCTCCTCTTGCCCCTCAGTGGGATCTATTGTCTTTGTAACTAAGAGGTCAGTTCAGTCACTCAGTCGTGTCCGACTCTTTGCAACCCCATGAATCACAGCACGTCAGGCCTCCCTGTCCATAACAACTCCCGGAGATCACTCAAACCCACCTCCATCGAGTCGATGATGCCACCCAGCCATCTCATTCTCTGTCGTACCCTTCTCCTCATGCCCCCAATCCCTCCAAGGATCAGGGTCTTTTCTAGTGAGTCAACTCATCGCTTGAGGTGGCCAAAGTATTGGAGCTTCAGCTTTAGCATCAGTCCTTCCAATGAACACCCAGGACCGATCGCCTTTAGCATGGACAGGTTGGATCTCCTGGCTGTCCAAGGGACTCTCAAGAGTCTTCTCCAACACCACAGTTCAAAAGCGTCAATTCTTCAGTGATCAGCTTTCCTCACAGTCCAACTCTCACATCCATACATGACCACTGGAAAAACCATAGTCTTAACTAGAGGGACCTTGGTTGGCAAACTAATGTCTCTGCTTTTTAATATACTATCTAGGTTGGTCATAACTTTCCTTCCGAGGAGTAAGCATCTTTTAATTTCATGGCTGCAATCAGCATGTGCAGTGATTTTGGAGCCCAGAAAAATAAAGTCTGACACTGCTTCCTGTGTTTCCCCATCTATTTCCCATGAAGTGATGGGACCAGATGCCATGATCTTAGTTTTCTCAATGTTGAGCTTCAAGCCAACCTTTTCACTCTCCTCTTTCACTTTCATCAAGAGGCCTTTGAGTTCCTCTTCTCTTTTTTCCATAAGGGTGGTGTGATCTACATATCTGAGGTTATTGATATTTCTCCCGGCAATCTTGATTCCAGCTTCTGCATCTTCTAGCCCAGAGTTCCTCGTGATATACTCTGCATATAAGTTAAATAAGCACGGTGACAATATACAACCTTGAGGTACTCCTTTTCCTATTTGGAACCAGTCTGTTGTTCCATGTCCAGTTCTAACTGTTGCTTCCTGACCTGCATACAGGTTTCTCAAGAAGCAGGTCAGCTGGTCTGGTAAAAACAATACCCAGTTGTGGATCTGACTGGTGAAAGAAGCAGGTCCGATGCTGTAAAGAGCAATATTGCATAGGTCCATGAATCAAGGTAAATTGTAAGTGGTCAAAAAGGACATGGTAAGAGTGAACATAGACATTCTATGAATCAGTGAACTAAAATGAACTGGAATGGGTGAATTTAACTCAGTTCAGTTCAGTTCAGTCACTCAGTCATGTCCGACTCTCCGCGACCCCATGAAGCACAGCACGCCAGGCCTCCCTGTCCATCACCAACTCCTGGAGTACACTCAAACTCATGTCCACAGAGTCGGTGATGCCATCCAGCCATCTCATTCTCCGTCGTCCCCTTCTCCTCCCGCCCCCAACCTTTCCCAGCATCAGAGTCTTTTCCAGTGAGTCAACTCGTCGCATGAGGTGGCCAAAGTATTGCAGTTTCAGCTTTAGCATCAGTCCCTCCAATGAACATCCAGGATTGATCTCCTTTAGAATGGACTGGTTGGATCTCCTTGCAGACCAAGGGACTCTTAGGAGTCTTCTCCAACACCACAGTTCAAAAGCATCGATTCTTCGGCGATCAGCTTTCTTCACAGTCCAACTCTCACATCCATACATGACCACGGGAAAAACCATTGCCTTGACTAGATGGACCTTGGTTGGCAAAGTAATGTCTCTGCTTTTTAATATACTATCAAGGTTGGTCATAACTTTCCTTCCAAGGAGCAAGTATCTTTTGATTTCATGGCTGCAATCAGCATCTGCAGTGATTTTGGACCCCAAAAAAATAAAGTCTGACACTGTTTCCACTGTTTTTCCATCTATTTCCCATGAAGTGATGGGACCAGATGCCATGATCTTTGTTTTCTGAATGTTGAGCTTCAAGCCAACCTTTTCACTCTCCTCTTTCACTTTCATCAAGAGGCTTTTGAGTTCCTCTTCACTTTCTGCCATAAGGGTAGTGTCATCTGCATATCTGAGGTTATTGATATTTCTCCCAGCAATCTTGATTCCAGCTTGTGCTTCTTCCAGCCCAGCGTTCCTCATGATGTACTCTGCATATAAGTTAAAGAAGCAAGGTGACAATATACAACCTTGACGTACAACTTTTCCTATTTGGAACCAGTCTGTTGTTCCATGTCCAGTTCTAACTGTTGCTTCCTGACCTGCATACAGGTTTCTCAAGAGGCAGGTCAGGTGGTCTGGGATTCCCATCTCTTTCAGAATGTTCCAAAGTTGATTGTGATCCACACAGTAAAAGGCTTTGGCATAGTCAATGAAGCAGATAGATGTTTTTCTGATACTCTCTTGCTTTCTCCATGATCCAGCGGATGTTGGCAATTTGATCTCTGGTGCCTCTGCCTTTTCTAAAACCTGCTTGAACATCTGGGAGTTCACGGTTTACATACTGCTGAAGCCTGGCTTGGAGAATTTTGAGCATGACTTTACCAGCGTGTGAGATGAGTGCAATTGTGCGGTAGTTTGAGCATTCTTTGGCATTGCCTTTCTTTGGGACTGGAATGAAGACTGACCTCTTCCAGTCCTGTGGCCACTGCTGAGTTTTCCATATCTGCTGGCATATTGAGTGCAGCACTTTCACAGCATCATCTTTCAAGACTTGAAATAGCTCAACTCGAATTCCATCACCTCCACTAGCTTTGTTAGTAGTGATGCTTTCTAAGGCCC